>NW_027176240.1:7787642-8160142 GCF_023055335.1 Clinocottus analis
CTGTTTATCAATTTCACTATTACTCTGGGGAAGAAAAAAAAAAATGCATTACCAGTATGTCCACTGTATTTAAAAGCAGCTACTACTTTTGAGGAGTGTGCACGTCATATTGTCACTGTGCAGGTCCGCTTTTGCGGTCTTCACAGTGCTGTACATGAAAGACAAGGCAGCAAAATGGGACGGCTTCTAACAAACACTACGTCGAGCTGAACTCAAGTGTCAAATCGACAGAGTCCACAGGGGATATGGTTACTGTCACCTGAGGGTTAAAGCCTCCTCTCTGGTTTGATGTCTGAATATTAGGTGATTTGATATGCTGCTGCTCTTTCAAGTCAGCCTGGCAGGACAAGACTGCGAGCAGATTTCCCACAAGGACTTTAACTGCTCTGCAGAGAGACAGACATCACTCTCGAGCCTCATCAAAGCAGAGCGCTCCTTTTCTGCCCCCTGCATGCTTCACCAGGCTGCAGATGCATTTCCTATTGATGAGGCGCCTTCTAGTGGACTTTGTGGAGAAATACAGGGTTTGATTTTATTTTCCATGTTTTAAGTAATTGTTGTGTTTTTTTGTTGTTTTTTTTGTCCACAGTGACAATGGTGTTGTTTCTGATTGGGATCTCTATTGCTGTGAATAATTCATCTCATGAAAACCAAACTGCAGGTAAGTGAAATTAGAACGATAAATAATGATGTGGATTTATGTTATTAACACATAAAATGCCACATTTCTTTGCATGAAATCAGTCTTGCACACTTTGATACATTCAGATATTTATGACTAATGTTTGCAAATTTTAGACATATATTGCATTTGATGCCTTTCTACTTTTCCCATCAATTGTGGTTACAGTGGTAAGCATTCAAAGAATATTACATAGTCTTGCTTGCTTGAAAGAAATACTTGATATTGTGGAAAATATGCATATTTGCTTTCTTGCAAAAAGTTAGATGAAAAGATTATTGACGCCATAGCTCAAAACATGTTTTATATTTTTTTTAAAAAGTGTATTTCCTAAAACCTCAAACTACACTTGATATCATTAATTTGTTTGCCTCTATTGTAATATTAATTATGTTATGATCACTGTGTTCTCTTCAGGAAACCCCACCCATCAGGGTGATCATGTGCTGCCCTCAACACTGGTCATATCCCTGCTTCTCATCGTCATTGTCTTGCTGACAATCTACTGTCTGAGGTGAACAAAGCCACACACACACACACACACACACACACACACACACACACACACACACACACACACTTGTGTGTCTTTCAATGAGCCGCCGCGTCCTCTTTTCTCTCCCTTTCAGTGTGTGTGAGCATGTGAGTGTGTCGGGTCAGGGCATCGGGTGGGGGTGGGTGGTGATTTAGAAACAGGCGGTGAGCAGTGGCTTATGGGTAAACAGCTGCACCTCAAGCAAGACGGCAAACACAAACAGATAGTTCAAGTCAGATCCCAGACACTCATCCCCCGACCAGCCAGCTCAGACCTCTTTTCTTTCCTGACGACGACATGAGGCGAAACAGCTTCTCCTCGATCAGATGGTTGATATTGGTTTTGGTATTTGTTGTTTACTTCAGGTTATGTGCTTACGAGCTCTGTTCAATACAGATATATGCCCTTTATGTTCTCTAATGGTTTTGCTTCCTCTGCTTCTCACTCACACAGGTTCAAAAACCACAGGAAAGCTCTCGTTACCTCGGTGGATAAAAAGATTCCAAATGGCTTCTTGGAGGAACAAGGTACTGTTGTGCTGTACTCAATATAACCACACGTGCATGAAAATATAATACAGCCTTTAACTTTTTATTTCTTTTTAGTTTAAGTCTAGGTTTACATTCTTCATAGAGTAGGAAAGTTTCACGATCTGAAGTCCGAGGGAGCTGGAAAGGTTTTCGAAGGCCCTTCGTTTTCCTAGCACATAGGGAGCCGTATAATCTTTCACTTCAAGTAGAAAATAAATAAATTAACGGATAGGCCACATTCTGAGTTAAGACAGTTTTGTGCAGCAGCTGCAGCATGTTTATGACTCAAGAAATCATTTCTGTCATGTACCCACAAAAGTAGGAAATCTTAATGGCCATCAGGCTTGTTTTTGCAGGTGCTATGAGAGCTTGTAATGTTCTCTATTGGGAAACATTAGCTGTCTGACCGCCATATATTCCTTTAAACACAGGAGAGCAGACAGTGGTCCTCCTGCCCAGATCTCCCTCGCCATCCAAGAGGTACTTCCCCATCCCTCTGGACTCGCTGGAGGAGGAGAACCGGATACGCTCCGCCGACGATGGCAAGCTCTTCAGAGAGGAGTTCAACGTAAGCACGAGTTTGTGTGGACTTTACTCGACAGTCTGACTAAGACCTTTGTCCTGCAAGCATTGAACAAGTACAGAAAATAAGTAATAAAATGTTATGTTAGAAGGCTGTGTACCCGTGGCTTTATTTTTTTATCTCATGAGGATTGGGGGTTCTTTCTTTATAGTCGCTGCCGTGTTACTACCACCATGGGTCCTTTGAGGAGGCGAGCAGAGAGCACAACAGAGAGAAAAACAGATACCCAAACATTTTACCATGTGAGTGAGGATCTATATTCTGCAGCAGACAATATTAATGTAACCTTTAGACTGGCTGTTTTATTGATCTCGAAACTGTAAGGAAAGGTGATGTGGGCTGAATGAAAAATGAAAACCAACTTAATTTCTCCTTTTTTTCCTCCTTTACTTCTTCCATAGATGATCATTCAAGAGTGTTGTTAAGTCATCTTGATGGACACATGTGTTCGGACTACATAAACGCATCTTACATTGACGTGAGTCTTATTTGCAATTTAGGTTGTATTGCAGATGATCGGTTTCTTAATAGATTACTAATAATGTTTTTCATCCACACAGGGTTTTAAAGAGAAGAACAGATTCATCGCAGCTCAAGGTAAATGTGGATTTTAGCTTGGTTTAGCATCAAAGCAATTTTGTTCATGACAGTTTTTTTGAATACCATTTTCTTTCTTTTGCTTCAGGCCCAAAGCTTGAAACGGTGGCCGACTTCTGGCGGATGATTTGGGAACAGAAAACAGCCACGATAGTGATGCTGACAAACCTGAAGGAGAGGAAAGAGGTTTGTCTCTGAGCGTTCTCCCTCTGCACTGATGTTACAAAGCAGGTCTGGCTGTTATAGAACGAAGCTCTACAATCTATACGGCTCCAGTGCACCATTAGTGAAGCCCTTTTGTATTCTCATGACCCAAAGTCACGGGCATAATTTGTTTGACCCTTTCCCCGTCTGATAATCTATACAAAGTGTCACCCGGCAGATTACTTAGCATCGCATCAAATTCAGCCTCAAAGGGATGATC
This sequence comes from Clinocottus analis, assembly GCF_023055335.1. Lineage (NCBI taxonomy): Eukaryota > Metazoa > Chordata > Actinopteri > Perciformes > Cottidae > Clinocottus > Clinocottus analis. Next base: position 7,790,994 of record NW_027176240.1, read on the forward strand.
AATTGAGAGCTCAACGGCAGGTTTGATAGGGCAGAATAGAGGCATTGGGGATCAATGACGGAATAATTGTTGATAAGATCCTAAGAGGCTCCATGATAATTAGTCTGAGAATGTAGTTAATGAGTTGAAACGTCACCGTGAAGATCGTATTGACTGACAGAGTTTGAAGAAAGTCTCTGTGATTGCTTTTGGATTGGATTGTGAAATACACATTTCTACACGTGCACACACACACACACACGATATACACAATAGATGGTGCTTTACAACCGTTTGATTTGTTTCAATGATAGATATTATAGATATCCATGTATTCTAGTTCAAAGAGTAACCTCTTTTATTGCTTTGATTCCATTACCAGGACAAATGTTACCAGTATTGGCCAGAAAAAGGCTGCTGGATGTACGGGAACGTCAGGGTGGCGATGGAGGACTTCACTGTCCTGGTGGACTACACTATCAGAAAATTCTGTGTTCAATATGTAAGTAAAATATGTGGTTTTACATATCGGAATGTTAGGGATGCGTTTTTAAAGCTCATGATTAGCGTTGAATTACCTTTTTTTTCAAACACACAACCGACTTACGTCACAGCACATCAGCAGAAATGTAATTATACCGTACAGCAGGATTTAGGAAACATTTATCCCCGAAATGAGCTAAAATCAAGATAAATAATGATTGTATCTCGACGTGCTTTGAAAATAATAGGATGCTTTTTCAATATTGTCCCTAATATACTTGTTAATTGCTCCAAAAAACTATAATTGTAATAGCTAGATTCTTATTAAAAATTAAACAAAGCATCATTGAGATAGTGTAAAGAAAAAATTAAACAAAAGTAATGTTCCCCGGGGAGGAATTTGAGAAAGCTATAAAAGAATGCAAAATATAATAGGTGAATGGAAACACATTAAGGAATATTAAAGAATATATGCAATAGACTGCATACAATTATCAATAAGGAGGTGTATTTAACAAAGAGAAAACACGGTACAAATGTCTCATCTTTAGAGCTTCACACACTCACAGTATCTGTATGTCTCATCCTGTGTTTTTGACTGCCGAGTAGGGCGCCATCTCGGTGTACCGAGAAGCCTTCAGATTGCAAAATTCACTTTGTTCCCTTTCCATTTGAAGCCAGAGAAGTGCGGAGATCCGCTCCGACTCTGTGGCAACTGTGCTGCAGCGCTGCAGAACAAGCCGAACAGACCGAGTGCTCTCACATTCAGCTCTCTGAACACAGAACAACCACGTTTTCAAGAGAATAATGTCCTCTTGAGAGAGCGTTCATGCGACACGAGAGCGCGGCACAAGCAAACCAGTACACATGTTTAATAATCCTATTCCGTCACAAGTAGCAAAATGACAAGTTTTTTCTTCTGCAAATGTTTCAGTGTATTTAAGGATTCCTTTTCCTGTCGGTAAAAGTATTTTGTAGACGGATCTGGTGGGCACGGTGAACATTCATGAACGGGTTTTTAACTTCACAGCAGGGCAGCGACGGTCTTCGAGCGCCGCGGCTGGTCACCCAGCTCCACTTCACTAGCTGGCCGGATTTCGGGGTGCCATTCTCACCCATCGGCATGCTGAAATTCCTCAAGAAGGTCAAGGCTGTCAATCCATCCTATGCTGGACCCATTGTTGTGCACTGCAGGTAAAACGTGTAGTATAACGGAAGCCAGACAGCCAGCCAGAAGAAGAGCTATCATAGCATAGGAGTTGATTTAGAAATACATTGCAAAAAACTAAAATGTGGTGTGTGTAAAAGCAACAGTTCTTAACACTCCTTATGTCCAATTTCTTTTTTCTTCTTTGTGGAATACAAGGTTAAAGGTTCATCATTGTGTTATATTAAATAGACCTAATATATTGTATTATTTAATCAAGTTTTGTTAAGTTAGAAATTAACCTAAGGTCAAATGTGAAGCATCAATACAATATAGTCTGGCATAAGTTTCTGGGGCCAGTCAGTGTAACGCCTCAACAAAGAAATCAGCAGCCGATTGTAGCAACGGCTGCAACAGGTGCTCGGGGACTGTTGTTCTTGAATGGGGCCCATTGAGGAGGCTTCACCGCCCCGCTGTGGAATCCCAGCTCTGCTCCCAGTGGTGCCGTCTGCTGAAATGACCCCTGTAAATCTGTTAGGAGTGTGTTTGGGCTTCAGAGGTGAAGCACTTTTACACATGCTTGAGGCTGTCCACAATTGACGTCTTTGTTAAGGAGAAAGGCAAAGCATGTACCAACAAGAGTGCAAAAGTGTTTTTGTATCAAAGTATCCTGCCCATTATGCTGTATCGTGTGTTCTTTTATTACCGTGGTTCTGTTCGTGCATTGTGGATACACGATGTGTTGAGTTATTACCCAACACATTTTGTAGCAACACTTTGTGACAGAGAGAGGACCTCGTGCCTCCTCCTTGTCTGTGTTTTCGCAGTGCCGGGGTGGGGAGGACTGGGACGTTCATTGTCATTGACAGCATGATCGACATGATGCACATGGAACAGAGGGTGGATGTCTTCGGCTCTGTGAGCAGAATACGGGAACAGCGCTGTCAGCTCATCCAGACAGATGTAAGTGTTGACCCTCTGCGACCTGTTGTACCTTGGGCTGACAGCTCAACTCACTGCTCGAGTCGCGGCAAAAAACAAGCGAGGCTGTGGAAAAACAACCGCGTCTATGATAGGCCAAAAATAGAAGGAAATAGTTTGGCAAACTAAAGCTACTACTTTTCTACCTCCTCGTCTCCTTGACTTCCTCCGTCTTCCTCCTCAGATGCAGTACTCCTTCATCTACCAGGCTCTGTTGGAGTACTATCTGTATGGAGACACGGAGCTAGATGTGTGCTCTCTGGAGGGCCATCTGCAGAGGCTTCACAACACCAGAGCTCCCCACGACAGGCTGGGCCTGGAAGAGGAGTTCAGGGTAGGAAGACAGAAGCTCGCTCGTGAACATTTCAGACAGTAATTAATCGTGCCCGTCAACCCTGTCCCCTGTATCGCTATATTTTCATGAGGAAAAGAATTCTGCCCAGGGTGCCACTCTTGGCAGTAGTAACACACAAACACAAAGCTTTGAATCAACTCAAATTTCATAAGGCATCACCATCTGCCTCGTAGGATGTAGCGTGGCTTGTTGAAACGTTCTCATTTTTGCTACTCACAGTTTGCTGCACGCTACACGGGATTATTACCTATTACCGCTTCGCCGTCTTGTTATTCTTCTTCATCGTCTCTTGTTGTTTCTTTTCTTTTTCACAAATGCACAATATTTTTTCCAGCCTCTTGTATTTTTACTTTTTTATTTTTGATTAAATATTGTCTGTCTCACGAGCATCGTACTGCTCTGCATTGGTCAAAACAAACTTTTGGATTTTCGGATGTCAATTCACGAGTGTTTTCTCCCGTCAGAAGCTGACCAACGTCCGCATAATGAAGGAGAACATGAGAACTGGGAACCTTCCTGCCAACATGAAGAAGAACCGTGTGCTTCAGATCATTCCGTGTAAGGACCACTCTGATACTCCGAACACTTTCATAATACATCACATCCAAGAAACATCAAAGTCTCACACTGCTGGTGATTTTATAGATGCCGTACACAGATATCTGGCTAATCAGATCATGTCTGTGTGATCAATGGCATTTAAATAAGGCTTGTATCACGACTTAAAGTAGGGAGAAGAGAGGAAATGGAAAGCCTGGCTACAACATTTCATAGTGAAAACTGATATAGGTTATGGCATATTTTTGCTTTATTAACACAGCTAAAGTTTTACTTCCCTGTTTTTTCTATTTCTATCAGCCTCTTCAAACTTTTATTTTATTAGGAATCACTTGTGGAAAGTTTCATTTTTCCTTTTTTCTTTTGCAGATGATTTCAACCGAGTAATACTCTCAGTGAGAAGAGGACAGGAGTTCACCGACTACATCAATGCCTCCTTTATTGATGTAAGCACTCCCTCACGACCTCCTCTATAGATTTCCCATATAAATATATATAAAGCTCATTGTTTCCTTTACAAACAATGCAAAATATTATGTTTGCCGCTCACTCGCATGTGTTGTTTACCGGATGATCTGCCCTGCAGGGCTACAGGCAGAAGGACTATTTTATCGCAACCCAGGGCCCACTGTCTCACACAGTGGAGGACTTCTGGAGGATGGTGTGGGAGTGGAGGTGTCATTCAATCGTTATGCTCACCGAACTCAAAGAGAGGGAGCAGGTACAGTATGGTGCTTGAGTTGCACATTTAAACCATCTTTTTTTATTCTGTTATTTCACAATCACGTGTTCCTTGTGTCTTATTCCGGACAGTCTGCGTATGTATTTAAATGATTAATATTGTTTGTTGTGGTGCACTCTGAAAATATATTTAAAAAAAAGAAGAAGAATAGGACATAAATCAGTCAAAATGAAGCCTGATTGCATTTCCATCTGACCTATCCAACCAGGAGAAGTGTTTCCAGTATTGGCCATCAGAGGGCAGTGTAACATTTGGAGATTATACTGTGGAGCTGACGGGAGACACACAGTGTGAAACCTTCACTCTCAAAGACATGGTGCTCACCTACAGACCAGTGCGTAACGTTTTATTATAACATCTTGTAGTAAACTAGAAATTTTCAAATTGACATATTTCCCTCCCTGTTTTTGTTGCGCTGTCTGTTTTTTAATGTTCATCAAATGCCCTTATACGTAGACAATTTGTAGCTGTTTTAAAATAACAGGGTAAGCTCTCCATCTCACCAGGAAAAGCAATCACAACATGTCCGACACTTCCACTTCCACGGATGGCCTGAGATCGGAATACCAGCTGAGGGAAGAGGGATGATTGACATCATTGCCGCTGTGCAGAGGCAGCAGCAGCAGTCTGGAAACCGTCCCATAATTGTGCACTGCAGGTGAGGAACTTGAGTTTGACAATTCTGCAGCGTAATGCGCATCCACAGATGAAAATTATATCCAGTAAATAAGCGAATAATGCGTCTGTCCGCGCACATTGTGAATTCAACTCCTTTAATTTTCCACTGTGCGTTTACCGCCCGATAACATGAACCTGGACATTTTCGGAATTGCATTTGTACAGATGCATTTTTTTTTTTGCTTTCCTCCAAGTCTGTTACAGTGAATTCTACATTTTGCCTCAGTAGACCTGGTGTTCTGTGCCTAAACCACTTATGTGATCCCTTATAAAGACTTAGCTGTGAAAGCTTTGATCAGAACCTAGCTTCAGGTGAAGTGATTCTAAAGCAGCATGCCCCTGTGGGATTGATCCAATCCACTGATTCACAGTCAATTAAAACCTCTCAAAGTGAAATCTCCTCTGACTCCCACTATGATTAATCTGATAAGATGAGCTAACGACAGGAAATGGTGTCATCACTCTCTTCTATTCCTTCATCACCACTTGTCTAAGAAGGGCTTTTTAAAGCTTTTTCTCTGCCCCTGGGAAATGGGGCTAACCCGCTGCAATCCCCAACGTCTCCCTACACTTCTCTTCCGAATCGCACATCACTCTCGCGCTCGCTCCCCGTCTTTCTTTCTCCATCCTGCCGTCATTGTAAACATTGACTCAGTCAAACACTGAGCTTCCAAACTGATTAGTGTTAGCATTTGGATTAGCCTCTCTTTAAGTGAGGATAATTATTAGGACTATTACACAAAGGTCACCTTTTCGCTTGCAAACTTTTTCATTCAACTGGAGGAAAGAAAGAAAAAAAAAAAAAAAAAAAAGGGATGTGCTGCAAAGATTCCAAGAGCTTCATTGCTGCATTGTTGTTGAGGAACCGAGAAGTGGTTTGCATTTTAAATGTCCTTGTCCCTACTGCCATTTAGCATTTTCCATTATGTTGCGGCTGACGGTGTTGTCCTTCATGTTTCAGTGCTGGCGCGGGCCGGACCGGTACCTTCATCGCCCTCAGTAACATTCTGGAGAGGGTGAAAGCCGAAGGCCTCCTGGATGTGTTTCAGACAGTGAAGAGTTCACGCATGCAGAGACCACACATGGTTCAGACTGTGGTAGGTGGAAAACGAGATAAAATCCGACATTTTTGTGCGGCCCACTTGTGATTGGAATAATGTCTGCACATGTATGCACAGTAACACTTTCCCTTCTGCTTTTCCTTGCAGGAGCAATACGACTTCTGCTACAGAGTGGTTCAGGATTTCGTTGACATTTTCTCAGACTACGCCAATTTTAAATAATAATGATCGGATACTGTTCTGTATCCTTATGTCAAATGTTTTTTTTTTCCTCTGAATGTTGTTTTCTAAAGCAAGCTCTTTTTACATTTTGCACTTGATTACAGATCTAAAACAACATAATAATTGTAACATACTGTAATATAATTGAAAACAGCTGTGCTCCAGGAGAGTCTGTCTCTTTTAGGATTGCTCAATGTCAGATACATTATAGTGGTTTATTAACGGGTGGGTTGGGTTCTTTAAAATAGGTTTCAGCAACTTGCTTTATGTTGCAACATTATGAGGGTCAATAAAGGAATTATTCATATAGAAATAATGTGTATAGAAATATATATTATGTATTTGCTCACTACCTGAAATGCATCACTAACGTGTCGTAGAGTCATGCATTCTTCTTTCATTTCTGCTTTATTTTCTGACTGACCACGACGCCTGTGGTTTACATTTAGTCGTGCATTTTATGCTGCCCTCCGTACATGTTTTGAGTGATATGAGAATAAATTGTGCGTTTGATAAGTAGACTAAAATAATTACCGCTTCTGCTGAAACGATGTCCTGTCAGACATGTGTGAATAGTATTTATGATCTACTTTGAGCTCAAACAAAAACACAAAACTCAAGATACATTTCATTCCGTTAGATGCTGCAAGTTTCCTCACTTCAGTCTGTGAATAACTTAACAGCTGCTGCCTGTTGCAATTGTATTCAACTTCATCAACTTTCCTGTGTTGCCTGTGGCAATATTACTTAGTGGATTTGGCGCCTGACGCTGCAAAATGCAATTAGCCCACATTGGATAAGGCAGAAAATAATGTATTGCTCCATCTGAACGTTTCATTCTTTTCCGTGTTTTACAGCCAAGCACCACCTCCATCCGTTTTTACTCACATTAGCTAGCAGACGTTACACTTGTATGTTTGCATAAAGCAGTGCCATATTGATTAGAAAGACAATTCTAATCATGAAAAACTTGTCACCAAGTGACATCATTGTAATACACATAAGCCAGATATTGTTTAATTTATTATAATAGACACATTTCTAAAAGTGCATTGTTTTTTAATGGTGGTGTCCTGTATGGATCATCAATTCATTGTTCTTCTTAGAATATATATATATATATATATATTTCCTTATATAAATACATATTAGTTGTGCAAATAAATGTTTGAGAAATTGAGAAGACCCTGCAGAAATTAGTGTTTTAATTAAATATGATAAGAGATGCATTTGAACCTTGTCTGAGTGTAAAAAGCACTGATATCAAGAACCAGTGCTCAGCCAAAATATGAAATATGCATGCACAGGCATTTTGATATTTATATTCAAACAAGAAACCCCAACATTACTGCAAAATCAAAAGCATCTATTTTTGCAAGGCCTCTGCTTACTTCTTTGTAGAACAGTAAGCTTGGAAGTCTTAAGTTTGGGGGATCAAAACTTTCTACGGTGTTTGTACTGCCATTACATTGTAAAATGGGTTCATACACTCCACATTTTGTTTATTTACTGTACATAAATTCTTATATTTGTCATTAATCATCTCCGACGTGAACTGCATTGTTGATCTTAATTTAATGTATTGCCATGCTGAAAGAAGAATGAATAAGGGCAATGACAGTGAGGCCTTCCAGCTGATGTAACATAAATGCACAAACATCTTGTTTCAATGATGTTTCTGCCTTTTGAATCTGTGTGGACTTGAACTACTATCTGTTTGCTAAAAGCTGATTCCAATAAATTATAGATGGAGAGAAATGACAGGTTTCAACTTCATGTTGTCTTTTTGTCTGCCCCTACACAGATGCGTTCAATACAAACACAATAACGTTGATATATATGATGATACATATATATTTCATGCTGTTTGAACCCTCATGGTGGTGCCAGCATATCTGAGCACTTAGCCAGCTCCATTAGTAGTATTTTGTGTTCCATTAGTCAGTAAATGTGTCACACCTGCAGAGAGGGGATTATAATCCTGACAGCAGTCTTCTAACACCTATAAAAATCCCCCTCTGGCTAATGCACCACATGCAAACAAGGCAAATACAGAGGTGAGTCAGTACTCAATGAAGTTTGTTCAATGTTCATTAAGTGAGAATTGCTCCTTATTAACTGCTGTCTGACATGCTGTTTGCGATGCTTTATAACCCCTGGCTGTGGAGCTGTGAGAGAAAAAGGCTGTGACATTATTGTTTTTATTACAAATGCGGCTTCCTCCACAGCTCTAATGGAAGCGAGCGGCAGAGTGATGGTGCAGGTGTTGTTGTTGGCGTTGGTGGTCCAGGTCACCCTGTCCCAGCACTGGTCCTATGGGTGGCTACCAGGTGGAAAGAGAAGTGTGGGAGAGCTGGAGGCAACCATCAGGGTGAGTGATTTCAGTTGTATTTATATGTGGAGTTCAACGTTTCGGGATATCACTCTTTGTATAATATCAAGCAAAATCTAACAATAAATACTTCGACACAGTGTTTCAAGTTACACTATGCTTTTGTGTTTAGATTCCAGCTAAATCTTGGTTGCATCGACTAAAATCTGTATTTTATTCTGCTTATAGATGATGGGTACAGGAGGAGTGGTGTCTCTTCCCGAAGAGGCGAGTGCCCAGACCCAAGAGAGATTTAGACCATACAATGCAGTAAGTGCTTATTATACATAATTTATCGCCAATGTCTACTTCAATTGTACAATATTAATGTACACTACACCACTGTGTGCCATTGTGTTCCAAAGCAACAATGACAGTATACAAACTGCTTTATTTTTTTTTCTTGCCTTTTTTGCATGAGCGAATGCTTAATTTACTCTCTTTGAATGTTGGCAGATAACGCTAATTTGCTCAAAATTGTTTGGTTTGGTGCTGTGTATATGAATGAAGATTGATGCATTTGTTGTCTGAAATATTCAAGCAGCAGAGCAAACTGTTCACTGAGATTTAATTTCAATCTCTCCAGATGAATGATGATTACAGTCATTTTGCGCGAAAGAGAAAGGTCCCAAAAAATTGAAGAGCTACAACAAAAAAAAAAAAGGACTGTATTTGCATCTCCGTCAACACCTGAGCTGGAGCGCCTGCGTGCGGGATACTGACTTCAACAAATCATCACATTTATTGCACAGATTAATTACATGTATGTCTGTAACATTTAAATCCATTTTAAGTTGTAATAAAGTTTTTGAAATCCCATGATTTGTTTTGTTCAATCCGATTATCAGATTGTAATCTCACTGAGTAGATGTGGTCATTAGGATGCTAATTAAATATAAAATGCAGGTTGAACACCGTTAAATAGATACAATTGCCTTTATAAAGCAGCCACGACCGACAAGCATGACAAACTTGTGACACAACAATCTTAGCATGACAACAGCTGGCGATTAAGCCAATTTATTAGAAATCAATGACTTAATTGAATTTGTTACACTTTTGGTAATTCTATTTTCTGCCACACCAGTCGCGTGCATATGTGATGTGGAAAATCACACCAGCTGATTTTGTGTGTTCCTACCTGAATGTTGATTAGCCCCCCCAAACTGAAAGAGACTGCATCTTTTCTGCTTGCGATGTCAACAGCTTTCTGCAAATTTGGGATAACTGCAGCCATCCAAAACAGAGAGAGAGAGCGAGAGAGAGAGAGAGTAAAACTTTTCTACCCCCTCCTCGCCGAACAGGAAATTGGTGTTCATTATAAAAATTGGAATTTCATATCAGGAAAGGAAAGGAATCAGCAGGGGGCATATGTTTTAAAGAGAACTCATTTTCTGGCAAAGCCCCACAGACGGAGCACCATACTAATCGCCTGGTGCATAAGGGGCGAGGATTCATGAACTGTGCTGACACCGTGGAGGCCCTGCATTGTTAGAGCGTGGTTGTAATGCACGCCAATGAACCCAAACCCGCTGGCACAACTGGGAAAAGGTGAACACTATAAAAGCACATAGAATTAAAAAGAAATTAAACCACATTCCATTGCACTTCCAGAACAATGCTTGTTCATTTGTGATACTTCACATCGTTGGTTTAATATTCATGGTTGTAATTTGCATAACACAATCATTTCCTTTGATGAGGAAAGACTTAAGATTATTTATTTCTTTAAGCCTTACATTCGGTTTTACCTTCTTTGACAAAGTTACAGAATAAAATGTTGTCCTGGGCATTTTCGTCTGAGAGCCACTGTGAGACCTGCTTGAATTGATTTATTCTTATCTTTATGGAGTATTCAATAATTTTGCAGCATCCCCCCATAAAGGATAATTATGCTTTAACAACAATTCCTAAAATATGGTTTTAATTCAATTTGGTATACTTGTGTGAGAATAATTCATGTTTACAGAAAAAGCATAAAATCCTGTGAATTCCCTTTAAATAATCCCAAAGCATTTCCTGTGAAAGCCAACTTTCTGCGTCCCAGTGTCCTCATCAAGGACCTGCCTAATTGCACGTATATCAGGACAACAAAACCTGCTGGTATCTATGTTTCCAAATTTGATTTAACCTCACTTTCTCCTTCCCCGGACCCCCTGGTGGATATTCACTTTGTTTACCTCAAATTAAACTTCATATTGTTTACAGCCTCCTGGTCCCTGAACATTTTATAGCATTTTAGAATTATTTCTTTATTTATTTTTTGTAATGATTGTAGAGTTGGGATTCATTTGAATGTTTCCCTCATCTGCATGAAAATTATATAATTAACTTTTGATTAACCAGCTCAGTTGAGTTGGTTCCCCCATGAACGCTGGTGAATAGTACCCACCGCATTTTAATGACTGTTTTCCAATTGAGTGGCGACCTTTTCATCAAAGAGCCACAACTGGGGCTAAACAACGGTAGAAAATAATCACGGCGAAGACAATAGTAGAGGCCGACAGGCTAGGATGTCATCCTTAAATATAACAACAAAGATGAAAGCAACCTTACTGCACGTAGTGACTGTGGCGTGAAGCCAAGTGCTTATGCTGCTGGATGCCCCATTGTTAAAGCTGTGGAGGTCACGTCCATTGGCATATAGAGAGGGAAAGCACAGGAAGCTGAGAATGGCCCATTGTTACATGTCCTTGCTCAGAGGGAATTCCATTATGAAGGGCAATACATTTTTGATACTTTGATTTTTGTGCCATTCATTTGTTTGAAAAACAGAACATATTTGGATAATGACTTCAGGAAAAAAAAAGAGGTCTCAGAGCACCTCCATCCAAGGCTACAGCGCTGCATTAACACACCTGCCAATCAAGCGCACCGCGAGCAGATGTGCATCCTTGCACAGCCCACCATCAAATAAGCATTCTATCATATGCATAATATAGTTTTCATTTCATCGCGATTACGCTTCGTGCGCCATGTGTGTGTTTCCGATGGGTCACAGGAAACTTTTATTGAAGCGGAGTGTATAATAAAGTCATTTTCCAGGTGCTTGTTGTGGCTCTTATTATGAACAGAATGATAATTTCCCCTAGAGGAATCTGGCCCTGCATATCAATTGAAGTTTAGTGTGGGTCTTACTATGTTCCCGCAGGCTATAGTAGAAGGCAAAGTCATCTTCAGAGAGAGTCTAAATGTCAGGGAGGTCTTCAAACACTTTTTCTCCCAGAGCCTTACTGAGAAAGCTCTTTGGAAGCGCTATGTCTTGGAATTGATACGGTGGAGGTGAGGTAAGGAGGGACGCACGAGGCCTAATGTAAAGCAGTTGACATGAAATTTAATTGAAAAAAAAAAACAAGTTTAAAAAAACGGAGGACTCGGTCACAGAAGAAATGAAGCCGCAACTGCTCTTATTGAGCGTCCTGAGGTAAAGCGTCCGCTCTCCCACCGGTTTGTCATGTCCACGCGTCTCCACATGGTGACACTCTTGAGCTGCGTGTTTTGAAATGGGCTCCTGGCTGCCGGGTCTCTCAGCAATTCCATCACTTAAGTTTTCAGAAACTGTTATTCCTCTAAATCGAACAAAGACTTCAATCAATCATCTCGAGCTCTGCACGAAAATTGTTAATTTTCCTGCACGCTGACTGATGGAGTTTGTGTTTATAACAAAAAGTGTTTTGTACAATTTTGCAGCGGAGCTGTGCATGGCCTGAAACCAAGCTCATTATAAAATGTGGAAATGCATATAAAAGCATTTCATCGCTGGAAAGACATGCATTTCTCTCATGTTCTTAGTTATGCGCTGGCAAGGGATTCATTTATATATTTTTTCCCCCCATTTTATTTTGCGACTGAAGTTGAAGTACAGCAAACTATATGGTAGCATATAGAGTACAGTAGCGGATTGGCCTTCCTTCTCCTTCTTAGCTGACAGGGAACCTTCCTGTTGTGATCCGACTCCTCTCCTTTGATCAAAGAACAGTGTTAAAGCACTGGGAGAAGGAGGAGGTATGAAATATGAATGAATACAGCTGTGTTTTGATGGATATGTCTCAAAGTATCCCAGTAAGAGACTGCTAAAGGCCAGGAAATCTGTTTGTGTTGTGGAAATAGGCTCTTCCTCGCTTGTTTCTTTACCAGCTTCATCTTGGGTAGCTTTTCACTTCATATTTTAGAGATCCTTTGTTAGGAAAGAGATCAACCCCTTATCCATGCATTTGTAGGAAACTGTTCTGAGAGGCCCTAGTTCATAATATATATATATCATTAATGACTCCATTTCCTTTGTTTGGTCTTGAAACCACCTTTTGAACAAAACGAGCGCCAGCCATGAGAGGAGGATATTTATTATTTTTCTAGGGTAGACCCAAAGTTCTCACAGATGGAGTGAGATCTTCTATGAGGTGATGGAGGCTTTGTCACTAGTTATGTCTGTGATTCCATTTCCTTTTCTAAAACCCCATCGGGGAGCTCTGACTCATATTGAAGTTGGAAGTTGATACTGTGGTGTAAAAACTAACGTTCCCATCTGAATTAAGAAACTATCAGAGCGCGCACAAATCTCAAATTTTCAGAGTTAGATGAACTCATCGCTCACATTACACTTCTTTAATAAACAAAGATAATAAAAAAGATATGCTCATAAAAACACAATTATTTTTTTGAGAGCTAGTAAAAGGAAAATGGGTGCCTATAGATGTCTTGTACACCACATCGCAGCTCCACTGTGTTAAAACAATCATTTAAAGACAAACTGCTGTCATTTAGGACAATATTAACTAAGATCCAGCCTTTGGACCTGTGGCAGGACAATGTCTCTGGACTACCGGAGGTTCAAAACTTCCTGCCCGGGCTTTATTAGCCTCACTAATAGCTGGGCTTCCCAAATGCCACGGTCCACCTCTGCTGGGAGTAAGGGCTCAGATCCTGTCAGAGAGGGGTCGCACTAACCAACTGTAATCTTTAGGGTACTCCACTCCCGCTGACCCACATCTAACGCTGGTTCCATCCCCCCCGCTTACCCCCAACCGCTATCCTTTCCCTCCCCAATCTGGTCTACCCATCCCACTTCAGTTATGCCACCCTTGGCTCTCCCTCCCACGTCTTACCACCCTTGTGTGATAGTATCCCCCCACCCAACCCAGCCCCGCGCCTGTTCCAGCCTCGTCCGGCTGGCCACAGCGAGGAGCATGCCTTATCCTGTGGTAACGGCAATTAGTAGTGTAAAGCAAGCTGTGGAGAAGACTGGATCCCTGTCCACGTTTCAACCCCAGATCACGAGTCTCCAGCACAACTTCAAGGCAAACCATGCAATTAGCTACAATAATGATAATGTGTTGTAGGGGAACAAAGAGAGGGTAAAACAGACTACTGGTGTGAGGGAGAGTGGGGTGCTAATAGTAGGGGGGTTATTTGAATGCTCTGGTGCAGATAGGAGACCAAATCAGACTGATTATCAAACGTATGATGAATTACATTTTCCCTCTAATTATCCATGCCTTTTATGTGTAAACCAACTGAGTGAATTTTGCATTCTAGACATCTATGGTCAGTGGTCTTTGGGCATCACACTGGGGTTACATCTTTTATTTCTGCTAAGAAACATACAAGGAGTCACTCATGTGGCTATGCTGATGGGAAGGGGGGGAGAAATGCACTGACAATTTTCTTGACTTAATTAGATACTTTCAGAAATATTTGGCAGTGGTACAGGAATGGAAAAAAGGGGAAGTATGTGGTTTGATGTTTGACTATCGCAGATGTGTTGACACAGAGTCAAAACATGCTGGAAACAAACCACAAAAAAAAACCCGGAGCACAAATAAGAGCATTTCAAGTCAAGGTTGTGAGTAGATATAGTCTGGAAGCAGACTCACTGCCTTGGTTGGAACACAAAAGTGCAGCTCGTATTCTCTCCGCTGTGAGCAGAGACCATTCCTACGGTCTTACATACAGAGGTTTATAGAGGATATTTTGCTGGGTGTTGTGCAAAACGAACCGTGTCCCCAGAGCAGCAGCAACTTCACCTTGGCGGAGTAATGCTGTGATATTCTGTTTATTCTTCACTCACTTCATTTTACTCAGAGGAAATCCTCTGGAGATGGCTTATCTTGGAGCTGGAACAGGTGCACTCTAATTTACTCCTATTGCTTGGGGAGCCCAGGGGCCCCTGTAGAGAAGAAAGTAGCGATGTAGCACACTCCACTGTAAAGCACAAACAGCCAGAGAAAGAGCATTTAATCGAAAGAGAAGAAAACTGTGAGCTTTGAGTGCAGCCGTATCATTTGGATGCAGAAAATCTTTCTCTCTCTCTCTCTCTTTTTTTTTTTTTTTTCTTTTCCTGAGGAAAAAGGACCCGTCATTTCATTTAACTTTCATTTGTTCAACACTGTTAACTTTGCTTGAAACTGCCATGCTACACTTGGCAAAGCAGCAGATGACGTGGGGGACCTGTTGTATTACCCTTGCATAATAAAACGTTTCCTCACCCGTCATTCCTGGAATATCTGCAGCCTTTTCGGCTTAAAAATGGTTTATAGCATCTCTGATATGTTCCATTTAAGTTAAAGTGTACGTAAATGCGTACGCTATTGCCTATTTGTTTTGGTAATGCTGCACATTTTCAGCCAGGAAAAAAGTTTGTTTCATCTTTCACCCTCATCCCTGCATTCACTGCGAAAGAGCTAAGCTTTCAACTTTGAATTTACTCTCCAATTCCTTTTCTTTAGAGAACTATGGTTTTGAAGAGTGGAGCTGGTATGTTATTTGTTCGGTATATTATAAGTCTGAATTCAGTCAGTATTTTTGTTTTGTATTGTTCGTCTCTTGGGAATTATGCAATCAAAGCAGATGCCTCAAGCAGTCTAGAAAGCGCCCCATGTGAATAAGAGAAAATCTTGTACACAGCATTTTTTGTATGTGTGTATGAGAAAGGGGGGCATGACAACAAAGCAAATATATGGCATTGTTCTCTGTATACTATAGCCGTATGCTGCACCTTTTTTTTTTTAAAGGTGAATGTAACCATCAAACCTGCATTCATTTTAAAAAAAATGTCAGACCATTTGACTCTATTTAAATGACAATTCTACACCACTGATGAAGAGCATAACTACAGCATATGCCCTGCTTTGACTGATGCAATGGCGGTCCAACAGTCGATACTCTGGATCTCTAATATGGCAACTACGGTTTGAAGACTGAAGAATTTCACACAAACAGACGTTTCTCAATCAGGGAAACTGGAAAAAAAAAAAAAAAAAAACACCAGAGAGACAAAGGCTTTGGCAGAAAAATGGAGTAAACACAAAGAAGAGCGTGCGATACAAGGACAACAAGAGAAATATCATATACACTTTTAATGAGTGTGCCTGCCCCAAGCTTCTGTTTTTAATCACCTTTCCGTGTGACATAATTTGCTGCAAGATTGTATATGCTTGAGGGACTTTCAGTTCTTGTCAACTCAAGAGCATTTGAACCAATCAATACCTGTCTATCCTGTGGCACACTCATAGTTGGCCATTAGGAAAGAGCTGCTTAAAGTAAGCTCAGCCAATACCATTAGCCCTAGCCTAAGGGCAGTTCCATGCCTTAGTCAGGGTAGGCACCTGCCCCCGTCACCCCCACCTCACCCCCTTAACCCCCCTTCACCCCTCCCCCTACCATTAAGAACCTCCCCTGAGACATCATTTGGACACATCGGCCAAAGAGCACTTCTTTATTCCCTCTCTTTTCTTTCCCTGGCTCCACCAAAAATCAATACATCTCCCCTTTTTCTTATTTTCACAATTTTGCCTCAATATTATTCTCTCCTCTGCCACAAACCAATGGACTATCCTTTTTTTTTTTGTCTTTTCATCTACAATTTCCTGTGACTTATGTCTCCACATCTCATGTTTTGCAAGTGAAGAATTGGAAAATAATTAAATTATCTTGTCCCACTGCTGAAACCTTTTAAAAACAGTGTGATCATTCTGCATTTAGTTGCTCCCATTTTAACCCCATGGAGTTCCACTTTTTTTTTCTCCCTACAACACATTTTATGTCGTGTCCAGGGTTTGTTTTGCAAACTCAGCAAATGATGTAGCTGTGCTTTAACCTACTCATTTGTTTTTGACACTCAATAAGGGAGACATCAGCACTCAAATATCTCCACAGTAATGAGTGAACTTCCTCTGTGTCAGTGTTTTTCTGCTGCGGCCATGTCATAATACCAAACCCCAGAGAACGGAGCAGCGCACACAGTAATGCTTCCTGACTGCTTCTAATTTTATCGCAAGGCAATGGCTCCGCACAGCACAAAGTTTCAGAACAAGTGATAGAATAGACTGTCCTTAGAAGTCAGTCATTCAGTTCGCGCCCTCCCAACCTTTCTGATAGAAACAGCAAAAGTGGGTTACCGCCCTAAATCTTGGCCAGTACTGTTTACGATAATAACTCTGAAGAGTGATAGCTGGTTCCGCAGCACTGGCGATTTCTGTGGCCGCCTATATCGATCGGGGGTCCTAATGAGCAGCAGCGGAGCTGTAGCTAATGGTGTTGTGTCTGGTGTCCATAGTAAACGCCCACGTTGAGATTATCATTCCCAGGGGGGACTGAGAAAGGTTTTGCCAGCCCAAGCCCTGAGGGTGCGAGCGACACACTTCAGGGGTCAAGGTAAACTATCAAATGAACAGCAAGGCCTTTTCTCCCCTTACTTTAAGGACCGTACTATACTACACAACTACAGTAAAGGCTCAACCGCCATACAAACCCATGTGACGCAAAGACACAGCAGACATATTTTGATGCTTGTTTTGTACAGCGCGTGTACCAGAGGGTGTAATAACAAGTGGAACTCGGCACCCTGTTGCAACCTGACTTTATCACTTCAGTTCTTTGTCTAATTTCTCTACAGTAGTTGTAAAAAGCTATTACCGAGGCATTGATAGAGACTTCACCAAACTGCCTAACTGTTATTAAGAGACCTCGAATGAGACCTGGCTTGACAGACTGATAATGGCTTATTTGACTTCAGAGATCGTCCTGGCACAAACACTCCAGCCCCTTCGCATACCCATGGCGGTCATTGTCCTTTGCTATGCACGGCCATTCTGTTGGTCTTGAGTGACATCCAACAAGTTCAGCAGATTCAGAATGTAAGTGCACACCAGACAGCACATAGTGTCTTCAAAGAAGCGACTGAAACAGACTCATTGGAATGAAGGGAGTTGTTGCTCCCGTCATAAACCTGGCTTGGAAACGGAACCTGCTGTCAACTCACATGTGGGAAGGGGAACTCTTTAAGCTATGTGGACAATTAAGTTTCGATAAAACCGCAGCAAAAACGCATCTTTATTACCGCAACCACCTCTCTGTTTCAACACACAGTCCCTCCGTGGATTATGCTGGATGGTATTCAGCTCAGGGTGTGCACAGAGCATTAGCAGGGCACTATAATGAAGTCAACCCAACGCACAGCACCTCTCAGAGTCGTGCCCTGTTTGGAGTCACACTTCCATGTCCTGGCAAATGCTGAGCATGTAAAACAGAACTGTCAATTATTCAACATGAACGGGAGGATGTATGGAGTGACATGGGGGGTGGACAGGGGCCGACTAAGCCTCGGGCAGATAGGGGGTACCACTTTGATGTGAGTGTGTGGGCCTGCAGAGTTGAGCAAGGTGCACTGGGTAATCTGCTAGAACACTCCCACCCCACCTCCGACCCCACCACTCCTTCGTTTCTCTTTCCCCTCCCTCCCGATGCTGAGCCTCTCTGCACCTTTTATGTCCTGCTTCATTTTCCCCTCTGACACACACTCCCTCTCTCGCTTCATCTCCGCTTCTCACATACATAAACAAACCCACATACAGATGCACGCAAACACACACACACACACACACACACACACACACACACACACACACACACACGCACACAAACACACTAGCACACGCACGTGTAGATACACAATTACATGAAAGCAAGCTTCCTTTGTCTGTTAACCAAACAAGAGAAGGCAGCACTTGTTACAGATAATAAAGTTGTGAATGGCTGATTTTTGGAGAAATAGCGTTGTTGCCGTGTCACAGGAACGGCATTACTCATTTATAAAATGAATACTAAAAGTTCCCCTCTCTTGAGTCTTCTCTCGTAGTCATACAATAGCAAGCTTAATTACATTAAGTTCTGAGAAGAGGGAAGTTAATGGATGACATTTTGCTACACCATGAGTGCTCCTTCCAATAACAATAGAAACCCAAATAAGACCTAATTAATATGCATAGCAGAGCCAATGAACTTAATTGTCAAGTTGCTTTTATCAACCTGTCAAAGGATTGACAATTAAAACAGCCTCTGTTAAAACTTTAATGAGAAGCAAGTAGGAGAGAGGGATGATGAGGGAACAAAAAGACGCAAGCTTCATCCGTCATGAAAGACGCTACAAGACAACTACCCATTATTATTTCCTATCAGGATAAAACTATGCAAATCATATTATGCATTTTTAAATAATAAGTCAATGAGTAATATTTAATTTATTACCTATACTCTTAGAATGAATATTTAACGCTGTTTTTAAGCTGATGAATTCATTAGATAATTTAGTGTTGAGCTGCAACAGCGTTTTTTTTTTAGTTTTTTTTTTTTTACATTCTCCTCAGAGTGTCCTTCAGTTTCTGTGCGGAAATCCAGAACAAGTGTGTGTCGGTGTTCAAGTTCAACAAGTAAACTTCCCTTAAGTCTTCCCTCAAGGAGGCCGGAGCGCCTCATCACTTCCAATGGAGCTTGAGCGGCGCGGAGGTCCGCGGCTGGACGCGAACTGAGCGAAAGGCGGCATTTTGACTGGAGTTTTTTATCCCAACATTGACACCAGCATGTCTATGTTCCAGAGGGGAGTTAAAACTGCTGACTCACTCCCAGTGCGCTGGTTGTTGTTCTCCCTTACAGATGTGACCGTTAATAGGCCTGCATCCATAATCATTAGTGTGTCTCAGTGCACAGGTACCCGATGGGCCCCGTGCGTCTGCCATTTGGTCTCGGTTCACTGTGCTTGCCTGCAGATGTGAGCGAGACACACACCTGCTCAGGGGCTCTCAAACAGACCGGCGCCATCCGTCACAGCTCACGCTACACTCGCTCTGTCGGAACAAGGCCTTGGTTCCGGTCCAATGGCCCTCAGACTGTAGGTCAGCGGCCGTCTCTCGTGATGAACCCACCCTACCATGAATCATATTCTCTCGTCCCTTTATACCCACTCCACGCCATCCAACCCCAACCCTCATTGCCCCTGTTCATGGTTCGCTCTTCCCTCACACAGGCACTCAAGCGCACTGAAGTAGCTCAGGTGAGCCAGGTAAAGACAGCACCTTAAAGAGAGACATAAACTAATGATCATGTTTCCCCCACATCACACTCTGCCCATAAGCCACAGTGCACTCAATAAAAAAATGGGAAGAAAAAAAAAACTTTCGTGTGGGTCTTTCACGGGCATCAGGCCACGCTTCACACTACATTTGTTGATGTGTGCATGCATGTGCACGTCTCATGCCAGCCCGCCTCCCATCAAGTCCTAATGAGGCCAGCTGGCTCTGTGCTCGGACCAAACCAAACTGGAGAGACGGCACAGTCCTGGCTCTCTCCGCCTTGTACACCCCACCTCCCCAAAGCCCACCCACCCTCCCTCTCCTCCAGATATCTTGGAGAACCACGGACGGCTGAGCACACACGGCAGATTTGGAAATGGCCAGTGTGTTTGTTAAAATCTACTATGTCTCCCAGATCCCTTGGCCAAGGCCTGAATTAGAAAGTCCTCGGCTGCTGCCCCAGACCTGCCTCCTTGGTTGCTTCTACCACTACAGTGTTTTCAACGTCTACAACAGCAGTGGTGATGTTGAAGTCTGCTGTAGAACAGCGGAAAGGAGGAGATATACCCCGAGGCACAGTCAAGGGAATATTCTTCCTGACTATGGAAACAGAAACACAGCCGATGTTACATATATCTACAGTAACTACAATAAAAACTCAGATAAAACAGACCCGAGACAACATGTCATAATGTATTTTTTCTAAAAAGCTGGAAAATCCAACAACACACATCAGTAGCCATATTCCAACTAAGTGTCCGTTCTCCCTGAGCTGCTGTCTTCTCAAATGTTTTATTGTCAAGAAGATAATTTCTTATTATGCTACAGCAGTTAATTTCACTACAGACTAATTAGAGACATTGCACATTATTAACAAGCATTATTGTTGATAAGGGCCAAAGAGGTCTGCAGAGAGACTCATATTGTCCAGGCTGTTACTTGGCATACAGTTATGTCCATGTGGGTGAGTAATTCCAGCTCCCTTGTAATGTCTCCTTGACAACTAACAATAATATAACCTCCTCTTGGTTAACACAAGAAATCATGCACAGCATTTGTACATGCATACAAACATGTGCATGCGTTAACACACATGCATAATGCGGCGACACATGCATAGGCATGTGTACGTCAACATCAATTTGCGTACAAATCGATACGAAAAAAGACATTCTGCAAACGCACTCCTCGTCCCCGTCATCCAATCAGGACCCAGATCTTGTTCACTGCAGACTGCCGACTGCTTGTGAGTTTTTTTTTTGCCCAGGAAGAGAGACTGGACCAGGGGGAACACCTTAACAGGTAGCCCTGGGGTGCTTACCAGAGTTCGGACAGCCGGGGGGAGAGAGTGGCTCTGGGAAGCCGTACCACCACTATCCTCTCTGTCCACTGATTATGAAGCAGGTCCCAGACGGGTGCCTTTAGGAACCCCCCAGGCTACTCACAGCCTCCCTCTCCTCTGTTACAGGATCTGTCGCTGGGGGATTCAACTGAAGTGAGAAGAGGGGTGTATGCGGGAGACGTGCCGAGAATTCTAAATATGTACGTGCTGATTTCATTTGTTGTCTTCTCTGGTAAGTTGTGTTCTGCTTGCAGATTTGATGAAAGAAAAATGTACAAGGTTTATTGTCTGCGTGAACCTGATTTCAGATCATTTCGATTTGACTTTGTGTATTCCCCAGACAACGCAACATGTCTCAGTTGTTGAAATAGTCAAACTCCAAACCAAAGAGGTCCTGTTTTGTATGTGCTACAAGAGCCGAGAGGAAAAGGTCTCAACACTTGGGCTCAACTATAACCCTGTCTTGAGTTATGATGACGTCCCAAGTTTGCAAAAGCCCTCTGGCTTTAACTATCTCTGACATGGAGTGTGTGTGCATGTGTGTGTTTGTGTGTGTGTGTAAAACTCCTTGCAAAGTCCAAAAAAGGAAAGAAAAAAATCATAACTAATGAGCCCATTTAGCGCCCAGCACCTGACTTTGGCCCGTGATCTCCGGGAGACATTAGAGGCAATTTGCCATCGACTTCAGGGCTCGTGTCCCAAACGTTATCAATGAGCTTGTCAGGTAGAGACCTTACCTCCCTTTGTTTCCTCCTCCACCCCCCTCTCTGCTCCGGTCCCCCAGCCTGCTCCCCGGGCCCCTGAAGAGGAACCAGCGGCATGATGTCACACACCTGTTTGGCTGGAGGCTGCGGCCCGGCGATGCTCGCAGCCGTGGGTGTCGCGTTGGCACCCCTCGCTCCCCCCTTGTCGCTGCCTGCTACGCCCCGTGGATGTGTCAAAATGGCAGATGATGGTTGGGGTGTGTGCAGCTGCTTGGGAAGAGGAGTGCCAAGGGCGCTCATTTCCTGCGGTGAGTTTTAATTTGCTCTACCCGCGTCTTCTGAAGAACCCTAGCCCCCCCCCAACACACACACACACACACACACACACACACACACACACACACACACACACACACACACACACACACACACACACATACATCTACTCCTATAAACACAGATCTTACCTTACACACACTAGCAGTAAACACACACACACACACACGCGCGCGCACACACACACACACACACACACACACACACACACACACACACACACACACACACACACACACACATTGTACACAAATCTGCCACCATCCATGGGGACAAGAGCCCCACATGCCCGAATAGAGGTGAGTGTGTGTGTGTGTCTGTGGTGTCAGACTTTAGTTGTTGAAGCACACTTTTCTTAAAACTTGAATAAAACTCCTCACAAAAATGTGTGCTCAAATGATCTAACTGGTGCATGTACAGATCACTTCTCAGAGGCGTTCAACTGGGTAAAAAGAGACAAGTCACAAAATCGGCAGTTATGATACGCGGCTAGCATCGCTACGTTATGTGAGGGGTCTATGTCTCTTGACATCTGCTATGCAGTTGTCACTGGTAACTTAAATCCCCATTGATCAGACAGCTAGAGTGAATTTGTGTTGCTGTTTTTTTTCTAACTCCCACTTTGCGAACAAACCCATTTTCACACGGGGCACACGCATATACCTGACAGTTACACCCAAACAAGCCTTGCTGTTTACTTGAGAACAAACACATAGACGCCAACCAGCAAATCTATTCTCAATACACACATCACCCCAGACGTAAAGAGATTCAATTTTCGCCTACCGGGAGTGTTTCCATTTTTTTACGCAACATTTTTTTTTGCTTTCTCTCCTGTGTCAAGACAGCTGCCTTTGATGTTAGCATCTAATATACAGGGCTAAAAAACTATAGTTTGCTGTGAGCTGACAGATAAAACAGCGCAAGACGCCATTACCCTGCAAAGCGGAATAATGAGGAGACCTGAACACACAGAAGACAGGAGCCCAGTTGAATTACCGTGGTCTCTCATCCAAGGTGGGAGCTTTTTGACAGCTTTCCAGGCAGCACAACACATTACCATACTGACGCTGCTCTGTAGTGCCAAAGAAAAGCTTTGATGAAAACATAACTGGGAAACTGGGAAATCTTTTATATGTGTGTGAGTGCGTTTGTGTGTGCGTGAATGCGTGTGTGTGCCTCCGTGTGCGCGGGTGTGTGTGTGTGTGTGTGTGTGCGTCTGTGTGTGTGTGCGCACATGCATGTTGCGTGCGGGCACGTTCATGCATGCATGTGTTGGTGTGTGTCTTCGCCGAGTGTGTCTGTGCATGTCTGTGAATGCTTGTGTGTGTAACAACAAAGACAGGACAACAATGGGAAACCAAGCAGTGTCAAGCTGCAACTTTATGTTCTCTAATTACTAAGTGGATACTGTATTCTTGAGTGTGCTCCTATTGGCTGAGATACAAGGGCTTATTTTTTGATTTATATTCATGTTGATGATTCGGTTGAATTATCAAAGTATCCAACCCCAACTGACAATATGTCCGAAAGAAATTCTTCAAGTGAAGAATAATGTTGCCAAATTTATTCTGCCATTTCATTAATGTGGTTAGCTAGTTAGTTATCCATATTCTAACAGAGTAGGCTTGATGTTAGATCTTTGGCAAGGACACCCTGTACTGAGTTTTGGCACAGTACTGTGCCGCAGTATGCTGCTGACTCTGGGTCTTAACGACAGGCTAAACGAAGCGGGCGTTACGGCCCCCTGGATAGGTCATTACTCGTCCGTGGCCAAGAGCTAAACTGGAGCAGGGCTTTTTAAAGAGGGGAGCAGGTGTGTTTCACCATAGGGGCTGGAGCCGGCCCAAGACCAAACAGCCTTAACGGTCTTTATCTCCTTCATAATGAGGCCACGCTCTCCACACACCCGAACTCTGCCCACATGGGCTAATGCTGGAGGTATGGAGACCCAACCCTCCCCCCGGTTAAATGGTGACACTTTCAAAATGACCCATGCCCCAAGCAATGGAGGAACAGTGGCATGTCATGAATGTCTATAGACACAAATTGGTAGGGCAGTATATCATTTAACTTGGGATTTTATTAGAATCTCACCAAGTTAATTATAAAAAAGCAGGGTCTCGAATTGATTAAAATACAGTTAGAGTCGACAAGCAAAGGGTTAATTCCCTCATTTAAAACTAAAATGTTTAAATAACTCTGTGAACCGGATCGGGGTTCCTCGGCATGTGTGTGTGTGTGTGTGTGGTTTGGTGTGTGTTTTATGTGTGACTGGCTGCGTACGTGAGTGTGTCTGAGTGGTATTGTCCCTCTCCTCTTTCACCTGTCTGAGTAGGTTCTCTAGTACGGTCCCTGTGCTCCCCACAGTCTTCTCAGCCCTGTCAACCGAGTTGAACTTGATCAACATCAAACGGCATTGCATTCAAAAGTATTAGTGTTCTCTGTTGATGGGCCCTCTTGCTATCACAAATCAGTCCCAGAGCTACTTCATTATTTATCTCTAATTCATCAGTGTTGTCTCCTCGCACACGGGCAGTAATGCACACACATATCCTGATTGTGAACACACACACACACACACAGGACACACATTGAACATCAGCACATTAATCTCTGCTTACCTTCAACAGAGCTTTTGTTTTTGTGGTACTCCGTGCCATCACAGTTTAGCTAAAAACAATGTTTTCCTTTCTACCTCTTCCCCAGGTCAGTGCCAAGCAGAAATATTCCCGAGGAGTGATTAGGCTCATGCTTGTACTTTCGAGATGCTGATTATAGCGGCGGTCCCCGACAGGCCTCGTGTTTTTCTCTGAGCATTCTGGGGATGTGAGTCCGAAAAGTAGCCCCATGGTGCCGTGACCCCTGACCTAGCGTGGGCGATCCCACCAGATGTGGAGTGTGTGCTGGGACAGTGGCGAGGGGCAGCTCGGTCTCACGCGGGGAGGCCCTGTCTCCCCAAACTGCCACAGAGAGCATGGCCAGAGGGGTTCTGTCAGCACCGTTATCAATCATACTCCCTCCCTGTCTCTCTCTCTCTCTGTCTTTCCTACTTTTTCTCTCTCTCACTCTCTCTTTCACACTATTTCCTTTTTACACTGTCTCTCACTTTGCATCACTTTCTGTCGTGTCCCCTTCCTCGGTCTGCTTTTGTTTTTCTCTCACATTTTCTTTTCTCTCTCTCTCTCTCTTTTAGATATCGTCTGTTCCACTTAGGCTGTACCATCTCTTTTCCTTTTCAGTCACATACTGTACACGCCTTCTGCTTATATATACACACTTTAACCTTCCTAGTGTGACTGTTTTTCTTTCTTTCACCCTCTAATCTGTTTCACCCTTGCCTTTCTTTGGTCGTAGCGCACAGTTTTAGTAAAAAAAAACAAAACGTACCTGTCCTTTAGATTGACAAAGCAGATGCTCTAGAAGTTCTCGATACCTTGGTCCAATTCCAAAAGGAATAGATAGACCGTGATTCATCATACCCAGGGAATTTGATTTAAATGCACAGGAAATAGAGAAACGGACAAAAGAGCAAATATAAAAAGGGGAAAGAAATCAGCAAAAAAAAATAAAAAACAGAGGACAACCAGAGGAAACATTCAAAAAGATTAAGTTTGAAAAATAACTTGTTTTAAATGTATTCATGTGAATAGCGGCGCAGTGTAATGGGAGATGGAGTCAGGGGTCATAGTTTGAGGAATAGATGCCAGTTGTCCCTGCCATCCGGTGTGAGGTGTTTTCTGACACATGGCGCTTTGAAGGCCTTAGTCCCGCCTATCGCTGCGATCCTTTACATCTGCAATCAGGGCAAATGGGTTACAGCCAGCATAACAGACAACAACTAAATAAACAACATACCTGGGGTGGATCCCCTCCAATTCCGGACTGCCAGTCTGGCTTTGGTGCATTTTTAAAACATCACTAGGTAATTGAACTCGAACGTTCACACTGACACATTTGCATGGTGTAAAGGGGGGTTGGTGTAAGCAATGGAGCAGCTGGTACGCACCAGTACGACTCCGGCTCAACCAGTCCTTCTGACTTCATATGTAGCACTTAATTGGTTCCCAAGGCAAGAATGAAATATTTAGCTCGCACGTCCTTTAAAATGCGATTGATTTTGATCTGACAGCTGTGCCTGTCCCGCGCGAGGGAGTGAGAGAGAGAGAGAGAGAGAGAGAGAGAGGAGAGGGTGAGGGATGTCTGGGCTCGTTGCCTGAGAATAGCGCGACAACACCCACTCAACCGCACACAAACACCAGTATATGGCCACTGAATGTAAAGGATCACTCATGGATGCCATATGCTTTCAACTAAAGCCTCTTTTTAAACCCCCCTATTTAACCTCGAAGATACAACGAGCTTCGCGCTTTGGACGATCATCAGTGAAAGCTGTTTTTATCTGTACAAGTTCAAAGCACGAATGCAAAGTGTCGGCTATCGTGTGCATGTGCACTCTCATGCATACATCACAAACATAAATCTACTTTAATTTCACGTTTAAAGTAAAAAAAAAAAAATCTGGTTTAATATATGCATGCAAAATAAAAAAGGAAATGTAAATGTTAAATAGCACTTCAACTTCAATGGACTTGATCACACTGTCTATGTAGGTGCAGGTTCTAGTCAAAAGTAATGCTCTCACCAAAGTGAGGCAGATATCCAATCAAATTGGATTAATGTCACTAATTATATGACAGAAATGAGCGGTGAAAAGCAATGCTGTGGTCACGCCATAACATGATAGAAATGCATTAAATGGAAACCTGCACGGGATCCATGGCTGGGAACCTCCCCCCTGTCAAATTGACTAAGCTGCAAATTACGTACAAACGGATATATCCTTTATATAACAGCAGTGATTTTCTCCACTTTATCCTACCTGTCAAGCTCAGAACATCACAGGCTAATTCTTTATTAAGTGAAAGGGCATCGGGGACCAGATGATCCAATTTAAGTACATTGGGCAGAATAGAAGACTAATTAAAACCCATATTTTTACATTATTAATTTTGGAACTTCACTTTTAATGAATGTGAAAAGACAGGCCTTCCATTTATACACACATACTCTTTGGGCTGCTCAACAAGGGAATAAGAGTTACGGGTATACTGCAGGGGCCAGGAAGAATTTTTAAGCATCCATGACAGACTTAATATCAAAGTTTAGACAAAGGTGTGTGTATAGCTAACTTCTGCATCATAAACATGGCTGTTAATTGAGTGTATAGCTTTGAATCCTTTTGGTTTATTTGGGGCTGCTGCGAGGCTTGAGACAAAAAAGTAATCAGGACGTCTGTTGCCAGGGGTGCAACCTTGTCATTTAGCCCTCATTCCTCCTTTCAGTACCTGCAGAAAGAGAGAGAGAGCGATAGAGAGAGAGAAAGAGAGAGAGAGAGAGAGAGAGATGCATCTACATGTCATTTAATGATGTGCCCCATTTCCAGTCACCTCTGCTCAAAAGCAGTCCACTTTTTTAGCAACGTCACCCTTAATTGTCCATCATGCCCTCTAATCAGACCATTAAGAACGTGACCCCGTTTTAGTGCTAGCTTTAATTATCTTAGCAACGAGCAATAAAAAAAAAGCTGAGGCTTTCTGCGCGGCCTTCATCAGAATAATGTTTAAATGTCAAAAGCATCTCGTCCTGAACACAAGGATAAAACGGAAATAATTTGCAATGCATATTACAAGTTGAAACAGAACTGAATAAGTTGCTGTTGTGTTGAGAAAAAAAAGGATGGAAAATGGGGAAGGTGGGTCTTGTATTTACCCTTCGTAAAAACGATTCCTCTTTTTCGTTCCCCACAGGCTGACGCATCCTCACATCCACAAATAGGCACAAGTCAAGGGGCAGTGAGTTTGTAAAATTGAGTCAAATATACAAAACAGCAATATTTAATGGCGTTTCTTTTTTCACACCAAGTGACCCCTGCATGGAAACCGATCCGTTTTTTTTTTTTTTCCTCCGGTTTCAGGAAACTCTTGGAAGGCAAAAGCAACATCCTGAGTTGGTGAGGAGACAGGAGAGGTGCTGACATGCCGACAGGCAGGGGATCCTGGGAAAAGCCACAGACAGGAAGAGCCTGACTGACTTTGACCCCCGAGGTCAAGGCTGGGGGCTCGGCAACTGAAAGATGTTTCCAAGCCACACTCAGACCATCATAGAGTTTTACAGGAAATAGCTTAGAAATACTGTATGCTGTGAAATGTGAAGATCTTTTTATTGCTTGCTCTTTTGTTTTGCTCTCTGTGACATGAAATGCATTTTGGCCCTGAGCTATATTTGACTTATTTGTTTGAGGGTTACTGTATGTAATTGAGTTGGGCTCAAGTCCATTTCTCATCTCTATAATGTGAAAAACAGTATTTGTTGAGTCTGTGGATGTGCTGTGACTAATAGAATTATAGATGATGGGAAATGTGGACATTTGTGCGACAGAGTTTAGACTGGGACAAAAGCACAGTGTTGCTCCGCCGCTCCAATTTCTGACATGTGTTTTGAATCGAGTGAAGTTCCTCCACTTTTTTTTTTTTTTTAGGCTTTGTGTGGTGGGTCTCCAAAGGCCCTTTACAGTTAAACCAAATTAGGTGAGAGGAGATTGTCCTTTCCCCAATCTTGCAGAAGGACCCATAAATCAAGGCATCCATCGTTTCTCACACCTCTGTCTCTCAGCTCGTGGCTCGGGCCCGCCGCGCTCCAACTCCGAGTTTTTACGGCACAAATGTATCCATCAACCCCACCGAGTGGCCGCCAGCCGCCACGCCGCCTCAGCGATCGATGGGTGCGATGTACCCTCCCTTCTCGGCCTGTGTGCAGCTCTCTCTGCGTGGGAAGGGGTAAGAGGAACCTCATTTTAGCTGGTTTTAGCCTCGGGCCACTACTGTGATTTTACCCCATGCTCCTGGCCTGACGTCATTAAAGATGCATGATGATGGATACCATGAAGTCAACCTCTCCGAGGGGGTTTTTAAGGTGGAAAAAAAAACAACTCTTGCTTGTTTTTCAGATCACACTAAGAATAAATCAAGACTGTTTAAATGTAGAGGTTGCAACTGGATGCATGTGACTAATCTTTCAATGCACATCAGAAGAGAGAGTAGGCAGGTACTTAGTGTTGAGGAGGCATGTTTTGACCAGTTGGTGGTGCTCCTGTCACAGTGAATTCACAAGCTTGGCTCTCTTTCTGTTTCAGATACATACACGGCTCGCTGTTTCCAAACTGGGCTGGAGAAACACAAGACAATGATGCAAATTTAGATTTCATATCGAGACATGCTTGAAAAATTGTTTCTTTTTCTCCTCTTTTGCAACAGAAACTTGCGTTTGCCGTTACTGATTTTAGATTCTTTCACTCCCACTTTTCATAATACAATCCCCATCTTCTCCTCCCACAACATGTACATGTTTATAAGATGACGGAGGATATTCATGAGGCCCGATAAACCATAGTCTGAAGAATTAAGAAAAAGTGAATCCATATTCATATGCATGTCGAGCTATTTTAATCCTGGAATTTCAGCGTGCCATTAAAAGTTATGAATATTTCACCATATGCTCCATTGAAAGCACACTATGTAACCTTGAATTTGTTACTCGAGGAGTGTGAGCGTCTCAGTTCAATGCAACAAATGTGGTGAAAGTGTGTCTGCGACTGAGTGTGTGTGGTGTCTCGAGAAGAACCCGTGCGTCTCAGAAGGGAATGACAGGGGAGACATTTGACAGCTGTGCTCCTCAGGTTCAAAGGTCATGTCAAGTCCTGGATGAGCTCAAGGTAAAATGCTTCACAGGGCCCGTACCGGTCAATGGGTATCGTTTGCCTCGATAGCAAACAGGGTTGGCAGTAATGGGACCTCAGTCATATGTCAGCGCCTGGAAGAAAAGTCAAATACCACGAGGCCACATTTATAGCCTCCCAAAACAAAAGGGAAAGGGAACAGATTGAACTTTTAAACTCCAATTTATAGCTTAAAGGTGTCATATGCATGGTAAACTCTCCAGGTAGAATCCATTATCAGTCAACACCTCTCTCTTTCACTCACCCTCTTCCCTCAATCTCTTCTCCCACTTTCTCCGTTACTTTCTCCATCCCACCCTCTCTCTCTCTCTCTCTCTCTCTCTCTCTCTCTCTCTCTCTCTCTCTCTCTCTCTCTCTCTCTCTCTCTGCGTGTTTCAGCTCTAACTGCAGTTTCCTGCATCTGCCTTAACCGGCGCGGTCCATGCCGTCCCTGCTGGGGAGTAGAATCCAGCCCCTCACTGGAAGACCCTGAAATAAGGCCTTTATCAGCCAACCCCACACAGTATCAGGGGGCCCCCCGCTCCTCTAGCAGCCTCTGATGTGAAGGAGAGATGGACAGAGCTCTGTGGTCCTCTGGTCGAGCACCAGAACAGGATTCAGTCTATTGTACCATTCAAATTAAGCAGGCATCAAAAGGGAAGAGGAAGCTGTTGTTGATGTATTGTCTCGTGTTATTTTAACCGGCTTAACTCAAGCCTCTTCATGGTGGAGTGTTGTGGTGCTGGATGCCGATGATGATAAGTGGTGGATTCTCTGTTAAGACTGCTAAGCTGCTGCGCTGGCTGAACGGGGGGCTCTGGCTCCATTGGCTGTCGTGGCTGATTTTGGCTGTGGTTGAACCATTTCAATAGGTTACCATGGATTTATCCACTCAAAACCGCTGACTTGGCTGTCCGTGTACAGCCTCTTCATGTCACCAGTGGGACCCCTGTTTATTTCATAATGCTGACATTTTTTGAGGAGATTTGATTTAAAAAAAAAAAAAAAGAATTAAAGTTCTACACAACAACACACAAAGGGAAACTTTTTAGTCAGTTGCACAGTTTAACAACTGCGTACTTTAAATCTTTGTGGTCCTGAAACTTTTTGTTCTCTTTCATGAATTCCATTTAAAAAGTATTTAGGCTATAAAATCTTTTAACATTCACAGTGTTATAAAAGCCAACAATCAGTTTTCCCGGCCTTCCAATTCATAACAAACGCAGGTCTGTTTTTAATAACAACACCAATAACATGTAAATAGGTGCTATAAACATATATGTGAACGGAAATATGTTTTTCATAGACTTAAATTGCGGCATTTTATTTACTGGCCTGGTAAATAATCACCCTGTAAAGACAGTTCAGTCTGCTTTGAGTACTTGTGAATAGCTCTCTCCATTCTGCGCTGAAAGCTGTCTATTTAATTTCTCTCTTCTGTCCTCAGAGCAGTAGCTATTAAGTGCCTTCATATGTCAAGCCAGTGACACCTCCTCCATTCTCTTCAGCTTGTTTAAGCGTGCCCCTGTATTGTTGCCCGCCGTGCTTGACGTGTTAATAGCTTAATAACGTAATCTGGCAAATAATGACACCTCATCACAAAGACCGAGGCCAAATGTTTACAAGGGAAGCTGTAATGTATGATGACAGTAATCTGAATAAAAATGAATTTACTGGCATCGTCTCATTTGCAGTAAATTTTCACTTCTTCCATGCACAACTGATGCTCCGCGGACACCTTCCTTTGCTCTCTAGCTGTCTCATTACCCTGCCTTTCAAGTGGTGGGAGAAAGGGAGAGACGGATAGAAAAGAGATGGAGAAGGGGTGAGAGTGTGAGAGGGAGAGTAAGAGGGGGGAGAGAGAGGGGTAAAGGAAGAGAGACGGAGAGGCCAAGGAGGAGATAGGCACTGATAGAGCTTGTTATTTTCAAAGCCATTTTCTCTCTCTATTGTTTGCTGTGGAACAGGAATGAGGAAAAAAGAAAGAAGTTCACACCGATTTCAAAAAGTCTCACTTCCTTTTTGACAGATGTGGTGTCAGCTTTGCTGTTTAATTAAAAGGAAATGGAGGTGATGATTGCGACACAGACGTGATCTGATATGATAATGTATTTACAATCATCAAGATGATCGTCATTAAGGATGTGTCAAGGACGAATTCATTGTGGGATTTGGGGTCCTGAGCTGTCAAGTGTATTTTTCTGAGGCAGTTGTGAGATTGTCAGGAGGATGCTGTGACTATGACAGTCACAATTAATAATTTGCCAAAGGAATGTGATTGAGTTTTATGCATAGTTTTGTCTTGGCGATTTCCAAAGCCCCGAACATAGAGCTGCGTGAGCGCGCGGGAGAAAGAGAGAGAGAGAGAAAAAAGACCCAGGCAAGAATGAAACAAGAGACAAAAATACCCCTGATACATATGCTATATGGGATTCTATTATTAAATGACTTTGAATTATTTTATGCACGCCAGCTTGAATTTTTCATAAGAGGTGCATATGGAAGGTTCATCAAAACAAATTGTTCGATTTTGACAATTACTACAACAATCACACCCTTCTTTCGCTGCACCTGTTTGAAAATGAATAATTTGAAGTCATTTTAATTGCTTATGTGACGGCTAATCATCAAGGCATTAATTTATTTATCGAGCTTCATTTGAACTTCCTCCTTAGTGATAACATATCCAGCCTTACTCTCTAGAGTAACAAGATACTGATTAAACTGTAGCAACCTCCTTCAGTATTATGCAGATGCCGAGGAGTGAGCCCCGGAGTGGCTGCAATAATAATAAGATGCATGATCCGCACCAAGTCGAGATGAACTATGTATTGGTCATGGGCAAGAGGAGCAGGAGAAATAACTTGTTGATTGTTAACTAAAACAGTCAGTGGAAGGAGACGGGTGTCTTGTTTAATAGTGTGTTATCTTCACTTCAAAGTGTTCAAATGGGCTTTTAATCCCGTCGCTGTTTTCGTTAGGTGACCCAGAATCGAACATTTCCCAACACAGGAGTATACCCTGACTCAAAAGGCAAACTTGACAGTGTTGAGTTATGTGACGAAACATGGAAAGTGAGGAACATCTGCCCCAAACTCTCAGAGAAGCGGAGCATTAGCCGGAATGTTTCTAGCTGCTGGTGGCTCATCTGCAGTTGGTGGTGTGCCGGGATTGGTGCGATGGCTATAGGGAAATCAGCCACTGTTCTCTCTCTCTGGGTCCCAAGCATGGCCATTAACTGACTGCCAGCAGCTCTGGGAAGAGGAACAACAGATGCCAGCAACTGAAAAGCCTCCAGCTCTTCAGCTAAACCAATCCCAACTGAGTCGGGACGGGCCTCTGTAGATTTTTGGACATACAGCGAACAAATGTGGACATGAAAGGGGGAAGAGGAGGGCTGTTCTGGAGGTAAAGATTTGTTAACCCTCTTGAACTTGACAAGAGACGGGACCGAGGCACAGATTAGCCCTCTCAAAGCTGGCTTTTGCAAAAGGTTGCTGTGTGAGTATATGAATGTGGGTGTGAAGCGGGGTGTGTGTGCGTGTGTGCGGTGCACATATGTTTGTGTTTGTATGCGCCTGTGCATTTGTGTTTAAACAAGTTTGGCTGTTTGCACATTCTATATGCAGACACTTACAGTCGTATAATGACAGCGGCACATTAAATGGTATGTAATTACCGCGATGAAACCATTTAATGATGTTGTAATTACGTTCTAGTTCTCTGCCATTTCTTTCCATCGGATGTCACATATCATTGTAACCATTTGGCAGAGTGTTCAAAAGCTACACCACCGCTTCACTTTTATTTCTCCTCAAAAAGACGGAAAAGGCATCAACCCTTAAGAAGTCCCCACATGTTTAAATGATTCACATACGTAAACGAGGTCTAAACTATTAAGGTGCTAATGCTACCTCCGGGTGCAGAGGTCACATGCTTGAACATTACATTACACTTAAGCAAAGACACATGAGAGAAGGCAAACGATTTTGACCACATCAAGCTGCAGAGCAACAAGGAAATGACGGGACGGCGAAGTAGGAAGTGGAGGTGGAGAGCAGGGTGGGGAGGGGGGGGCAAGAAAGCACAAAGCCTGGGTAAACACAGCTAGGTCTGCATCTGGAACCAACTAAAAAGATGCTTAATAATGCAGAGCCGTGCAGGCGGGCCCTGTGCAGCTGTTGTGTGCGCAGGACCATGAAAGACTCTCCATCTGACAGCTGGCTCCATCTAGCTGGCTCCATCACCCTCTCCCTCTCTTTCTCTCTCTCTCTTGCTTCCATCACTCCTCTGTGGTCCAGAGTGGCAAGGAGACAGCAGATTAGGGATTAGCCAATCCCTGCCATCCTCGTCTGTCCCATCTGCCTGCCAGCCAGCCAGGCTCCTGATTCCACGGAGAGATGGGACATTGCTGGGGGAGAAAGGGGTTGGGGGGGGGAGGAGAAGGGAATGTGGAGACAACAGAGACAAAAGCAGGACTGACTCTGGAAGCAGGAAGAGCTGGGACAGGGAAAGCTACAGAGGACGAGCCCGGAGAGGGAGCGAGGCCGAGGGGAAGAAGGGCTGGGTGTCAGAAACATGAAGGCAGAGACAGGACAGCATGACTTGAATGGGATAGACAGAGAGACCCACTACTGTACTGTATGGGGAATTAAAGAAGATAAAATCACCCTTTCGTTGAACTTCAGGCTACTCGAACAATTTCCGTCAATGCCATGATACATGCCGTGATTCTGTAATCTCATGAAACATTCAAAGAAGCTGCCACTCTGAATATTCAACAACTTTCCAATGTACCACTGTATCTTAATCTATGACTTTCTCGCTACAGGCAGCACTTGAACGTACATTATTTTCTGTGCAGAAATTCCACCTGAACAAAGCTGGCATCCCTTTATAGTAGCTAAAAATAAACCCTTGTATTTTGTCTCGCTATCAAAGAGACCACTTGTCTTTTTAATAATCTGCCAGCTCACATTTGGCAGAGACCAGAAAGCCCACTCAGAGAAATAATTGCTGTTATCTGTTAGAGTCAATAAAACCTCTACAATTGCACAATTTGAGATAAGAGTGCGCTCCTTGCCATGTGTTCCCCAAAACAAAGTCCCACTAAATGATTTAGATATACACTCACTAAGTATCTGCTTATACATTATGAGTGTAATAAGCTCCAGGCAATTGCAGGCTATTGGAAGCATCCGTCATTGAACTAAATAACAAGGAAACAACGTCTGCAGACATGCAGATCTGGTTATGTGCCAAAATAATTCACGTATCAACACTGTGGTCGCTTTTCATTTTCTCAACATTTTACATTCTTTCATATATCTATCTTTTTTTCCAACAAGATATCGCTCTGTAAATGTATTCACGGTATGTTTGCAAGTGTTAAGTGAGCAATGTCAGGAAGCAGCAGCATTATAGCTTTTGTCTCATATTACAATAACGATTCAAACTTAAGGGACCAAGTTCTGCAAGGCAACAGGGGAATAAAAAAAAAATAAAAAAGTTTGCTCCTTTTTCCTCTAGAAAGGCACCCGGTAGCTTAACAGGCCCTCAGCTCCAGTACCTGGTTCCCTCTGTGCACACCTTTAAATCACACCCAGGATAGTTGCCTTGTCAAAGCTCTCTCAGTGAGCCAGGCATCTGAGAAACATTAAAACACTTCCTCATGCAAGCCCGAGCCTCCCACAGGGCAGCGAACGGGAGCAGAGCCTTTCTCTCAGGCCCAGTATCCGGGGAGGATACTGCTCAGTACCGCTTGGAAAATCCCAGCTCGGACAGCGGTGGTTAATATTTTAATAGCCTACGGCTGAGGCAGTTATCATCCAAGTATATTCTTGTTGGTGGATTTAAAAAACCCACTCTCGCTCCCTCCTTCTCTCTCTCTCTTTCTCACAGTTAAGAACCCGATTTGAGTTTTTAATTATTCTTTTTCGAATTCCCCAACCAGCTCTCCTCTGTTCTTTTTCATTTGTGCTGTGCAGTTTTTCCAAGACTTGTGCCCAGGGAATCCCTGACAGTGTCCTACTTAACTTTTCACTTTCTTTCCTGTGATTTGTTCTTTTTTTTTCCGGGTTGAGGGACTATTACTGATCAATCCACGGCTTCTCTCCAAACACCTGCGTTTATATTGATCAGTCATCCACTTTCCCTCCTTTTGAACTGATGGGAAGACTTGTCAGCACAGGTAAAAGTGATCAAATCCCCTTATGAAGCCACAGCTCTGTAGTGTGAAATCCTTTACTTGGGAACAATGTTTGCCCGCAAGTGCTCCACTCTGGAGTTAAATGGGCACCAAAACAATTCCCACCGTTGAACTTTGGTGGGAATTCTGCGACAACTTTTGTTGTTTCCACTAATCAGCATTTAAATCTCTAACAGTGTGCCATAGTAGAGCGCTTTAATTTCAAACAACCTTAAAAGCAATCCCGTAAAATGTGAGAAGAGTACAATAAAAGCAGCATGTGTGTGCTTTAGTGCTTACATTAGCAAGTGTACATGTGTGTATTTGCATATATGCATGTGCACATTTGTGTGTCCATGCAAATGCAGGTCTACAGGTCTTTTGCTGTGTGTGTGTGTGCGTGCGTGCGCGCATGTGCGCGTGTGTGCGTGTGTGTGTGTGTGTGTGCATGTGTGTGTGTGTGTGTGGCTGCTCTGAGCCAGCCGTCAGCACTGCCTGCAGGGAAGGGGCCGGGGTTACGGCATCAGCTGCAAGCAGGAATGAGAATGGCTGAGAGTCAGACAGACACTGCCGTGGGTTATTATGTTTGAGTCAGACCAAGCACTCCTGGGAGCACCGAAAATATTGCTGTTACAGTTGTAACATTATCACAACAGAATAAATAAGAGCGGACCCGGGACACCCAAGAAAGGATTTAAAAAGGAATATATGCATGGGCCAAAACAGAACTGGAATAATTAATTAAATAAATCTCATCACGGCACTCCTCTGCACACTTAATTGAAGTGCGCTAAACGCGGCGAGTGCTTTCAAAATTGAGAGGATGGGTCAATCCGAACCTCTGCACCTCCATAATGAAAGAGAAAAAGGAAGATAATAGCACACATAACCTCAAGCAATTAAAGGTCTCCAGAATGTGGTGAACAAGCTTTGCCCTCTTGGACACTGTTGACCCACAGTGCCCAACAAGGCCCCCTGGGAAATAAGCACTTATTAAAAATGGAGGAACAGCCACAATCCCACCGAGGCTGTAATATGCTATAGAGTAATTTAATTCTACTTACATGTATCACTTCAGCTTCCGTGCCGAGTATGAGGCAATTCAGCATTTCATTTGACAAAATATGACCTGTCAAGAGACTGAATAATAACACAGCTCGATCAGATGTGTGGACATGCGATCACTTTCGTGCACGGTTCCAGAAAAAAAGGTCCTGCCATTCATGAAGATAGTATCTCAACATAATTGTCATTTCCTCTGCTATCTCGAAACAGCATCTTACAATAAAAAGCAATACATAAAGAAGCCTCATCTACTTAAGGGATTATTTTGAAAGTCTCTCTTTACCCTCCAACAGACTGATGAAACACACTTCCATGCTTGATTTGATCATCCTTCATAAAGAAGAAGAAGAAGAAAAAAAAAAAGCATACAGCGGAATCACAAGTCCTGGCATGGGTTTGGGAATATTGGTTGTACCCTTCTCAAGAGTCAGGAAAATCCCCTGGTATGGTTGCTTTTTCTTTGTGCTGTGTAGCTTCATCGCAAATAAACATACTGTCTGTTATTGTTTTCCCACAAGAACCTCAGAGTTAAAAAAGTATATTTTTTTTCTTTGGCTCTTCAAAAATGAAATACAGGTCAGTGTCCTACATAAGTTTGCTGCAGTTTCGAAAACATTTCTCCAGCATATTAAAAGTGGGAGTTTGTATTTTGGTAAAATTTTGAAATTCGACATAAAGCGTTTCCAGTGTTGTGGTTTTTTATGTAGAACCTGTTAAAAAAAAACCTCCCTGCTTGATGTAAATGATGATCATTGGTGGAGATATACATTTAAGTACGAAGGTAGAGGGAGGAGGGGCGATCTCAAATGCCACCATGAATAAAACAACTGCTGTAGGGGAACAATTTGGGACGTCTGATTTTCTCAGTGGGTGTTGAGATGAATAAAAAAAAAGGCCCTTCTTGAGCATGCATGTGCGGTTGTCTTTGGGAGAGCGGCCATGCCTTGTGGACAGATAAAGGAGTGATAGGACACCGGGGGATAGGGCAAGGACACGTGGCGGCCCGCCCCTGGTCATTGGTGACAAGAGCAGGGGGACGTTAAACACACACACTGGGCTGACTCCACACTTTGATTTAGAGCTTTTGCCTAATGTTACAAAGGGGGGTTACAGAGGCCCACTGGAGATGGGATCAGCAGATCTCACCGACTGTCGTCATAAAGAAGCCTGCGGAGGGCTCAAACCTCGGCTCACATCTGATGCACGAGCCAAGCTCGCGTGCGCCCCGTTTGTGTGTGTGTGTGTGTGTGTGTGTGTGTGTGTGTGTGAAAAAGAGAGAGCGGGAAAGAGGGGTGGTCCGTAGACCATAGAGAACAATACACAAAGGGCATTTAATGATTCCATATTGATGCTCTGTAAATGGCTTAATTTGTCTGAAGACAAACAGCAAAGGCAGCGCTGTGGTGAAAACTGTATTGACTCAAAACACATGATTTAATACATATTAATATTAGATGAATAACTCATTAATGGATGCATCAGACAACTCATAATACTGTGTCATAAATAGATTGAGGGCTTTTAAGAATTTATGGAATATTGGATCTTTTTTCTGAACAGTATTGTGGTTCAGCTCCAACTTCCCTCCGTAAAAGTCTTTAGATGCAGGTAAATAATCTCCCCTTTTTTTTCCAGCTAGTTACTCTCACTGTGGGCTGGGAGCTGATCTCTGCTCCAGACACTTTCAAGTCTACTTAATGTAGCCTACACGGGCTTCACAGGCTGTTTCATGCTCTTATGGAAAACAGGCCTTTGAAATCCCTCAGCAGCCCAATCTTAATCTCATTTGTGAATATGAGCCGAGCCACGACAGGACCAGGAACATCCTCGTCTTCCTAAAGCAGCGTTTCATTTGTCAGGAGATTTGGGGCGGTTGACACTGGAGGAGTGATTTAATTGATTTTAATCACACACCTGAGATAGGGAGTGCGAGGGGGCTGCCCTTAACGATTATTCAGAGGGCCCATCCCATGCTGTATCTCTGCTCTCAGCCCTCTGTTTGTTTTGATACATCAGCATTTTGATGGATAGGACTTGGATTATGAACTTACAAAGCAGTCGGGAATTTTAAACGTGACCTTGGACCTAACACGCCAGCGAGTCTAATAAAACCATTGTTCGTCAGAGAAAAGTGCATCCAAATCCTGCACTCTTCGGTGAAAAAAAAGCTTTGCTCGGGAAGCAGCATGCAATATGGATTTCCTATTTCCAAAGTGTGCTGTCTTCTCCCTGACAACGTTGACTTATTATCTGCAGTTGACTGTCTACTCAATGTTTAACGGACACACACTGTGAAAACGTTCCACAGGCAACGTTCAACTTTGTACCGCTTAAAGATGAATCTTTCCCTTTTGCCTCTTCAGGAAGTTGGAGCCCACTCCCTTCCCTCCCTCACCACAGTAATTTGTTATGAAAATCTAGACCAAAAGCAGAGGGGAAACGCAGGACCACGTTGTTGCAAGCCATTAGTTGGGGAAACTGTTTGGTGAACATTATAATGCAAACCAACCCAGAAAAAAAAGAGTGGAAGACAGCCTGGGGAGAGAGATTTAAATATGTAATAAACTAATATTTCATTTATTTCCCTCACATGGGAACCTGACCATTTAGCTGCAGCATACTCATATCAGAGCCCCTCTCCTTTAATGAGTGAAGCTGGCAATTACACACATCTTGGAAAATATTTGAAAATAGATCTGAAGTAGCAAAAATATTTTCAGTATACAAGTCACTATTAGTATTTAGTTTGTTATGTATTTCTGTTTTGTGCATGCCAAGTATTACGATTTTCTTTATGGCTTTTTTTTTCATAATTTCTTAATTCTTAACTTAATCATGGCGTGACTTCAGAATTGCAGTCAAAATAAAAGTTATCTATTTTGCTCGGTATTTTCCGATTTCTTTTGCCCTCATTCCTTCATTCACAGCGTTTCTCTGAGCTTTGCTTTTCCCTGTTACAGATGCACTGTGGATGCCTGTGTTTTATTATCAGAATTTTCCCTGTCTTCTCTGCTCCGTGTAGAATACAATGGCATTCATTCTTGATGAGGTTGCTGTCACTTTTAATTTCTGTTAGTTCGGGTAAAATGAATGACAGTCAGCCTTGTAATAAATATAACATGCGCTGCATTAATTTTTCAGAGAACAAGAATGGGGGGCTCCCGTTACTACATCCTTTTCAAATGTTTAGATTCATGGCTTTCTCAATGAGTGCATCTTTCTCAAACTTTGTGGCAGAAATATATTTCCATCTCATTAATGAGCAATTAAGGAAAAAGCAGAGTACACAGTCAGAATCTCCATACTAAAGGACATGTCTTTGATGAGTCTTCATGGCTGTGTGTGTGCTGTGCGTGTGTGCGTGTGTGTGTGTGTGTGTGTGTGTGTGTGTGTGTGTGTGTGTGTGTGTGTGTGTGTGTGTGTGAGTGCGTATATCCACTCATTTCTGTTTCACTCATGTGAAATATTTACAGTTTTTTAATATAAACACATATTTAGCTTCCTGAGCAGACTGTGCATATGAGTGATGTTTGTACACATGAGTCCATCATGATATGCAGGGTGTGTGTGTGTGTGTGTGTGTGTAAGTGTGTGTGTGCCTCCCAAGATAGAATCTAATTACTGTTGACTCTTATCCCTGAGTTTGCACTGTTCCTGCTGTCTAGATATCATCATTGACAGGTCTGCTCAACTAACCCTCAGACAGTAGGGGAAAGCCTCAACATCACCTCGGCTTGTAGCCACATCAGCGAAAAATTCGGGACATAATGGTGCTTCTCAGTCAACGTTTTCAACCCAAAGTGAGCATAATGATGGTTCCCTAATAAGCCCTTTATCAGCCATCTTTGTACTTTGTTAGGCAGGAAATTCACGCTAGCAGTTTTATCACCCTGATTTAGTTTGTGTTGAGTCCCTACTTTATGGCAAAAATAGATTTAAAAAAAATGAGAGAGATGAAAACGTTCGGATATGCTCAAAAGAAGTCCTCTCTCAAAGGCAGTGCATCCTCAAAGAAGTTGGGGGAATCTGATATTCTTTTTAATGTCTGGAAAGCTGTTGAAGACATGAGCTACTGTATGTCCTTGTAGTGGCTCCACCATGATGATACACTACATGGGTCCAGGTTAGCCACGGGTATCCCCGCATAGCACATAAAAGTGACATGTTGGACTAAATACAGGCTCATCTTCATTGTTTAGGGGGCAATGGATACTGTAGCATATGGAATTTGCAGGTTGTTAGCAACTTCACTGCAGCACGGTGAAATTTGTCAAAGATATTTTCTATTTTCATTTAAAAAAAACAAGGTGGCTGTGTGGTACAATGAAGTCATATAAACTGGCTGCATCTACAATAAGAAGTGCATAGTTAAGATATACTGCACAATAATTTGAAGAACTTTTGAAGAAGAGGAATCTGGTTCATATTCAGTTCAATTTTGGTTGTAATGGCTAAAAAAAAAAGAAAATACATATATATTAAGCCTAAATCAAAAAAAGGGGATACTAATAAGAGGGACTAAAT
Source organism: Clinocottus analis (assembly GCF_023055335.1). Taxonomy (NCBI): domain Eukaryota; kingdom Metazoa; phylum Chordata; class Actinopteri; order Perciformes; family Cottidae; genus Clinocottus; species Clinocottus analis. Next base: position 7,832,851 of record NW_027176240.1, read on the forward strand.
CAGAGGCAATCCAATTTCCATCCAGCCTCTTCTTGGAGCAAATGTCATTCATATTTTAACCCTTATTAGGAGTGTCTGCTTCCAAGTCTCTGAATTACATTTTCAGGATTTCCCCTCATCTTGGAAGACAAACCATTTGAATTCTAAAGATGGCAGACATTGACAGAGAAGAGACAGAGTGAAAATATATATTAAGCTACTTTTTCTTCCGGGCTTTTTTAATGAGCTAAAATCCCCACTTCTTGCCATTTCCCCGCCTTAATTGATGATTATGTTGTTACACAGTAGAAGCACTTCCCTCTCTCCTCCCAGTCATTATGATATGGACAGGCAGCTCTTGAAGCTTCAAAGGCAGGATGGAGTGATTTAAGCTCAATTCAGCCATCCCCTGGCCCACAGGTAAAAACCCTTGTAAACAGTGAATGCTAATTGCTAATTAGCCCTGTGGCTGAATCACACAATTTCTGTTTGAGCTGACCGCTGTTACGGTCCTGCTTAAGGGCATGTTGTATCTCTTTTGACGGCCCAATTAGAAATTCAGCTGCAGAACCATAAGGCAACCTCGTCATGAATATTTAAAACGACTGCCAGAGACGAGCACGAAGGGGCCACTGAACCGCATGTCATGGAGGGAATATTCGGCAAGTAACCACAATCAATAGTCTCTTGATGTTCTCCATATTAACGTGATGATTGCTGTTTTTCTTGGGCCTTTAATAGAGGAGGACTACAGGTCATGTGACGAGGGGGATAGAGTAATAAGGGTCAGGTTCACACCGCTGAATGTCCAAATTAAATCTCCGGTGGACAAGATCCTATCTGACTCAAAACATAGTAGGCAGTCAGGAATCAAACTCCAGCCTCTGTGGTTCAACTCAATCTGAAGGGACTGGCAGGTCTGTGCCAGTGCCAAGGAATAATTAGGCTACTGTCCTTCACAATATGTCAGGCTAACTGAGTGAGAAAATGCTGCATGCTCTCACTGCACTTCCCCTCTGTCGCTGTATGGCGAGGTCTGGATATAGAGGCCGCTAGTGTGCTGACTCAGTATTGTATCAGGATATTGTGGAACATTTACCGTGTCGAATGCAGTCACGTTGCGAAGGGCATTAAAGCTATACCATTATCATTGCTGCGCAGGTTGAGAGCGCCGCATCTCCATATTGTTGAGCAAGATGCCAATCTGCCGCTCGCCTGTGTTTCGTCAGCTTCCTTCTTCCTTTTCACTGAATTTTTTGTGCTAATTTGTTTTGCATACATCAGGCGTTTTCTTTGAAAGACAGAATACATGTATTAGAGAATAACATGCTCCCACTTCCTGTTTCTACAATCATTATGACGCAAGTGTCAGGCAGAGGTTGGGTGTTATTTGGTTAATTGGTATTTTAATGCACTACCTGCAACACCTACAATTCATTCTTCGTTTTCAATAACACTGTAAAACAGCGGGCGACCTTGCATAATTATTTCTGTGAATATGAAAAGTGTCTGTTTAAACTTTATTCGCCGTCACCTATTCTTTTGCACGCAGAGCTGTGAAATAGCTTCCAGAACAAAACAGAGGAATTCTGGCAATGCATCAACAGCATTGTGTTGCCTGTCACTGCATTACAGAGGGTTAAAACACCTTTCTCAAGTAACCAAGGTAAACATGTTTTTCAGGCCTGGGGGCAATTGAATGAATTACCATTCCTCATCATTTCATTATACAGGCATACTGTATGTTAAGCAGCTTGTGCATATAGTGCAACATTATGTAGTATATAGGTTTCTTTCTCTCATCTTTTGCTCTTGAGGGCGATATCTCCAGTTTACCTCTCTGAATTTATCCTCTCCACCTGAACACAGATATGAGGGGTTTTTTTTCTGCTTTGATTTTTAACATGAGAGCATAATTTGAATGAGTGGAAAACAACAAGTGTAAACCTCTCACCCTCCACTCACTTACCCCATATCACTCCAGGCAAATTGTTTTTACTCTGGACCCCACGACAGCAACTAAAGACCCACCTGCTCATCCAATAACAGCAAATCAAATCACATGGGCTTCTTTTTTTTCTTGGTTTCAAAGGGACATTCTTTAAGTTGATTCTTTTCATTTAATTCCTGCAAAGGGATAGAGCACAGCCCGTCCCCCCACCCCCATGCTCGCCCTTTATCTGCTCGTGAGAGTGGGGGAAGAAACAGAGGATTATCGATTTGCACTCAAACAGTGGGCCAACCTAAAAAGCCCCAATGAATTGTCACTCATTATTGAAATTATCAGGCACTAATTAAACTGGCAACCCTAAGCCCCCTGGGCTGTGCTCATCTCCAACTGAATTTCAGCTCCTCAGACAGTAATAGGGAGGCAGCATTAGCCGCTACTGGATGCTAATGAGACCTGGAAGCTGTCTCTCCCTCTTAGGGTTTCACAGAAGCAACTGCACCACAACTACAGTGCAGCACTGTTTGTGAGCATTTGATTGGCAGAATAAGAGAGAGAGAGAGGGAGAGAGAGAGAGAGAGAGAGAGAGAGAGAGAGAGAGAAAGAGAGAGAGAGAGAGAGTGTATGAAACTGGATTGTCCTCCGAGTACACCGTCAACAGTTACATTCAGCAATAATTCTAGTACATGGATTTGAAAGATTTGAGGCTTTTTGCACATAATGCCTCCCCCTCAGTTGTTGCTCTTCATATTTCCTCCTTGCTCTGCATCTCTCATAGCTGCACTGAAGTTGTTGACTTACTCCTCGTGCGCTCTCCCCGTCTCCTCTATGCGAATCAACAGACATGGTATACCAGTGAGAGTCTGACTGACTTTATCACATGGTACACAGCTTGTTAATAACTTCCTCTGACAATTCCTCCTCATCTTTGCTGATGACCAGAGGGACAGCCGTGATTGTCATGTTTGTAGGGGAAGAAAGACTCTAAACAATGATGTCACGTCAGCCTCTCTATTAAAAGACTTCATATTTTGAGCGGCATAATTAATACTCTTGGGCACGTCGCTTCCAAGTTGGCACTCCAGGCAAAGGGCTGCCACTCACCTGATAATTATTTTTGGAAATGGAGCCCAAATTACAGTGATTGACAAATGCAACAAAGCAGAGACAGCCTCAAGCATTCAAGAAGAAAGAAATGAGAAAAATAGTTAAGTGGTTAATGCACTTTCACAGTGAATTTTAAGTTTAAATCACTTGTCCTTTCATGTCTCAAATGTAACTTTGGCTCGGGTCAGACCATTTAGCCCCCGCATCCTGTTGAAGGATCACACTAAACGGCTTCTGCAGGAGTAATTAACACCTCCATCATTTCTGTGGTGTAAATGGAAAAAAGTACTTTCGTACTATTTTGATAGTCGCCTTTTGCTCTGATGAATTTAGGGCAACATACTGTAGTTAGCCAACTGCTACGGTGTCAGAGATCTCTTCACAAATCACAGTCAGCAATTCAAATGCATCCAAGTGTGTCCTCACTTCACAGTTGTCTGAAAAAAAAAGGCATACAGTTGTTAGCCCGTCGGGTTGCATCCATTAGATGGTGGATAGAGAAAAGCGGCATGCCTCCATGCTTTTTACACCTCTCGCCATGCGTAAATCAGCCACTCTGTCATTCTACTCAGAAGAGAGGGGGAGGAATTATGTCAAGTTATTTGTTTTGTACCAGAATGAAATATTTATCGGGAGTGAACACCTACCAGGAACAGACGATAGGCCAGGGTGCTTCATCTTCTCAGACTCATATTTGGCTTCCACCTCCGCAAAGGCCAAACCATGTCCTGAGGGTTTTCAGTGATTCAGGGAAGTCCGCTAGCTTTGAATCCACATTTCAAAGCCTGTGTTGAACTGGAGGACTGTGCTGGAACTGGAGGGAGACATGTGTACACACACTCTAACCAATTATATGGTGATCTCCTCGAATTCTCTCTCTGTGTTCGATGAGCACAACACACATAACTTCATGCCTCCTTCATTTTCCATGTTTCCATATAGGTTCTGAAATACGATTTAACATTTCTGTAATGAAACATACTGAAGCGTGAGGTTGATTTACGCCTTCGCGGTCAGGATGTTAAGTTACAGTACAGTCATCAGGGGTTATTCCGTTTTCCTTCACAATACCCCAAACACACATCAGTTGCCATAATTTAAGCTTGAAATACTGGTTTGAGGGAGGAAAATAGAAATATTGATGGAAAGCAGTGAAGAAAAAACATGAAGGTGGAAACCTTAAATTCTCCTAAGTAAAATCAAAGTTGAGGTCTGTTTAACAGAAACAAACTCACATTGGTGCGGTTTGCAAAACGAGCACTCAAAACTAATCCTTCACATCGGAGCTCATTGGACAAAATACTTTTCACAGTGCGAGGCAGCAGAGTGGGAGAAAGGGAAGTATTATTTGCCTATATTCCAAGTGGACCACTTAAACAGTTGTATTATTGATAGTGGCAATCATGTGGACCTCTGCTCTACGTCCTTCGGTACGTCATTAAACGCGTTTCAACAACAGCTTTCACTCTACCTCTTCGCTGGGAAATCCATTACAGACACAGAATGCTAAATGGATTAACAGAAAAAGGTCGGAAAGCAAAAAAGAGGGAATCATTGTACCTTTGTCCAAACCTATTACAACACTGACCCCTCTGACTTCAAAGTAACAATGATTGAGTTGGTGTCATCACAGGCCCAGGCTGCCCTGCCAGTAGGCCTACCTGGAAAACTCCTTTTCGGAGAGTGCTCTCGTTTGATCATGCATGCGGGCGACGCATGTCAAGCTGGGTTATTCCCACAGTTAATATTCTTTCATAACCTGCCATGCAAGCTGAACTTGATTATTTTGGCACCTGGGCAAACAGCTCCAGCTTTCAGGTGGTGCATACAGTATCAGAGACCCTGGTCACAAGGGTGATCTATTCGCTGAAAAGGCAGGGTTCTGGCAAAAGACTCAGCACCTTAGAGTAATGAAGCCAGCCCTACTCTGTGAGCATGGGCAGAACAGGTTACATTAGAAATGCATGAAGGCCAATAGGTGGTTACCTTCGGTCTGCTCCAACCCATTTATATTCCATCAACTGATATCAAAAGCAGGAAAATGTTTTTGGAGAGGGGGAAAAGCGGTGAGCGGAGAGCTATATTGAAATGTCTGTGTATCAACAAAACATGCAAACACGGCTGTCAAATAGCACCGGGCATGTGAAAACCTGCAGCCGTGTCCAACGTGATGGTTACCACAGAAGGCAAGAGGCGTTTCTTTGGACGCCTCAACTATGGCTTGGATAAAGCCTGGCTTGGATAATGAAGCTTTCCTTTTACAACACTTAAAAAAAAGCACCATGATTTTTACTTTGCTGTCTCATTACCAGTGTCCACTTGGCAGAAGCAGGAGACTGTTCTGCCCAGAATTAAGGCTTGAACCTGGGCAACTTTCCTGCTGTCCACCCACCCTCTCTGCTTTTGCTTTCTCTCTCAGAGACTTGGTGCTTACTTAATCATGATTAATCGCTGCCTGGATAATCAGATACAACATCAAAAGGTTGGAGATGACAGTCCAAGGACGCTTGGGAGGAAACAAGGTATACCAGGCATTCATTAGCTTTGGCATGGCAGTCATACATTAGCCCATAACCCTTTATTGTCCTAATTAGGCTGGAGAGGGGCTGCTAGCATTAACATTACCAATATTATACATATACGGTACAGACATAGCAATGGAGTTTACCTCAACTTTTGGCCACATAGTGTCACGCTCACATGAAAGACCCTTTATGTCCTGGGGTTTATTATTATTTTATTTTCTTTCCCTTTTCTGCCCAGGTAGCAGTTCGTCCATGGAGGATATTATGTTAGCTCACATCCAGCCACTAAGCTGGGCGGTGTTTTTGATTTACAATCACTTTTCTCGGGACCAACATAAGACAGGTTTCCCCTTCCTCCATTATTTTACTCATCTCACTTCACACTGTGAGGTGCAACCCATACTGTATATTTCATTTCTTTTTTTTCCCCCTCCCTACCCTGTTTTAAGTCTCCCTGGATGGAGCCTGGCTTGCGGTGCACCATTTTCCCAGCTACAGTAGCAGTGGTGCTGGGCCCTGTTCAACCCCATTATTTCTGGGAGCCAAATTCCCATGGTCCCAGGAACAGGCGTGCCAGCTCTGCCTTCTTGGCTCTCTTCCCTGGTATTGTTTCCTTTGTTACATCCAGAGCTGCATTTCAGCCCGTTAATGTTTGCGCTGGGAGGTCCAAATTCCCAGTGTTCAGCTTTAGAAAAGGTAACTTGAAGTTCAGAATGCAACCACTTTTTTTTTTCTTCAGCAAATTATGTTGGGTTTTTTTCTTGCTTTTTTTTCTTCCATTTTTGTTCTTTGTTGTGATATAGTATACACAGTGAAAACAACACTATAAACTTGTTCAAGATAAAATTCTTGCATACAAAGCCATCGTAAAACCCATTCTCCAGCAAATTCTTTAGCCAGGTGTCTGTTCTGTTTTGTTATTACCCAAGCTCAATTAAAATGTATTTTCTAACCACGTAGGGAATATACCTCTCTAAAATTAAAGGTTATTTTTACAGTTTGTACATTATTGTACAATAAAATTGTCCACCTAATGAAATGTGAAATATCTCCTCCCCTAATTCTAACAACATGGCACCATCTCAAGATTACACTAGGGCGATCACCAAATAGCGAATCGCCATCATTAACATTTTGAGTCTGACTTGCATGATGGCATTTCCCCATCTGTAATCCACTTTATCACCCATCATTCCAGCCTTAGCACCCTAACTCCTTTTCTCTGATGTCAACTCATGTAGCCATCACGGCAGCTCACACATGGGATTAAATGCAGGGTTTGTTGGCTCAGCGCAGCATGGAGGGAGCATTTCCGACTGATGTTGGCTGTTCCACTCCGAGCCACAGCACTTGTCTCCCAGAGCGCAGACACGACGGTGTCAGGTAATTCTCTGAGGAAGAGCCACACGCCCCTGCAGAGAGCAGTGGGGGAGCCTGTATCACATCTCAGGAGTTGTAATAGCAGCTTTGAAGACTCCAGTCCACTAATCCCACATCATGTGATCATGTGTCTAATAGACCGGTTCCTAATTCACAGCATTGTGGGGGATTTTTTAGCTGTCACTTGTGCCGGCAGAGATTTACAGTGGGAGAGTGTTATGTTTTGTGAAAATAGATATAAGAGTCTCCTGCGCATGGCTACACGTGGACACACATACACTCAAAAACTCACTCACTCACGCACGCACACACACACACATATATATAGAATTGTAAAAGTGAAGGCAGACATTTTGTTAAATTTTGAACAAAAAGTAAGAAGAGAAACGATGTCATGTTTCTAAAGTCATCAAAAGTGTGGTCCACTGTGAAATAAAACGATCAACAATGAATACTCTTTGTGCAGGACCAAAGCTGTTCCTTAATAAACAGTTAACAGAATTTATATTAGGTCGGCCTATGATCAATAATAGTATCTCTGGTGACTCCGCAGACAGTATGATCATACATCACAGAGGATATTCCTTGTAAAAAAAAAAATGTTTGAATCAAATACCTTGAAGACTAGTTTCATACAGTAGGAATTGTCTACTCCATAGTCATAAGCTGTCAAATCTTAGAAAAGAGAAAAATGCAACAAGACCCTCTGAGTATAGTGTGTGATCATTGCAGAAGCCCAGGTCTGTTGAGGTTTGTGTGACATTTTTAAGTCCTTTTTGAGTGATTATCTCTAAGGTACTATGCACATTAAATGGCTGAGTTAACCTTAACACATGTAAAACCATTACGCCTATTGACGACAGCAGTGTGTAATCCTGCTTTGCAGTTTGATATTGACACTCATGATCAAATGCTAAGCTCCGCTAGCAGATAGGTTGTCCCTCTCTGGGGGACTGAGAGACAGGCAAATGAAGCAGCACCAGATTGATGAGAAATGAGTGCTCTGTAAATTGTGTGTGTGTGTGTGTTGGAGACGGGGGTGGGGGTGGGGGGGTAGTGTGTGTGTACTCTTCTCCTGTAAGGGATACTGCAAAGCCAATCAATTAATACTTAAAGTGGAACCAATTCTTGTTTCACTTGGGAACTTACTGAGGGCTTTGCCCCTTCATTTTAATACTGAGGTCTGCATTCCTAATTATGAGCAGTGCAAATGGATGTTAAGCCATGCCAAATTAAATCTTAGTTCATTAGATATAAGCTCTTTAAAGATTGAAAGAAAATATTTGAATTTTTAAAAAGTTTCAATGTGCAGTGTCCCATTTTTAATGAGGACGCTGCAATGTGAGGGAGGAAAAAAGGGAAATGTCTTTGTGTGGATGAATAATCTAACCAATATGAAATATTAAGTCACTGTTTTACCCAGTGTTTCTCCTCAGGCTGCAGTGTTAGACTGGATAATAGAAGATTTTCCTTTGGTGAGGTTCTGCTTTGAATAAAATACAGAGGTGCATGAAGGGGAAGCTCAACTGTCTAGAGGCAACTGGAGTTCTGAATTACATTGTAAATATATTCATTATTCCTCAAAAAAAGGCATTGTTGACAGACGTCAGTTTCATCATTAGAAGTGTTCCGACTCAAGCAGTAAATAAGTAAACTCCTTTTATTTTCTGCAGGAAAAATGCATGAAACTTCAGCATTTTAATTTTTAACAATGTTTGCTGGCTGGATGAACCTAGTTATCCTAATGTTGGCTTAATCTATATTGAATGGGCGAGCTTACCACAGCACCGGCTTTGCCGAGGAGCCGTGCATTACGGCTTACCTGTAGCTTTTTATGTGCTCTCTGGCTCGGCTTGTAATGGAGCGAGCAGATGTTCGGTGTGGCAGCACCTACTTGCTGCCGTCCTGACTCGGCTTCCCGTCACCACGTGAGGAGCGCGGAATGAAAATCTATAGAAAGTTTCACACTAGTGCTATTAAGGGAACATTTCTTCACAGCCACTGCCTCCTGAACACGGCATCAAAAAGAGCACAATGTAACACACTGTTTGCATTATAGATAACCACCAATTACTTTGTCTTGTTCTTTTCTTTGCTCTAATATCTTTCTGTTATTTGTCTGTCATTGACTGCCTTTCAGAGACAGATCTAGTTCTAAAACGGGGAGCTCCGAGGCCCCGTTGTCGTAAGAGGTTTACACAGTGTCCATTGTGTAACAGCTGTAAAACACAGACCAAATTATTATTAACTCCGCATGCAGCTCTGCCTGTGCCTCTGATAAAGTGGAATCCCAGAACAACCTTTGGATTTTGGCCAATAACCTTGGAGGGAGATGGTGATTGAAAACAGGAGTATGAATCCAGGTCAGTCATTATGTCTACACTGCTGAGACAAAGATGCAGGACTGAGCTAAGGGTGTAGTGATGCCGGTTAATGCATTAAGGAAAACGAGGCAAAGTGAAGAACGCATCCCTCTTTGTTAAACGAAGACCGTGGAAAAAGAAACCAAAATCTAGTCATCCGAAACATAAAAAAAAACAAGAGCTGTTACATTTGAACCTGATTGGATTTCTAAAAGGAAAACTCCCGCTTAGAATTTCCGACCTCCTTTAATTTCACAATCCTTTGCTTTTTTGATTCTCACTTTACCTGTTGGGACAGACGGAAATGTCGAATTTACTCTAGCATCTTTCAGCAGGATATGACACCCAAAACCCAGGAGTGACGGTGTCTCTTTCCCCGCAGGAGAAACAAGGAAGATGATTTGTTGAGGGGCCCCTGGGAACGTCTGCGCCTTGAAAACAGGTGGCGCAACATCGCACTGCAGCGTGCCTTCAGGGAATATTTGTAGATATTCAGGAAATGCACAAAAACAAAACATTTCCCTTCGACAGAAGCAGACGCCACCTACAGCACAACACAGAATAAGGAAGTGATTAACTCCGCTCCTGACATGTTTCCCCTAATGTCATTTCCTCAGACTTGAAAGATTTCTTTTTTTTTATTTTTTTAAAGTAACTTAGAGTTTTTCATGATGATGAATGCTTTGTTGTGACTTTGGCTCTCATATATTCAACACGGGTGGCTGTTAGCATGAGAAATACGCCGCTCGTCTCGTCAAGACTCACCAACTGAGTCACTCACAGCTGAGCGAGATAGGTCAGCAAGAACAATTTCCTCATTTTGACAAATCACTCCAAAATGTATTAGCGGAGAGGCCGACTGTCAATCCAGCTGCCCAAAGGTCCTTACAGGGCCTTTTGGTGGGTCTGAAAAATGATGTAATCAGCCCGTCCTTCCTTCTTATCGGGGCTCCATCCATCCTCTCTAAAGGCCCGGTCCCCGTGGCCTCGCTCTGGATCAAGTCCCCATAAGGCCCCCTGACCCCGTTAGAGGCGCATGATGGGCGGCCCTGTCACTTCAAATGGCTGCCCAGGTCCGGTCTGAGAGTAACCCCTCACTGTGAGTAAACCTCTGCGTTATTTCTGTTTTATAGGCTATGGGCGGATAACTGCGTGGAATGGATGTGGACAACTTAGTTATTGTCACTCAGGGCGAGGGAGTGAATGTTGTTACTGGGTTGCGAATGGGAGTCGATTGAAAGGTATGAAAAGTTAGGTGGTGTAGTTTCCAGTGAGGAAAAGTAAGCCACATTCCTTACACTGTGTTCACCATGACGGGGGAGTCTGACAGCCACCACGTTGTCTTCGACGAATGCTATACATTGCAGTGGACGCGGAATTATAATTTTGGCAACAACTTACCAGAGACAATGTTCAAAAGGAGTTATTTAAATTTCAAGGAAGATGAATGACTCATATATGATGTGTATTTTCATTTCTGGAGAGCTGCGCCTTTGATGGCGAGAAGGGAAGACGTGGGTTTGTTATTGAAGTAAAGAATAATAAGGCCACTGCATGTTGGCCGACTCTCCCTGTACAAAGACCTTGATATGAATCCAATGCACTATGTATGCCCCTTAGAACAAGCAGGGCTACAGGAAAGCATGTGGCTTTTGATCCTGCTTTCCTTCTGTTGTCTTTCATCTGACCCATCCTCCAAAATTGTCACTAGAACTCGTGCAGAAGATGGAGCAGAGATCTGCTAATCTAACCCTCAGGGGCTACACTGTTTTTCTCGCTCACTTCCACTTTTTGAATGCTTCTGGACATTTTTCGTCATTAACTAGCACAGGACTGTGCCGTAAGTCTTAACAACCTTCCACTCTGCGCATTGTGTGAAACACACAACCGAAACACAACTCGGTTTTGATTTGAGCTTTTTTTTTTTTTTGTTATACCTTTAAAAAAGAAAACTCCTCTTCCATGAGCAAACTGTGTTAAATCTTTGAAGAGGTGCCAGGTTAGCTACAGTATCAGCTCTGTATCCTTCCCCTCAGAGGTAGAGAGAGAGAGCATGTTCGCCTAAGTCTCTGCATGGTGAACATGTCAGCGAATTACACACTGTGAACAACTGATTGAGGCTATGAAGAGGAGGGCATACCAAAAGATAATATGTTTGGTTTGGAGCCGATCCGCTGAACATTCATTTTTCTCCCACATAAATTTCCCTGGTCCGCCCTCCATAGCCGAGTAGCCCCCCCTCAACACAGTAGCAGCCGACTTAAATTCTCCGCATTCAGCATTTCGACTTTAAAAACTTCATCCCTTTCACCTGAGGGTAGCATTTATAATCAGAAATGCAAGTTTTTATGTACAGTAAATGATGTATTTGAACGTTTTCGTGTTTTCCTACCACAAGGCCGTCGTGGCTCTGCTAGTTCGGGAGCAGCCACATCCAGATAGTTATGGTCAGAGACATGGGCTTGAATTCCTGGTGGTTGCATGGACGAGCCTGTGAAACAAACCGTGACATTTGGCAAATTCGAACAACCAAAAAATTAAAAAAAAAAAAAGTTGCCTCGAAAGATCAAACTTTTTTTTCCTTTTTTTTTTTTTCATCAAACTCTTCCAGGATATTTGTTTTGTCCACCATGACTGGAGTGATTTATCTAATACAAATAAAAAAATGTGGCTTTTATTCTCAAATGCAACAAGCCAGAAAGGCTATTATGCCATGCAGTCTTCCACATTGATTTTAAGGCCACCTCACCACTTCCTAGGTAACAACAAAGTATTCATATGGTAATAATCATAATATGTCAAGTATCTCCAGCCATCAGAGATGCTAGTCTCAGTTTAATGATTCTGGGAAATTGAGGATTACCCAGGATATGAGAGCAAGCCTACAGTTTTCATATGGTGTGGGAGGTTGCAGGGCTCTGTATTAGTAATCACAGGGGAGAGCCGAGAGGTGGGAGAGAAAATCTGCTTCTTCTCTTCTCTCATTCATCATAGCAGTCCTCTGGTGAGGAAACATGGCAAATGGCCAAATGAATGCACTTCATAAAGCACAAATGTCTCCTCTGATGTGCCTCTCACTGAGGATCTGGAGAGAGGGGGAAAGATTTCCACAGATATATTATTGTCAAACTCTGCTGCCCCCGCTTCCAAGTGTTATTATGATATTGTAGGAGATCTTACAATAAGATTTGGTGACTTCACTCAAGCAGTTACCATAACCATGTTACAATGATGGCAGCAGTATTCAATAGCCGCCTAAACTGAATGAAGCATATTGTCACCCCGGATGATGAGTTTTCAAAAAGAAGCACTCTTTTTTTAATGTTTCATTATGTTGTAATTTAACAGGGTAATCCTAAAATGGAAGGAAAATTCTCACTGGGTAGATAAAAGCGAGTATAAGTCGAGGAGATGTAAGGTAAGGATATTGAGAGAGGAACCAATTCACACCACACACAATGAGATGGTCAGCACCACAGGGAGGTGCTAGGGATCTGTATCCCCTATCACACGCTGCACATACACTTTAATGCATGAATTACGACGAGTGTAACACTTTCAACATCTTCAAAATACGTTTTTACACATTTTGGTGCACACACTTAACAAACACTCATATGATAAAAAGCAGGATATTATTTAGAAGCAGGATAAAAAGGTGAAGCTGTCAACCTTTGTGTAAAATCGTCAGCAGTGAAGTAAAAGAAAATGAGATATTATTTAAACATAATAACATATTAATAAATTGTAGCGGGATATAATACTAATTTATCCATTTCCCCAATTCTCTTTTGATAATGATGATAATGGTATTTTTGTATAAATAAATGTATATTATTTTAGATAGATAGATAGATAGATGGATAGATAGATAGATAGATAGATAGATAGATAGATAGATAGATAGATAGATAGATAGATAGATAGATAGATAGATAGATAGACTATTTGTGTTAATAAAAACATTATTTAATGTTTGATCTTACCTCAGATGCACATTGGTCATAGCAGAAAATAAATGGTGAATTTAGGACGATGTGAAAGTCCAGCCCTCAGCTCTGCACTGAGTTCAACAATAATGGTGACAATAACAATACGGATAGATGAAAATGTCTGTGGAAAAAATATCATGTTTTTATACAAGGTTTAAAATAGCATGACTCATATTTAAACAGAAGCTATTTATCAAATATGAACAAACATATACAATTGTATTTTGTGTTAACATGGAAATACCAAATTCCTAAATATAGCTACAAGTAAGAATTCCTTGTGTCTTATGCATGTGTTTACTGTCTCTTTGTGATAAAAGCAATTATACCGTTTTATGCATAGCCCCTCGTTGTATCACTGTTTTATGAACAGTATTGATTAAATTCAACACCTAATGCCCAAAAAACATAAATCATATTTCCCCACTTAATTGTGTGTTTGAACTAATTAAGAGCACAGCTGAAGCTGCTGTCTTGGAAAAATAAATGTGTAGGATTGTTATTTATTATTTATTCCCTGGGCTGTCATCATGGAATCCAAACGTGATTAAACTGTTTGTACATGCTTATGTATACATTTATATATATATATATATATATATATATATATATATATATATATATATATATATATATATATATATATATATATATATATATATATATATATACACACATACATATATTTATATATTTACACACACACATTTTTTTTAACTATGAAGAAATCAATTATGGAAACCTTTCAGTGTATTCTTTGTTTACATTCATATAAAGTGCACAAAGCATTTCACTAAGATAATGAATCTGAATATATATTTTTAAATGGATGCCTTTTCAAATTAGATCCCCATTTTACAATCGACACATTCTGAACAATACTGTACAGTTGCCAATCATGGTATTGTACTGTAGCTTTGCTGCATTCATCATGCCAACTTACAGTTACATTTGGACATCTAAAGTGAGACTGTAAGAAAACGAGTGGCAAGAGAGGGCAAAGGAGGCGGGAGAAAGAGATCCAAGAAGGCTTGGCTTGTATAATTACACTCTCAAGATGGCATATTTACCGTCTCTGCCAGCGAGGTCATGCCTTCTGTCGTAGTAAACGTAGTGAAGTATGAAAGAGCCAATTACAGCACACTGGGTGACCTTTTAACAACTATTACCACATCCCATCAACACATTATCATGATGGAGATTGTGATTCCACGAGAATTACAACATTATCCTGTCACATCCAGCCCAAGACGGGCTTGTTGTGTGATGGCAGTGACAGCACAGCTTTGAAGAATCAGCGCAATAAAGGAAGACAAGTGAAATGAAAAAAAGGAGAGTGAGACAGAGAGAGATATGGAGGCAGGATGAGAGGGGGGTTAGAACAATAGCCCTGTACAGTACATTAGCTGTGGATGTCAAGCACCCCAGTCATTCCCAATGAAAAGCACAACAAATAAGACGTTGGCCTGTTTGTATTCATTATCAGTCAGCACATGCCCCGGCTCCTGCATTAAACATTAGACTGCCTCTGATGTCTGCTTAACAGTTTAATTCCCTCCCCGCCGCTCAGCCTGTCATAATAAACCCAGCGAAGCACACACAAAGTCAAATAAGAGTGTGAGGGGGCCGCCTTTGTGTGTATGTGTGTGTGTTTGCATGGCTGTCCTCGTGTTTGTTACCGTGTGTGTGTGTGTGTGTGTCTTTTTGCATGCGCGTTGAGCAACGTACAGATCATTCATAATAGCCTGTGCCCTCTATTGCCAGGCTCGCCTTTATTGTAGTTTATCTGATCACAGATTAAGTAGATTTTAGAGTGGCAGGCCTGTCTGCCCATGAGTCCGTACGTGTGTGTGTGTGTGTGTGTGTGTGTGTGTGTGTGTGTGTGTGTGTGTCTGAAATAGTATTTATATCTGTGTATACATCATAGTTACAAGTGCATTTGAGAGTTGATGTGTACACTGTTGTTTTGTTATGTGTGTGTGTTTTATGTGTTCTGCCTCTGTGTGTGTATGGGTGTGTTTTTTCCCCGCTCCCTATCTCCCCGCCGCAGCCAGAGGTTGGCACGAACACCACATGGTCATAACAG
Source organism: Clinocottus analis (assembly GCF_023055335.1). Lineage (NCBI taxonomy): Eukaryota > Metazoa > Chordata > Actinopteri > Perciformes > Cottidae > Clinocottus > Clinocottus analis. The sequence goes on from NW_027176240.1 coordinate 7,848,231, forward strand.
TCTCCTTGAGAAGGGGACCAGCCTCTTAGGCTGGCAGCCTGGCAGCCTGGCACAAAGACGCCAATCTCAGTCAAAAAGGAGGAGACCAATGGGCACAGAAATCCCTATTCAAAAGAGATGATTGGATTAATTAGATAAATCCACTGTATCCAATGCAATTGTGTGTTGTCCAGAAATATGTTCATGTTATTGGTAAAGGTATGGCCTCTGACATGAGCGTTCACACAGTAACACTGGCATAAGGGTGACCATCTGCTCCCTAATCTGACAGCGCTGCAAATATGAAGTCCTTCACTTCCAATGAACATTTGTATTATTATATTTCTTCCACTGTGATAATTTAATCCACTTATGAATTTATTCAGTGTAGCTGGCTGTGCTAATCACTGGCTATGAAAACATTGCAACAAAAGCTGTCTTCTAATATTAATAAATCACAAGCAGTGGTGCACTGTAAATATGTTTCAGCAACATTATCAAAGAAGGGGAGGGTTTCTCTTATTTCTCTCTCTTAGGGAAAATATTGTAATTACCCCTTGGCGTTGTAAGAGAGCAAAACATTTTGGGGTTTTACTTTTTCATGACATTTGAACAAAGATATAAGTATTGAAGAAAAAAAAAAACATTGGTTGTCTATTATTCATATGCTAATGTGTAACTCCCTGAAAAGGGTGTGACATTAGTAATTCAACACACTATTATTGTATTTGAGGTCCTTTTTTTTTTCCTGGTGGAAAGCCTTTATTTGTCCTGTAAACGAGAGAAGAGTAATACAATGCATGTATGTCTTTTAAAAGCCATGTTTAGCCAGCAGAATGTTAACTAAGGTAAGCAGTGTTGTTTTAGCCCCTCAGTAACCACGCCAATTATCTGTAAACTTATTTTTTTCGACTTCCATGCATACTTAATGCATCCCCTGTTTCCCTCTCGCCATCTGCCCCCCCTTCCACCTCCCTACACCCCCTCCCTCCCTCCCTCCCTCCTCCCCCCTCCCCCTCCCCCCTTCCACCCCCCTCTCCAACACTCTGGAATTTTTATGAGATAGGACAAAAATGGGCACTTCCCTTATTAACATCTCACAGTGGAAATCAAATATGCAAGGAAAGTAGTGTATCTACTAATTAGTGCTGAATTCATAATTACTGTGCTCATTGATGGAGATACATTTGAATACGTTCATTTCCTTAGGGAGGGAGGCAGGCTGTCCGGGATAGACTGGGAGAAGAAAAAAAAAAATCCCCTTCAGCCCCCCTCCCTTTTCTTTTGGAAATTAGGGATCCGTGGCACATGGTGATACTACCAGACTAAGATCCGAAGTGCCCGCAATTTTCTTCAGATATAATTAATCAAGTGAAGCATGTAACCTAATGAATGTGTTTGATATCCGCTCCTATTCAAATATGGGCTTTATCGCGATGTGTGCCGGAATTGCTTAGAGCTATGCTTAGACAGTGACATTGCTTGCAAATGTTCTTCAACAGTTTCTCTTTGCGTGTAAACAATATCCATGCTTGTCAAGGCATGAAAAAAAACAGACAGAGAGACACATTTTAATTGCAGTAAATTAATAACAATTAAGCCGCAAGATGCTGGGTATCTTGACAGTGCTTTGTTGTTGCCCTGGAGATAATTTCACTGAGTGCCTCGCAAGTCTGACAAGCAGGTGAAAAGGTAGAAAAGAGAAGAATTGTGACACTTTTACAGCTACGGGTATAAAAAAGGAAATAAAACTGGCCCGGCTCTTTTTCACAGTAGATTAAAGAAACACAGTCCTTATTAACCAAAACATTGACTTTGGAAGTTACTGAATTATTTTTAAGACTTTGACCATGAAAGTTGACGGATGAGTTCAACATCGAATCGAAGACCTGTCCAACATACACACCAAAAGAAATGAAAAATTGCGAAAGAGAACACACTCGCGGAGCAACGCGAGGAGACAAATAGACAAACGGACGTAGCGGGAGGAAGATCCATAAGTCCTTATGGTGACCTCAGAGTGTCAGAGCAACGGAGTCACGTGACGGACAAAGGCTCTCTAATTAACAGAGAGGACTCTGGAAAGCCGCTCTGTAATGAGGCACCATGCTGGACGGGCCTCCAGTGAGGCACTCGGCCCATATGCAAGGCCAGCATTGCAGGAATTTACATACTGCAGGTCAATTGAACATATGCACACTCAAAACTGACTAATGACTTCCACTAGCGCTCTGATTCTATTTCACAGCCTGCTCTCTGGATGAACATAGTATGGAACACTAATGAGGACAACATTGGGAAGCGTACGACTGCAAACATTAATATATGTATTGAGACACAGGTTCAATATTAAACCTGGTTGCTGGGGAAATGGGTACAAGCACAACATTCGCAGGGGTGAAACTTCAAGCTGCACGACTGAACCGCCCGCACAAAGGAAAAGACAGCGTTTCATAGTGTGGCTGATCATCAGGGAGCGAAAGCCAATGTCCAGTAAAGTGCCCATCCTTGTCTTTTTGCCGCACATTTACTCTCAGACAGCTGATGCCCAGTACCTGTAAGGCCACCCATTCACTATTAAACTCTTCCCCCAGCACCCCACGGTTCGGACAGTTTGGGGGCTCGGCAGGGGTGTGTGTCCATCTGTGTGTGGCTGCTTGACTGCTTGCGTGTGCGTGCAAGCGCGCAGCCTGCATACATGTGTATGTATGTGCATGAGAGAGGGGGTTTATCTTGAGGGGGTGGCGGCGAGGAGTTGGAAGGTGTTAAAAGAAGGAGTGCTGGTGGTGGTGGGGGGGTGACTCTTATTTGGCTGGGTGTAAAAAAATGCCCCCAGGTCTCCTGATGGAAGAGACAGGTATTAGCTCTGAGACCTCCATAGTCCCAGCTTGCCATTAGTTTCCTCTCCAGCTGCACCAGGATCCGGACTATGAATCTGCCATGGCTGGTCATTCATCAGTTTCACAGTCCGCACCAGCACACACACACATTCCAATAACAACACTGTGAAATAGTGAGTGAGTGAAAAAGAGACACAGAGAGAGAGCGGAAGATGGACGGAGAGAGAGTAAAAGTGTGAGAAAAGGATCTTGTCATACAGAGACTTTTACTTCAGGAAGTATGTATGGCCACTACATACTGTACCTTTGACTCAAATGGAGGGCACATTACCAGTTCAGAGAGAGGGAGCATGTATGTGTGTGTGTGTGTGTCCACACAAGCATGCATGACCAAAAAGCCCCACGCTCAAATGTTTGTCTCTGCCTGATTGTGTACATGTGTGGGTGCAGTCTTCCACAAAAAGGTGATGAGACATGATATAAATTAACTCTGGCTTCTGCACGCTGCCGTTTCGCACAGTTGAGCACTAGCCCTGGTCCCAAAGAGTGATGTGGAACTTCCTGTCAAACAGGAAGCATTTAAATGTTGGCTGGAGAGTTATGGAATTGCCTGTGGAAACATATTTGGAGAGGTCAAACGCAAAGGTCAGCACTCCAAGAGTTTCCATGGCAAGGTCCTCTCTCGTCAGACCCTTCAAGTTGTTCTAGTTCTGCTGGTTTGTTTTAATTGTAATGTTCTGTGATTGTAAATCAAGCCGTGAAAAAATATCAGTGACTGCACTTCTCCTTCCTGAACTTTGGCAATTTAAACAACTTCTTGGTGACACGCTAGAGTATTTATATTTCCGAAAGTGTGCTGAAACAAACAAATCAATGGAAGTATTGCCTTTCATCCAGGCGACCTGTCGTACCAAAAGAAGCGTCTTTTTATTTTTTTGCTGCCCTGAGTGAGTGAAGGCCACAAGCTCTGTCATGTAGTGTATATGCTAACTCAAAAGGAAGGACAGGTCCTAGCGATGCGGTCGCTTGGGTTGATGTGACCAGGACATGGCCATGGCAGCAGTGAAAGCCCGGTTGAGCCGTAGTGACACGTCGTCTCCATCCATCTTCAGTCTGAAACATTTTACGCTAACTGACAGAGCGTGGCGCTTGCTTACCCACCTCCCAGAGGAAATAGTCCAGACTGGTGTCTTCTTGACATGCACTAAAGAGTGAGCAGTCCAGAGGTCCAGAGGGGCATTGTGTATTCAGTCCAAGACGAAAGGTTAGATCCGCTGAAAGGAAAGAGTAGTTCAGTATATATTGTTGAAAGTGACAATGACTTTTTTTTTTGGTGTGTTATTCAAGCAAATAAACAATTCAGTCAGTCCTTTCAGATTTTTTTTTCTTGTTGTTGTTGTTGTGCAGAGGCAGGTATAATGTAAGTGTCAATGTGTGTGTGTGTGTGTGTGTGTGTGTGTGTGTGTGTGTGTGTGTGTGTGTGGCTTCATATGGATGGCACATTATCAAGTTTACTGGCAGAATACCCGGTTTGAATCACCAAAATATAAAGCCTGAAATAAATGTGTGAAAAATATGAATTTACATAAGTTTGAAAAATACAAAGTTGTTGCTTTTTCTGCTTCTTTTGTCATACATATTTTGGTTATTCAAACAAATTATTTAAATAGCAAATAACTCAAATATTCCAATAAAAATGTAACCTGCTCACTGAAGTGCTGAATTTTGTCTACACTTCTCTGTTCATATCCTGTATCTCGGTCAGGTACTATAAGAAGGGGGGAGGTAGAAAAGGAGAATTGAGCAGTGGCTGTAGTAATAAATCACAGGATCGCTGGTGACATTCATACAATACGGATACAGTGTTAACTCAATGAGTCGGACAGCCCTAGCCTGTTCCTCCATCCTGACCTTGCCTCCCTGTCGTAATCAATCATGTTGGCACGGCACACACGCTCCTTATTTATTATTACTCTGGACCCGCATGTACAGTAAACAATGAGTAGAATACATTGGAAAGACTGAGAGAGTGGGGTGCTATTATAAGAGAGGAGGTAAAGGTCCAGTGGAATAACCGGGGGGTATATGTGTCCGGCTGGCTGTTTAAAAGACTACTGAACAGGACGGTGAGCGACCGCCGAGGCCAATAGAAGGCTATAATGTGCAGAAATCACCTATACTAAGTGATCATTGCGCCACAAAGGTCACGATATTGTCACTAGTTACAATTTACAAGTGCTACTGTTGCTGTTATGAAACATCATAGTGTCATGTTCACAGGCTGCCCTTTGTATAGAGAGTGGTTACATTCTTGGATATTACTCTATTTAAAGGAAGATGGTGTTAAAGCTGTTTTCTTCGTACTCCAAGATCACATTAACAAACTGTCAGACAGATGTCATTTCATTCTACGCCTTTTGGCTGTTTTCCTTTTAGAAATATTGTAATTGTACTTCTGTTATTCTCAGGTAGCAGGTGTATATCCTGAGTGACAAACAGTTTTCTTTGTAAAACTAATAGCTTACAAAGTCAGTGTAAATTAACTATGACCCAATGTGAAGCCTTCGTAACACCACCATAACAATCCATGAAAGCCGGCCGAGCCAGACGTCACACAGTCCCATATGCAGCCTATGCAGGGGGCCTGTCTTGGCAACCAAACAGGGCCCCAATGTACAGCGGAAGGCCCCTGAACTCCTCATGAAGGATGGCTGGCTACGAGGAGGGCCGAGGGGGAGTCAGTTTAAAACACATACCATATGCAGTTAGGAAGAGCCTCATTTATCAGCCCCTGAAATTCCTGGGTTTTTACACCTCAGACCCCCCAGCACTTTCTCTCCTCCCCTTAGGGGTTAGCCACCTCCTAACTGTGCACCACAGATGACAGGTCGCTGAGACCTGACTTTAACTGCAAACCACAACTCTGATTTGTCTCTCCATTGAAATAACAAGGAATTGATTATCAAGTGACAGGCTGCGCTGCAGAAAGTACGCGATAAATATGCCATAAAATGAATTGTGCTCATGTTACTGGGATATTTCATATATATATATATATATATATATATATATATATATATATATATATATATATATATGTCAGGCTCCTTTTTTGTGATTTTTTTGTCTTTTTTTTTGTTTTCTTGTAAAGTCCATCAACCTCTCCTGTCTCATTTGCCCTTCTCCTACCCTTCCTGTCCAAGCTCTTCTTCGCAGTTGGACATCATCTGGCCCGTGAATGGCACATTGTTATGCTTGTTCCTCAGTGGCCGCGTGAGCAGATGCCACGAGCAGCCGCAACACCGGTCCCTGCGCAAGGTTGGTAGCTCGCATTCAACACAAGGCCGTAAATTACATCCCGCGAACACACAAACACTCTGCGCTCAACTGAGTTTGGGCAGTTTAGAGCACCATTGAAGGAGCATAGCATGTCCGGATTTTGTTTGAGTGAAGACCAGTTTCAGGCAGCAGGGGGAAGTGGCCCCGCCGCGCACGACTGTGGCCTAGACGGAGAGATCACGCACGGACAGCTGGGCTTTGAACTTCTTACCCCTGCGTTCCTGGGGTCAACAGCTTGGTGGCCACAAGGGTCAACCAGCAGCAAGAGGCCATCTTCTAGTGAACTGGCGGACTTGTTTTGACTGGGTCCCTGTGGCACGATTACCCCATGGCGACTGGAGGTGATACTCTTCGGAGGGATCAGGTAAAGGAAAGTTTAGAAATAACATTTACATTGTAGGCCTATGCGTGCACATTGCAGAGTGTATGGGGATGGGAAATGCTACAGATACCTTCTTGAATTTAACAAAAAGAAATGGGTTCAATTTAAGACCTTAAGACTTAAAAAAGACTTGCCAACAGTGGGAGCCTTCATGTGAACAAAACTTCAAACAAAATCATGGAGTTAAGCTCGCTAGAAGTACAGTAAATAACGCTATAGATCTAAGATGAGACACAATAAAGTATGATTTGTTATGATCTTGGGAAATACATGGCTCAAAATCCAATCAAACATATCACCAAAGTGTGTTTGAGGAAGAATCATCCTTGTTGCGACTCGCTACAGACAATATTTACACACTCAAATCCCACGTCTAGTCAACGGATGCATAGTGGCTCGCTAAGATATATGGGTTACTTTATTCATAGCACTTCAATTACAAAATCATGTATTGGGGGAAGAATAAATTAATAATAAAACCCCCTATCTGAACTTCTAATATTTTGCTTGGCGAAGGGAAACGAATTACCCTTTTCAGAACTGATGATGTATTACTAGCGTTTGATCCTTGGAGGTTTCACCATGCTCACATTCATTACTTTCAAGTGCTGAGGTGTATCTGCAATTAGAAGCACCTTGCAGTGGATTTCTGACACTTCCGCAGACTTGAAACACCAGATCATAGAATCATCACGGCATTATTCTGCTGGAGAGGGGACGGTGTCTCCTTCGAATGGAGGCAACGATGGGGGTAGGGTGGTAGTGGTAGTGGTGGTGGTGGTGGTGGTGGTGGTGGTGGGGGTGCTTAATTTAACCATGTGCCCATAAGTGAGGGGAGCCGGTAAGCAAATGAGGACCTTTCATTAAATCAAAGGTGATTTTTGTTCTGCTAATGGGTGCCCCAAAAATCTAGTACAGCAGCGAAACATGTGATCACTCTCTATGGAGCCAGCTATACTGCTACAGACCGGTCAGAGCTATTCTTATTACAGTATGCATAATGTAACGAGCATGCTTGTGTAATTTAATCACCCTGAGTGGACTATGTTAGTATATCTTTGAAACGACAAAGCCATACAATGGTTTGATAAAAAAGGGAATAAATAATACAATCACTCACCCTGCTTGTACAGTTGATGCACTTGCTATTTCACAAATGGCAACCATTTACATGGTAGAGTGAGTTCATACTATGGAGTAGTCATGTGGTCTTTTTTCCACCACGGACCACAATTTGACATTTGAATACCCAACATGTCTTTAGAATTATTGTCCTCAAGAATCCTCAAGTCCTCCGCTGATTGGTCATGACAGGGCCAAAATGGCCACTGTGGTGAAACACCTCCGAGAAGCAAAGGAAGTTTAGCCAAAAAACACGCTGAGCCATTATGTTAAAGTAAACGACAGCACATCCTAATGTCATTTGGCAGTGCTAGCGCTCAGCAATTAGGGCCTCTCTTAATGCGACGCTGAGAGCATTTCTCCTCAAGGTTAGCGCCTCATTTCCCCACGATGAGTCTGCGGGGCCGCACCAGATGCATTGTGGGAGCTGGGGGGCGCGAGTTAGGACAGGTGTCCGCCACCTTGGATATCTCCCCTCGCAGCTGGCACCAGCTGGCACCCCTAGTGCCCCATCCGGACGGTCTGCTCTCCCTTCTCCATGGAGGAGAAGTAGGAGGAGGAGGAGGAGTAGAAGGAGGAGGAGGAGTAGAGTGGAGTGTGGGGGGGCATGTCAAGGGCAGACCTGGTACAAGCTCACTCACAGGGCACCCATGCCATGACATGACCTGGCCCCTAGGGGACCTGCCAGCAGTGAGGGGTAGGAGTAATGTGGTGCAGCCGTGCCCGTTTGGAGACCTGCTCCAGCATTCCTAATGGACCGGCAATGATGAGGCCCAGCAGTGCCAGCGGGTCAGAGGCAGCTTCTGTGGAGGACGCTGCTCTTCCCACTGGAGAGCTGAGGATGTCATGTCTGAAGGTAGTCTCTCTGGATGCAATGCAGCCATTTGGCCAAGAGGTAAATAGGAGAAGCATCTTTAATATACTAAATTACTGAGGTATGTATATTTGCATGTGCACAATATACGTCCATGTTGAATCTTAAGGAATATATTTTGTTTTAGATGCCTAAGGCCAATTTAATAAATGTAAATATGTTGCTTTTGATAATGCACACAATTTGTTTTATGTTGGTTTCGTACCAAATATATATTTTTGTACTATACATGACATTCCTTTAATGTTTAAATTGTAAGATTGACGACTGAACTACTAAAAGAAAAATATATTACATGGAAATTACGCGAACATTTCTCACAAAACACACACATTGTAAATTCGCAATTTTCCTGTTTCACAAATCATATAAATCATACAGTGTACACCACAAAGACTTATTAGGAGTTTAAAAACATGCATATTCTAAATTATATTTTTCATATAAATGATTCTTATATGGATATAAAAGTGAAAATAAGTGTGTCTGTTGTGAAGCGCTGAATGCTGCAGGGTTAAAGCTAATAATTATGAATGTAAACTGGCTGACTTGTCTCCAGTCAGGAGAAATCACTTCACATTATAAGCACATTATGTTCCAGGCAATGCCACACAGTGATTCCCTACTCATGATGTGAGTTAATTCACTTAATATGTCTTTAATGGGGAGCGGCTTTTCTTTGTATAAAATGGTTTCCACACTGACCATTATCTGAAATCAAGCCTAATGATGGCTCCGGTTTATGATAATGACCATTATCACACAGACCACCATCATGTCTGCCAAATGATCAAATGATCTTGCATTTCTTACTTGTAGTCTGAATTCGTTAGTCATGTAAATTTAAGCCCTTGATGAAGCTAGCCCCCCCCCGTTTCTCCTCACACCCTCCTGTATAATATTAGGCATCTGATGCGTTTGGTGCTGTTGTTCAGACCTTATATTGAACTACGGCTGCTTTTGAAGTTGATAACAACATATAATATATCATCTTTGCCCTCATCAGCCCTTAATGGGCTGAACAAACGATAATAATAATGATAAAAAAAAATATGCAAGAATCTCATAGTCGCCTTAGTTACCACAGTCATCAGCTTCTAAAAAGGTGACTGTGAGGCAATAATAACAATTTGTAATAACACACACTAGCTCTTGGTTTCTGATGCCACATGAATCCTTTGAAGTGCAGACTGTTGATTACTGTAAATGAGAGCTGTTTCAGGGTGGATTGTGGGTAATTATATGCAGTGCACCCCAGGGAGCAGTGCTAGGACCCAGGGGACAACGGTTCCACAGGAGAGTGAAGCACAGACAGAGCAACACATGCTGGGCCACCGATTCCCAGCATGAAACAAGTCAACAGGCCTGTCTTTTATTTCTAATGTCTGTGATTTACATGAAAGAACCACTGTCACCCAACCGCAACAGTGTGTTGTATACCGCAGTTTGATTGACAGCATTTCATATTTCACATGTCCCTGCACCCCTTACTCCCTCCCTGAACAACTTGATGATGATTGCAGAATTATAACATCGAGCATATTGCCAGTGTAGCTACTGTGTGAAATGTGACTCCTCTATATATATCTAGCATGTCATATGGATGGCCATTTTTCACTGTTACAATATAGCAAATTTAAAATGTAACATAAATAATTAAAAGTTAGAGTACATTTAAATCAAAAACGTCAGAAGAAATTTTTAAGTGCTTATAATATACAGTATTTATCAACAATGATAACTTGCTCCATGAAGACATATTTCATATTAGTGTTAGGGTTTAACTATATTCATTATCTGTTTTTACAACAGCATGACCACAAGATAGAGTTATGGTTGTCGTTGGTGTATACCAAATGTGTATGCAAACATTTAAATAATTGTTTGTAATATACAATCATGTTGTTGTTTGGAGATATAAATAATTATATAATTATATGAATAATTGTGGTCATCCATAAGTGGCTGTTGTTATATGAACAGAAAATTAATAGCATTGCAAAACACATTTTAAATAAGGTAAACTGTGTTTTAATAAATTAAGCTGTAATTGTTGACAAATATAGTGTATTGATAAACTCAATTTGTCCATGTTTCTGCTTTCAACTACATTGCATGTTATACACCATTTATTACATGTTTGTATATTGCATTATAAATACTAAATAGAGGGGGTTATAGTCACCAATTATTCTAAGTACATATTTTCTAATTGTCCTTATCTATCACATATACATTGAAAATTGAATTCAAATTAGGATGCAATGTGAGGCAAAGTTTCCAATCATGCTGGGAGCCCCGCAATCTCTTTCTCTTCACTTGAGCTCATTTCTCCACTAATGACTTTGCCCTCTGATGCAAGCCAAGGGATCATCAAAGGTCCTTGAAACAAAAAGGGAAATATAGCAATTACTGGGACTTTCATCGGCAAGAAAGAGATTAAAAACCCTGTGGTTGTATAAGCACCCGAGAAGCAAACCGAGATCTGTTTCACTATTAAATGTATATTCAAGCACTTTGCTGCAGACGTTATTCATCATCAACGTGCTCTTCCTTTCACCATCTTCATTCATTTTTTTCTCCATGCATGATAATAGAATCAAATGTATTATGTATTACTAATCACATGATAAAGGCCTGTGGTGCTAGTAACACATGTAGATTCCAAAATGCTGTGCATGTACAAGAAAAGTCATTGCCTTTTTAACAGTGGCCTGAGGGAATGAAATTGTCCCTTAGCCTCCATAACCATTGACACAAAAGGTCCCCAAACAATTTCAAATTACTGCTTTATTTCTCTCTCTTATATAATCCACCCACATTATTAAATCTACCACCTTCTGGGACTTTACTGATACAATAATATTACAGTGCTAAGATGTTTACATTCGAGACTGCTAGCTTTCCTTGTTATAAACATGTATGCCCTTAGGACTTGTACAATATGTATGCATACTACTTGGCCTAAATGAGGCACAGGTCATTTTATTTTTAAGAGGGGTCAATATTACCTCAAGCAAGGGGCCAAGGCCAACAGCAGAACCTGACTGAGCAGAAAATGACTCCTGATACTCACAGATGAGATCTGTTATACATTAAACATGCTTGTAAATATTCACTAGTCAGACCATTCAAATGGAAAATATGGTTTAGGTCAAAGGTCTATGAAAATGTTGTCTCCAGAGGAAGTCCCCCAAGAATAGAGGCAATGATGATAACAGGGAGAAACACCCATAGGGGACTCGGGAGAACATTAAGAGTTGTTTTACATGTTTGACTGTGGGACAGCGATGATACCAGGGAGATAAATGATGGGCACTTATCAGACTGGACTGACCTAGAGTTATGTACCGTGCCTAATGGAATGTAACACTCCCATCAATTACACGCAGTCAGGTTGAATTACAATGAATTAACGTCCAATAAAGTTTTCTAAATAAGTGTGTTCATGCATTTTATTAGCATAAGAGATAACAAATAATTTCACGGCGCAAATATCAGGAATTATGCCAGAACAGGTTGGCTTTGTGTATTCAACAATACTTATTGAAATCTATGAATAGCAAAGCACCAGAGGTAGAGCATGATACGTGGACGTCAGTTTTATTAGCGGTTTGTCTCGCTGACAGGATCACATGGCTCGGAAATTATTTCATCATGTTCAAGTCCAACTGTGGGACTACGGTGTTATCTTCTATTTTTGTCTCTCTCGGCCGTATATTTCAGAGACCAGGAACAATGTAGTCTGACAGACATATTCTTTATGAGGGGCTCGTGGCCTCTCTAATTTGACACAGTTGTCAGAGATAAAGCTCCTTAGAGAGTGTGGCCATGCTCTGGGTAAGAATGGGGATTAAATTAACACCCCCACCTTCACATCCTCTGACCCCAATACTGGAGAATAAAACATACATGGTGACTCACTTCAACACCACACATCTCCCTTCCAACTTCATCTCTGACGGTTTGATTTTATTGCGAAATAAAACAATAATGCACTGCTCAGCTTCTTCATGGGCGAATTTTTATTTCCAGACAGTTCTTAAAATTAACCAAAAATGAATATAATTAAATACAAATACAAAGATAATTTTGACAACTTCAATAAAATTGGACTGGTATATTTAGAAGCTATCTTGTTCATCAACAAGCATCTTTACTGTAAATGTGGCCGGCGAGAGTAAAATGACACCCCGACAGCTTGCACAGTGTAACAATACACTCCCTCTCCTTGGTAGTTTCCTATCAAATGACCCGAGCACGTAAAATCAAATCAACACTGGAATGGATCATATCAAATTCTAATGAAAACATAATGTGCTCTTAAAATGTGTGTTGGCCCGGCAGCCAGTCATCCAGAGAGTCTCCCCCAGATGACGTGATGAATAGGGAACACTGATGGAATATGCATCAAAGTCGAGCTCATGATTTATGTAATAGCAGTCACTTGGACACTGATTAGCTGCTCTGTCAAGCGTGTAATACGAGAGGCACAACCCCTGGTTTATCAGTCATTTATCTGAAGTGCGTCCTGATATTATCACTGGATCCTAATGTCATCATTATGCCGCACAGCATGTGCGGGCCAGTGTGTCATGGTGCCGGCGACACTGCCTGTCAGGAGTTCAAGCCTCTTCATTTGCAAAGTGCTCAGACATTCATAGCACTATGTCAACAGTAAAATAGAGGAGCCACATCATATCAGAGATGGAGGGACAGAGGCACACAGGCACACTAAATAAGTGGGCACTGGAGGGTACAGAGAAATGTTGTCACGTCTTTGTGATTGCGGCATTGCTTATGTGATGATCAGGCTAATTCTTTTGAGAGGAGTGGAATAACAAAGTGTCAAAGTAAAAAGAACAAAATAACAGGTTGCCTTTTTCCTGCCTGCTTCATGGTTTGATTTAGAGGAACAGACATAACATCTACTGTACACTGGGTATTCACAATGAGAACACCCAGACCTCCTCGATGTGCAATGTGAGGCCCACAGAGCCATTTCTCCTGATTAAAATGCACACTCACACGCGCCGCTGTGTGAGAGGATGGCGGTTGTTCAGTCTGTCAGGACTTTCCTGCTCTCCTAGAGAATATCTGATATCATAAATGACTTCAACTCCTCCCACGCCAACATGAGAGTGAGATTGCGAACACAGGAAAAGAGAGCAAGACATCGACAGGCAGTATATGACTGAGCTATGACAATCATACGTTACCGGACGGACAAAACTGCTAATAAACAAGTTGTGTCATTTTGACCAAAAGGTTATGGTTGTTATTCTCACAAACATCTGGTGCTGTACACTAAAAGGAAGCTGTACAACATATAAGTCTATCAACACCTCACACAAACAAAAATAGTGAGGGAAACTGAACAGGAAAAAGAGCTCTTTGAGTCTCAAACAAAAGATATCAGCCCGGCTGCCAACACAGACAGGGCACCACACCTTGGCAATGATGCCGCTCACAATCAAAGGAACAGTCGTCATCAGCGCAGCAGTGTTTTTAAAGGATATCTTAAAAAGATTAAAATATGTGTCGTTGTGGAAAACAATTGAGGCTGGAACCTTTCGTATACCAGGTTGTTATGTCACTCGCACGCACTTCAGGCTATTTATTTCATCACGCCATGCCCAAGTATTTCCTGTTTTTAAAATAAATTATTTGCACACATCAAAATAAATATACATGACTGTACAAACAAAATATAAAATGTGCAAAACAGCTTTCATGTGCCAGTGGTAATTAAAATGAATTCACAATAAATATAGGATGACAAAAAGCAAGAGTTGTCTTTTAATTATTTTTACATTTGCAACTTTTCACTAAATGATATAAAGCAAATGCAGAAACTTCCACTGTGACTGCCACATATGATAATTGTCTGGCCACTGAATGCAGCATTAAAATGATTTCAAACAGTATGGCTCAGAAGATCCAGCAGAGGGGGCTGCTTACTGCAATCATATGCTGATTAATTGAGCTTGATTCTCCCCATGCTGCGAACATAAGTTGTCCCACACTGTAGGCTACATGTTGGTATGTGGGTAAAGGTTACAAGGCTTTATCGAAGTCACCTTTTACCACAGGTAGCCCTTCACACCATTTTTGATGAACATTAAGAAAACAGTGATTTTCTGATTACGCCTCTTCAAGCCTATATCAAACTAGGTTATGTTCATTTTTATTAATCGTGCATGTTTCTCTCTAATTAGCTAATGAGAGACAAAAAGCAGGTTTAGAGCAGAAAAATGCAAATGACTCTTAGAAAATAGCACAAAAAAGTAAATGGCAAGGCTGAGAATCATCCTTCATTGAAATGTCAGAGATAAATGGCTCAAATGTCACATCAATTAAAACGGGGGACAGTTAGTAGTTCATTAAAGAGAGAGCCATATTGCACCGTCGGGTACCGTTGCCAACCCTTACTATCTGGGGCAGACTGGCAGCGGGTCCAGATGGCACGGAAATCCTCACAGATTTCAAAATGGTCTCTGCAGGGGTGGCGTTTTCTCCCCCGCTCCCACCCTCACCGCTGAGATGGGGTGTGGGCCACAGGCCCACGCCGGCCTACACATTCCAAACGGAGGCATGCAGAGAGCTGAAGGCACCAAAAAAAAAATAGTAAAACAAAGCGGCAGAGGACAACAGACACTTTAAAACAATACATGACTGATGCCACACTCTTGGTCATAATGACTGAAATATATACTTCAGTTAAATCTATGACTGCTCCAGGCAACATAAGGCAACTTAAAACCGCATAAAACTCAAATAAAATAATGCTGCCCCATGCGTTGTTCATAATAACACAGTGACTTTATTAGTCGGTAGCCAAATGTTATTGGTCTATAGCATCACATCAGTGTTTTTTTTTAATCCACAAACGTTGTGCTTGGGACCCTGAATACCTCACTGTCACTGGAGATACAGAATTGGATAAATGTCTCAGCATTAAGAGGAGAGATAACAGTGTTTGACATTAATGTTCAAAATATTTTTTCCCCCTGCTGTAAAAAATATCAAGCAAATCAAATATCTAAATCACTACCATTTCTAGTCTTCTGTGTACTGAGGCCCCTGAAGGACCCCAAATCCCAGCTTGAGACCTATAAGACAAGCTTTCCGTGTCTGTCCCTGGCAGGGGGCGGGGCGGAGACTTTATATCGGCCAATTACAGCGCAATGGTTGACTTTGGCCTCTTGTGATTGGCCGACTCGACCGCGTAGTCTGCAGAAACAGGAAGAGACTTTCTCCCACGTTTGTTTTGCAGATGGAATAGACGCGGACACCACACGGATGCAAACGGCTTCATTGTAAGCTACAGAGTGAATTTACAGTGTCACCATTACTTTAACAAAGCCTGACACAATCTGCAGTTTAACTGTTATCCGTATACTCTCATGCTATTGAGTGTTAAGTAAGCTCGTGCCTTCAGTTACAAACCTCCGTCCATTTTTTTCGCCATTTAAAATTCGCACTCAATTTTAAAATATATATCTCACCCAGTTTTATGACACTTCACTCCAAAAATTACACACGGGCTTTCGTCCAAGTTTCGGCATTAATTTTTCCTTATATTTAAATTCCTTACAATGAGCACACGTGTTGCATTTGCGCAGCCACAGCGCGCTTTCTACTCAATTAGGTTTGACCAGGAACTAGTGTGACGAGAAACGAGTCAAATGATGGACGAGCACGAGTTTGCTGCCAGTGATTTTTAACAACACAAGCTGCTTATTGTTTGTTGTTCCTCACCGTGAAGCGCTGGGTAAACACCCAAACATGCGAGTAGTCACTTAGACCAGTGTACTGCACCGAAAACGGCACAAAACATGATAGCGCTATTTTTAATCAGCATAGACTATTAGCCACGGCCATTATTGCCGAAGTCCATTATTCTATCTATGAGTCTATTACCAGCTTGCTAAATGGCAGCCAGTGTGTTCAGCGCTTATCCAAAGTGCACTGTACCATTGTTTGGCTCAGAAAATTCTCGCCTTTATTGTCAGTTCAGGCAAACCCCCGATGAATACAGTGAGAGCTGCAGGAGTAGAAACAAGAAAGTTGAAGCAGACGCATTTGTGATCGCATACCATGACAGATGTGGTGGTGGTGGGGTGTGTATGTGAAGAGGGAGCAAAACACAGTCTAAATGAAACTGTAAATGCATGACTACTTTCTATCGCATAACCTTTGTTTAATCTAAAAAAAAAATATATAGTCTTTTATCTATTCTTAAATTAAAAGTGCAGGCTGCATTGAGCACTACAGTTTTTCTTTGTTGTATTTATTCTGCTTTAGACGTTGCACCTAATATTTGAATTATACATTGCTCTATAAAATATAAGAGGAAAGTTTTAAATGACTTCACAATTTTCTCAAGGTGACACTTATTTTATCTAAGAGTCGCAGAGCCTCACTTTGCTATCGCACAAGACAAAGAAAAGCAACAATTCATCACCTTTGAGTAGCTGCACCTCAGAAATGTTTATTATTTTTTTTACTAGAATAAATGAATATAATGATGAATTGATTATGAAAATAGTTGCCAGATTGTGATTAATCGGTTAATTATCATCTAGTTTGTTTTTTGTTGCTTGATTAAGTAACTAGTCTACAATACTGCATCTAGTTTAAAGTGCATTTTGAAACTGCATTTATTATCTTGGTAGAGGCTCTCAATTTTGAAGATTTTTGACTTTTTAATCTTTAGTAATTTGTAAACTAAATATTTTTCGGTCTTTGGCGGCTCTGATAGATATTGTTTCCTATTAAACTATATTGACATCTTATAGATTAAACAATGTGTTTATTAATCAAGAAAATAATCAGAGGAATAATGGATAATACAAATAATTATTTGTTGTGGCACATCACACAGTAAACTTGTGAGTTGAGATATATGGATGTGAATAACATGGACTATTAAAAATGAAAAAGACAGAGAGATATTGTATTTGTACCCTTTAGACACTTTTTAGATCAAGGTTCCTGGAAGGAAAGGTTTCCTTGGTTGAAACTCTTACAATCAATGTGACCTTTATTTATTATAACCCCCATCTCTCAAAAACTCACATATAACATAGTCAATCATCTCTCCTTCCCTCAAAGTAAAAATAAAAAAGGAACTGCTGTCTGGTTATTGCCAGTATCCATCTCAGTCGTCAGAAAAGCTGCACGTTTTTGCTGTTGTTAAGGGCTGGAAACCAGAATCCCATCGGAGTTGCACCCTGAGGAACAAATTTAATGCTAGAAAAACATCCCGACCATCAACCAAAAATGACGGATTGAAAATAATGTCGAGCTATCTTGGGAATCCCCCACCAGACAAGGGAACAGACTGCATTGTTTTTCTCATTTATGTGATATATAGAACCGAAAGAGGGGAAAAAATGGGCGATTTATTGGTTAGATAGGCGTATTCTTTTCCATGCACAAAAGAAATATTGGATAGTAATGTTGGGATCAAGTCACATCATGACATTGTTTGGAGGCTAGGTGTTCAAATATGTAAGTCATCATCCGTTGGTGGCCTGCTAGGTTTTCAATAGATCATTCAATGCAAATATGTGTGGGAAATTGTGAAAGTTGCCACATGAATATGTCAATGAACGGCGTGTAATTTGTGCTTCCTTAGCAGGGCAGCGAGATGAAGAAGCAGAGGGAGAGCCAGTGCACTCAGAAGACCATCTCATTGCTGAGCCCCCTGGGGACGATCCAAGTCAGTGGATGTGAGAATGGTGTGCACACCATCCAGATCCTAATGGATGTCGCACCTGCTGAAAGGTACTGTACAACAGCCGGGCTGGTGACGTGATAAACAAAGGTGTGAAATTTACAGGCGGACAGAATCCACTCCTGTGATGGAGTGCCACCATTCCTCATTGGAAGCAGGGCATTTTTGTAGATCCCACAAGAAATATCCTAGAGAAAGTTGGGCAAATATGAGCAGGCACTAGAAATATGAGGGGCACTAGAATACAGTTGGGCTTGAAATTAGATTTCTGATGGCATGTGGTTGTGATTCTTCCTGCAGTATATTTGAAATTTCAGAAAAATAACTTGTTTATTACCCACAAGGGAGTTGATTATAGCTGATGTCTGTAGGGTCAGCAAAGGCCATTGGGAGCATGGACTGTTCGCTCCTGTTTATTTATGTTCCCTCCAAGTTGTATGCAGTAGTTCTGAGTGTCAACCGGCACTCAGAAATGTAATATGTGATTGCATTTCATGCCCTGCCCATCCCTCAAAATTGTTAGAATGTTGCAAGTCTTACTGGAGCGATTGAAACTGATTAAACTCAGCGTTAATAAGTACTTATTCCTGAATGTTACAGGTCCACATCCTACATCTCAGATTAGTTTTGATTAGATTGAAATTAAATATCCATGTATCGCAGATTCGCATTTGATAAACTTGAATGGTTTAGGAAATTAAACCATTTTCAAATGCACTCGGATAGTAAGTTAGGAAGAAAATGTATGTTCAAATTCTAATTTATGGAAACCCATTAATGACCTTGTATATTATACCTCAACATGTGTTTCCTTCATGACTGTCTGCTATTTCCTAAAATTCATCAAGCAGTAAAAACATTCCACTTGTTGTTAATGAGTTGAAGTGAGAAAATTAATAATATGGAATTTTGATTATGGAAGATGTCCTGTAACCATGCGCAAGCACCTTTCTCCGTCTCCTTGTGAACAGGGTTTAATTTGTGTGTTCAGGTTCAGTAGGAATATGCAAATGAATTTAATGATTCGCATCACTAGATCATTTCTCAGTTTAATATCATTTGCTATGTCGGTCATAAGTGATGCTTCGATCACATCGCGTGTCTGTATGTTCTCAAAGGTGTAAGCGAGAAATCATTAAACTAAATGTTTAGATTTTATCTCGACCAGTTGAATACGATGCTTTTGTCATAGGACAGGGGAACTAGAGCCACCTCAGATATATGGTGTAACACAATGTAAACAGGCATTAAGGGAGGCAAGATAAAGTGACAAAATATAGGCTTATCTTTGCAACTGGCTTTACATGTAGATCTCACAAAAGCCTGCTTGTAGCAGTAATAGTTCAAATCAGCCATTCCCATTGATTTATTTATGACATACTAAACAAGGCTCTCTCCAGCTTTGGATGTGGTGTGGAACAGGCTTAGGAAGTCAGTGTGATAAATGATCTCTAAGAGCATATTTTGGATAAGGGAAATAGATAACATCCATGCATAACATAAAGTAAAACCTACAGAAGTATATTCGTGAGCGAGTCACAGCTTTGCCGGCTTATGCAAGCAACTCTGTTTGCTTTCTATTTAGTTTTTTTGTAGAATTCACCATATTGGTTGGTGTTGAACAGCCGGTGCAGCAACAAAAGCATATGTGGCATTGATAGATAGTTATTGATAAATGCCATTATAGCTACATAAATGCCCTTGAAGTATTGCTTACGCACCATGACCGTCAGCTCTTTCTAATAGAAACGTCTCAAGCCCCTTTTGCTTCCTAACTGATCTTAGGAACATTTCCTAAAATCAACCTCCTCTGCCAGTCTAACGACAGCCCTGAAGGCACCATCAGATGAACAAATTCATTACATCTCAACAACCCCTGTTGGGGCCCTACGCACCAGCCTCCCTGTTAACCAGCTTTCCCCCCTTTTTAGTTTTTAGCATGGCCTCAGCGTTCACAGAAAAATGATACGCATTTTGTTTACAGGAGATTACTATTATCTGAAATATGATGCTTCTCGCCTCTTTCACACAGAGCACAGACACATAATACAGAGGAAATCATAGAGTACTTTTTTATTAGGGTGAAAAATGAAAAAAGGGCTGGACTCCTGCCCCGAGACATTTTGTGAGCATATTATTTTACAATGCTTTGATCAATTTGTCTGTCAAGCTGGCTGAGATGTGGGGGAGCAGGAAAAAAGCAATTTAGCTTGTGAGGTCCTCAATAGAAATGTACTACAGGAGCCTGTGTATGACATGTTGCATTAGAACCTGAGTAGCCTTTATTGCCTGATAATGTCGCAAGGCAATGCTGATATCAATCACACTTTAACAGCCAGTATGATGTGTTTTATGAAAAGAAGAAAAAAAAAATAATGCATGAAGCATTTCTTGGAAAATAATTGATTTAATTCTGAGCGGAGGGAGTTCTACTTTTAACAACATAAAAAAATACAGGCACAAAATGTGCTAGAAGCTAAAAATTGTTAAGAACAAGCTCTTTGCATATGCTCCTATAGAAAATTGTAATTAATTTTACACGGATAAACATTCTCATTCTCAGCCTCATTTGCATATAGATATAAACAATATATTTGTGCATCTGAATTCCCAGCACACATGAGTCACGTGGTCTGCCTAAAATCCTAAGTGGCTAAAACCAAAAATTATCATTATATTTCCCAGGCCATAAATCCCCCTTTTTTTCTCTGACACAAAGCCTTATAAATCTGTGTCTGATTTTTCACATTGCACATTGTTTTTAGTTAATGATTTTCATCTGTTTGTTGTTGCTGTGATAGTGGGGAAATGCACCATATGCTCCGGCAAAAGACAAATGATTAGCAAATGAAATTCTGGACAGCTGTCTGACTGAAAGCGTTTGGTTGATAGCATTCTGCTACCATAATTAGCTTAAGCTTTGGGTTAATTAACTTTCTACCTGGATATGCATAATAATGGCATTCTGGAGAAAGCCAAGCAGCTTCCAGTATATCAGCAGCAAAGGCAGGCATTTTATTTTGTATTTCGCCTGCATATTTCAATTTCAAGAGGCGATTTAGCTCGGGAGCATCGTCAAATATTGTAGATTTTACTCCCCAAGCCAGATAATTCTGAAACAATAGAAGTGTATTATGTGGCAGAAATGCCATTTCTGAATGTAATTAAAGCGGATGAAAGCAATCACCAATTTTTAAACGCTTTTGTCTAGCACGAGGCCTACTTGTAAAAAAATACCCATCAAGAGGAGAAAAGAGGCACGAGAACCCCCAAGTCCTTATATAAGAGGCCTTTGAGACTGAAGTGAAGTACAACAGTAATTAGTCTTTTGTATGAATTTTGCCGGCCATGCTCATGATTAGTTAAGCATATGAGAGGACTGCAGGACTGCATTGGTCTTAAGGAGGAGGGTGTTAAAGTCTATTTATCACCAGTTATCCTCACAGCTTTCCATTATCACTGACAACACTGGATGGGGCCTGAGAACAGCCTAATTGTTCTGAGGTGGAGTGTTTTTGTGTCAAACCCGTCACCTCAGTCACATTGGCATTCATAAGCAGCCAGACATTTTCCATCTATCTAGCCCTAATACCCAAGCTGTCACAACAGCTTTTACACACTACCAACGCTAGTGTGAAATATCTGAGGTGATGCATTTATCGTTTTTCTCACACTCATGTAGTGTTGTGAATCAATGTCCTGGTTCACACTGAATAGCTTTATGGTAAATGTGTTCCCTGTTTGGGGCCTGTTTACATGATGTGCTCACACACCGGGAACCATATCAACAACTTCTTTTTTTTCTCCTCTATAATTTCTCTCTCCTCCTTTCCGGCTCTCTTTTCTCTCTCTCTCCCTCTCTCTCTCCCTCTCTCTCTCTCTCTCTCTCTCTCTCTCTCTCTCTCTCTCTCTCTCTCTCTCTCTCTCTCTCTCTCTCTCTCTCTCTCGTATTTAGTCTGATACATAATGTTAATTAATTTAAATTATAATTTTGCGACATACATAGACGAGGCTGTGTGCTAAATAAACTGCTTGCATTTGTAACTAAAATGCGTTGTCATACAAACAGTGATCTGCTGAGATATTGAATGAAATCATCAATAAAGCAAGAGGGAGACTTTTTGACGTAGTCCCTTTAGATATGGTATGAATAATTTATTGCGTAATGATATTCAGATCATTTCTGTTCTATTTTTTTACTGCGGCCTTAGAATATTGTTTTGCATGTTGTGAAGTGTAGTACTCAGCTGCGTATTCATTAAGGTGCTGCTCCCACTGGCCCTTGGACCCATCTGTGCTCTACGTTTATGCCTCGATCTCCTGGGACCGTCCCAATCAGGCTGCATGTGCCATTTCCTGTGTAAACCAACACCTGTGTAACACACTACCTGTAAACCGCCGCACGCAGACGAGGCACTGACATTCACTCAGATGAAAATCTGCAAATGTTGTGGTTTCTAAAGCAGATCCTCAAGGGTGAGGACGGGAGCCGAGCGAGAGTTACCCTTCACTGTAGAGATGCAGCTAAAAGCAGCGCCTGCTGTTTTTTTTTTTTTCTTTTTTCTTTTTTCCCTGCTGTCGACCGGGAAGTTTTTCCCGGCGCGAGGGTTGCGCTGGTTTGTTTTAGAACTTGATTGGATTCTATATCTGCAACATGCAGAAGTGTACAGTCTGTGACATACTGAGGCAATATGCAGAGAGATGATTCCGCTCTGACATCTTGGAGAGGAGTACGAGTCAATTATGCCCAAGTGTTGTTCTTGCTTATCTTCCTGCGGCACCAAACAAGGATTTAGTCAAGGATTTAGGGGTGAGGGGGCGGTGGTGGGGATCATGGTAAGCGGTTCACAACAAAACACTCAAAACTCCTGGGAGCGGGCACTGATTTAAAAATAAATTACAGAAGACGAAGCGCTAACACTCAAGGGCCCTCAGCAGTGCTGGCGTACACAGGTGAAGATTAGCCTCCTCGCTAATCAGAGGAACAAGGCAGTAATTTGCTCTGAACACAGACAGTAATTAGGACTTGGTGACACTGGATTCCCATAATGCCTTTGTGCTTGACGTGGTCAAATTTTGACAGAGGCTATCCATGCAGGGTCACTGTCCCTCCAGTCTCTCGGCCCTCTTCAGTTGAGGCTCTAAAAGGTCCCTGCAGTTACAGGGGATCCCTAATGTACTTTATGCCTCCCTCACTGGCTCCTTACCATTCGGGTAATTGGAATCTCTTACTATGGCACTTGAGAATAGAGGCTAAAAACACTATTTGAAACTGCTCAGTAGTCTGTTGTAGATAAACATTGCTGCGTCGGGGTGTGTGGATACACTACATAATGGAGTAAGAGTTAAGGCTCTGGTAATACATGCCTTCACTGACTCCTGTGGCTAGCCAGTTGGGAGAAGACCTAATTGTTGTGTGCTTTGTTGCCTACTCTGCAGTATTTTACCGCCACCTTTATGTATTGGATTGAGTGTTGCGGCCTCTTCGCCGGACATTCGCTAATAAGAACGGTTGGATATCTAGAGAGCAGTTTATCCGGCCGAGTTGTTTTTATTTTGAAACGGCAGAGCACAAACCGAGCGCCCCCACGGTAGAAAAGGAAGCATTCCTTACAGCTTACCACTCCAGAAGCTCTCCACTTTAGTGCTGCAGTAGTCAGATAGGCATCTGAATGATCTTCAAATGGTTGAACGAGCCGCATTGAGCTAGTGGCTTACAATTGTATCACAGCCTTTGGCTCAGAGACCATCAGGATCTTGACATTCATAGAGACATGCTGTATTTTTTTCCCTTTTTAGACAGTCATTTTAGGCTTTTTTCATGCTCTCTTGAGTCTTTGACGTCTCTGAGTTAAGTATCTGCAGCTATAAGGCCGAGGAAAATATTGGACTGCTCTTGGCCTTTTCTATTTCATCCTCTGACCCGCCATGTTACCCATGATCGGTGAAGGAGAACTCTGGCAGGCTGTGTCAAAAGTGACAGCCGATCGAGTCAGGATGAGCGCCATCACGCTTCACAGGATGGAGGCATGAGTTCTGAGTTTTTCCCCTTTTTGTGCAATATACCATTACACCCTTCGCCAGATTCCTTTCAATTAGATCCTGTGGTTAACCTGTTTCATTCTTACGTCTGCAGCTGATAGAAAAAGTCTTAGTGAAGTCTTGTGCAACTACAGATACAGAATATGCCAAAGGAAATTGATAAATTTAATATCGGCTCTTCTTCTTTTCTTTTCTTTCCTTTGTCTCCTTTGATTGTTTCCTCTTGGATGAATGAAATAACCTCCAACATTATATAAATGCTCACTTCATTCTTTATATTAGAGTTGGAAAATAGGTAGAACTCCAAATGACTCCCACTTTACGCAGCAATGATTTATGGTAATTGGAAATTGATTGTGACAGGAGCACAATATTAGACATTTTCTCAAATCACAATCTTCTATCAAGGGAAATATTCTTTTTAGTGCAGCCGATCCTAGCTAGTTTGGAATTAGTTTCTTATTTCCTTACCTGTTATGAAATAGTAAACGCCTGAAGGACATTGAAAAAAAAATATGATTCAAACTAGTTAAAAGATAATAAATAACTATTTAGCTTTAACCAAATTTGAACTGTTTACAGTTATCGAAATACTGTTCATGATCACCACTAATTATAATTATTGTGTTGTTTTTTTTATACAGAGGATGGCAAGTACATTAAAACAATATAAAGAGTGCTTCACTTTTTGAGAGTGTCTTTGTAATAAGCCTAACATTTATCACACATCTCTAATCTCTCATTTGAAGTGCCGAGTTTCTAATGTGCCAGTCCGGACACTATAAAGATCATCTGATGCTGCTTGATTTGTAATTCAGTGAAGCGACTGGAAATGTTGCCAGCACAGGAGCTACATCTCCACTGCCCACATGCTCTTTAAAAACAATCCCCCACTGCACCTAGAGGTGACAGACTTCAGCTCGACTGATGTTGTTCCACTTTTATTTATTTATTTTGGTGTTGTTTACCGGCCATAACATGTACTGCATTGCATTAACTTTTACTACTGTCAATGTTGTATCACTCAAAACACCTTTGAAGCCGGCACATCCATAACGGAGGGCTGAGGGGAGACGAAAATTAGCCACGGTGACAAGTCTGAAGTGTGAGCTGGAGGTCAAAGGTGCCAAGCCTTAAGCAAAGGTGCTCTAGCCTTTGTCCGGTAGATTGTAAGGGCCTGCGGGTCCAACAGGAACATTTCCACACACAATATCCCCGAGCTGTCAGTGTGCAGCGGCTGGAACATCCTCTCAGAGAGAAAGAAGGGCTGTGGTGGGGTAGAGGAGGAGGAGGTAGTGGTGGTGGTGGTGGTGGTGGTGGGAGTGGGAAGAGGAGGAGGAGGAAGAGGTGGTGGTGGTGCACTGGTGGTGGAAGGAAAGGGGGGGGGGGTAGGGGGTTAGAGAGGGAACAGTGGCCTGAAGATCCTTGCAGAGAGAAAGAGAGGTAGGGGGATGGTGGGTGTGTGTCTGGGGCTGTAGGTGGTGGGGAGCCAAAAGAGCTGGAGTGGGAGGATAGAGAAATAGAGAGGGGGAAATGAGGAGGGAGAGCATGGGGGGAGGGAGGGAGGGGAGGGAAGGGAGGGATAGAAAGGAGAGACAATGACAAGTAGGGGCTGGCTGGGCACTCACCCATGCCGACAGAGATTGCCATGAGCCATGGCCATTGTTTGAGCGTGTCTCAGCACAGGACCCGCTGGTGGGTTTGCAAGTTTTTCGCCACTCAACTATAAACTGCTGTGTGGTTTATTTAGAAATGAGAGTATTTACACCTTTTACTGTATTTACACCCACTGTTAAACGGCACCCAGGAGATTTTCATCACACAGCCACAAACTAGCAGGCAGAGCGGTTCCCTTAAAACTGACCTGCTCACTCATAACACTCCAGTAAACCTCAGTTTCACATGTCCAATATAAAACGTTGCTCAAACTGTGACCTGCAGAAGTGTAAAAACACTTTAGGGCCGTGTTGTTACGGCGGCCAGGAGAGAGACGGTCTGTGTGTTTAACAAAGTAAATGTCTATTATTAATACCATACAGGATAAGCCAATTTTGAAAAAAGGGGCACTTAAATGGTGATATTATTTATTTATAAGTCCTGTACACCAGTTAATGGAATTGGCGGCCTGCTTTAGATCCACAACACAGCTTGAGGTCCACTTTGCAGTAATGCACATGCTAAGAGAGGACCTTCCCAGTAGGGTCTTTAAGTGTCAAATATGGGTCAGTCTGCTTGCATTGACCTGGGGGGTGGTCAGCAGCGGAGAGAAATTCAGCTGTTAAGTGATGCCAACTCAACCATCGGCAAATTCCTCCAAGCATCTACTCATGCTAAGATGCACGTCCAAGTGTAGTGCTTTGCTGGCCAGCACTGCTCTGGCCAAAAAAATCCATTTATTCTTGTCATGAACTATAAACTAGACCCATCCAGAGATGAAACTGTTGTTAGCGCTGTGTTCTTAACTTCTTTCCATAAGAGCTGCAAGACTTTTGGAAACTTTTTTTTTTTTTTTTCTTCCCTTTTGAAATTCAAAAAGTGGTTCTGCATCCTTAAAGTTGTTTGAAATAAACTGTTAGCGCCGTTCCTTATGAGCCGACAATGTTTCCTTTCATACTCTATCATTCTGCACTTCATAAAAATATATATCTACCGTACCAAATGCCTGGATTACTGTCTTTATATTTTCTGGAGTTTTCTGTCTTTCACAGCGCTGATATTTGTCACAGCCCGCTGACAGGAGCAACGTCGAAATGCGGAACTTTAGATTTTAAACACGTCTTGATTACCGAAATTTAGTTTCACTCTGCAAATTATGCCATCTTGCATCTGTGTCACCCCTGGCATGTTATTACACTCTTGCGACATATTTTCGCACTATTCAACCAAGAACTGGGTATTATGATTGCTCCTCTGATCCCCACCTCACCTCCCCATCCTTTCTCATATCCCTCGCAGGAGCAGTGAGGCCCCCCTGAGCTGTGTGGTCAACGATAGCCTGGCAGAAATGAGCCCCGAGTTGCAGCGCTTTGTTGAATGGCTCCAGGCGTACTTCAGTGAGCCGCAGACCACTGGGAGTCTCCCGCTCCCTGCCTTTCACCACCCCGCCCTGCAAGGAGGTCTGTCATGGATAAATATTTGCAGAGCCATGACTGGGATCAGGCTTTCACTCTTAATTGTCAGTTACATCACTTACACTCACTGGCTCACTGTGTTATAATGAAGTATTTTATGGCTGAGAGAGAGAGGGAGAGCGGAGGAAAAGGAAGCGAGTGGGTGAGCGAGAGGAGAGAGAGAACAGAACACAGAGCTGTAACTTGGTTCAGTAATCTGTGGCAGCTCTTACCACGCGTGTTAGTCTTGGCAAGCTTTTCTATGATTCTTGGCACATTCTTTGAAACTGATCGAATTCCACTCTTGACATTTTTAGACAGGAAGCTTCTTTTTTTTTTTTTTTTCAATGACAACATGTGAATGGTAGTAAAGTTTGAATGAGCTTATTGTTGGCTTGACCAGTCACCTAGGACGAGTAAAATGGAAGCACCCCGAAAAATGGACAATTAGTGTCCTTTCAACTGGTAGTTGTGACTGCCGAGTGAATGATTCAGGAAATGAGGGATTAATTATCCCTGGCCCTTTTTTGTTTTCGAGGAAACAAACAATTCTCGCAGCCTGACAACTCACTTTTGAAATTGCAAACTTATTGCACCCGAGCCGTTTTTTTTTAAACAATTAATGGCTATTTCTTTGTCACACTTTAAACGCTCATTGCATTTTAACCTAAAGATTTTTCAGAAGTGCTCATTTAGACCCAGAAGCACACCTACACAGGAGAGAAAAAATAGCTCTAATATATGCATTTACCAATTGTGCCTCTCTTCCCTTGCAATCAGGCCTTAGTTGCTCTCTAATTTCATGCAGATCTGCAGTGCTTGAGTGATGGCATTTTCAATGAGCAGGTACTCCATCGAGACCCTGTATACAGCTATGAGTCCCACGCTCCCGCAAAGGCAATGCAGAAATACATCAGGACCAATTACGATATCAACTTTCAGTGTGATTCCCTTCGCCACCAAGTGCTTGTGTACCAGCCCCAGGCTCTTTCAAATCGCATCTCATCTGAAGTCTTTGGGGTTTTAATTAAATTTCAGGATAGATGGAATTCTTCATTAGTACCTGATCTGAATAGGTGATTGTGCTGTGTTCCACCTCGCTCCCTCGCCTGTTGTTTTGGGGCTCAGTAAATACAGGGTTTAGGCTTGGATTGCTCTCAGTAGTCGGAACCATAGGCCACACCAGTATAAAAATGTTAAATGTGAGCATCAAGAGTATTCGTCTTCGGAGGGAGGAAAATAGAAGGTTTCTTTTTTTTTTCCTCCTTTTTTATTTTTTTTTTCTTCCTGCTTGTTAATTCACAAATATTAAGGATTCGTTTTGGCCTGCTGTGCAAATTCCGTCTCGATTTCGTCATGCAGCCTCTGCCTGCCTGGGAAAAAAAATACAAGTTTAATCAGGTCATTACAATCTGTGACAACCAACTTTTGTTTGCTCAGTTATCTTGTGGGAGAACCTGAACGCGACAGCGCTCGCACAGCACTTGTCATGTAATATTGAGTTGTGACCTTCACTTGAAGTGTTGCCATGTTTATTTACACATTTCTGACAAAACAAGCCACTTTTCATATTAGCTGTCACGCTATACCTGAGCAGCAGAGGTGACTTGAAAGGAGATGCAAGGTGCGGTTTTCTATACTGTCTGACTGATTGTCATGTGCAACATCACACGCAAGTTGGGTCGTTAGAGGTATAGAGGAATGGCGCGGCAGTGCGTGTGTCGCGCTCATTGAGCTCGCGTTTGTTTGTGTGCGTGCGTGCGTGCGTGTGTGTGTGCGCACTCGCATTTGCCCCCTCAGAAAACCGCAGACACCATCATGGGTTCTCAAAACGATGCATATTCTTATCTCATTAATTATACATCCATATGTAACAGACGAGAGGATCTTAGTCTCGGTAAGCGGCACAGGGAATATGCAGGGAGGGGGCCAGGAAAAGGGGGGGAAGGGCGCTCTTCAAAGCCCAAATGACTGTGTTCCTGCAGGAGGCTGAACCTCCCCCTGTGCACAGCACAGGGCGAGATGAGACACTCACCAGGACTCGCCCCTGTGATGTGGAGAGGAATTAGGGAAATGAACGTTTTCAGAATATCGAATAATCAGAGAATCATCAGCACCCCGTCAGCCTTCAAAAGTATGGATCCCTCAAGACTCAAGAGACACTTTGACTGGGAGTCAAAGTCTTTCCTCCCATTAGACACAAAGGATAATGAGGGAGCTGCATTTCCACTATTGTCTTCTTATTGTCACAATCGTATAAGAGGTGGCTGTCAGCTGAAAGTCATCTCCCCAAATCTATCATTAGCTGGGCTGATGGAATTCACTTTATTTTCATTGTTTATTACTTCTTTCAAATTGCTTTCATATACAAAATGATGAGCAAATCAATCATAAATGCCAATACGCTCGTAATCACTAGATCTGTTCGATTTTACCGCAGGTCAGTCTGCCTCTGCCTCTGCAGTGGCCCTATCACCTGGCTTCATGGTAGGTAATGACCTGTGACATAATTATGGGATGTCTGTAAACATGTAAGTGCTACCTCTCAACTTTTATTTAAACAATTGACATCACTGCACCTCGATCTAAAGAGGGTCCTGACCCCAGACACAGCGTATTAGGCTCTTTATGAAGTATGGGGCTCGGGGACTGCTCTCCTATCAGCGCTGGTCACCTCGAGTGACCCGCATGAAGTCTCTGTCACTAACACTGATGAGGGCAAAGTTCTTTAACCTCTGTGGCGGCAGATAAAAGCGCAGACACTCCAGAACTGTTGGCGATGTGAAACCTTCCAGGAAAGAAGAAAAAAAATGCCGCTCTGGCTTTATAGAAGTATAAACGGCCCTGTTGCTTGTTGCTCGGAGGCGAAAGTGCTCCGCAGTGTCTCCTGGCTTGACACTGACTTTAGTTGTTTGTCAATAACGTTTGCATCAACAGGGATTTGTCATAGCCGTAGTCTGGGCAAGTTGTCATCTACCCACCGGTGACAGAGTGATATCAATATGTACCACGCACATCATGTGGCCAAATCTGAGCTTTATGAGGGAGAATAATGCATAAAAGAAATTTCAGGGGTGTATCTTGTCTCCTCATAACATTAAGTCTGTCTGCGTAAGAGCCCGTCATCTCGTTGACAGCGTGATTATTACCTGAAAAATTATTAAACAGTACCTACGGGCCTTGTTCAAGACAAAGAACTCACATGGGTGCGCATCAATCAAATATATCCCCTTTAGGTTTTACACTTATTCCCCCCAGTTTAGGCAAATTGCCTTGTTCGCGTGGCTTTGTGTAGCGGAGAGTGACTATAAGGTAGCGAGGGAGCCTGGGGAGCAAAGGATGTTCACTCTGTAGAAGAGAGACAGGGGTGTGACATGTTTTCACACAATGCCAATTTAGAGGGATTTCTCATAGATCACTTGTCATGTGCTCTCTTAGACCATATAAATGAGAGAGAATGGGAGATCACTAATTGAATTTTCATGACTGAGTACATGTATGTACTTGAAGAATTTCACCCCCACTTGATAACGAGACTATTGTTCCCCATCTTGTTCTCTTGTGCAAAAAAAAAAAAAAAAAAAAAGTGTTGTTCACTTGCGACAGAAGCTCACTGCATCAATGTCTGGAGGTTCCCGAGATGCTTCAAATACGTTTCCCCTTTTCTTTTCTATTTCTAGCAATCAGAACTTGACAAACATGCCTCTCGGTCACTGACTAGTAATCCAGAAGAGAAAAAAAATGATAATGCTACTGCTAAAGTGCTAATGAAATCAAAGCCGTTAATGTGGTCGGTTAAGCTGCGGATGATTTGAAGAATTCCGCCATTTAAGTGAAGATGATATAATGAATCTACTCTGAATAGAAAGCAATTAAAAGGACAAATTGGTCTGATTAACCTCAAAGTCATCCCACTGCCACAAATGGTGTGCAACATTCAAATTATTATTATTAAAAATCTGGAGCAGATTTGCAGTCTTTTTGGCCTCTCTTAATCCTTTTAAATGAAGGAGCGAACTTTTTTAATTTTAGCTGTGACCTTTCAATGCATAACCTAGATTTTTCTGCCATAGAAATAATTTTCTCACATCAGCTTCTGTAGCATGTTAATACTAGTTCTAAGGTCAAATTGAGGGACTTCTATGTATTTAGTTGTTAATGAGTATTGTAAAGTCCTACAGAGCTCCTTGGAAGAAGACTTGGCCCTTAAACCTGCAGTTTTGACATGAGGAAAAAAACCATTCAGTTAATCCAAAAATGTCGTGATGTCTCAACGTTTTGATTTTATATTCAAAACACCGGTTTATTTCAAAGGCGTAAATTCAGCGTTGCACTAAAGTGTTGTCTTGTTGTCAGCCTCTCATGCAGCTGTCTGATTAAATGAGGGACTCCCTCTTCCTCTGTTCTCCCTGTCTGTCTCTCGCTCTTCCTCCCTGTCCTCTGCTTTGTGGCGAAGATGCGTTCACCAGCCGCGTGTTGCAGATACTTCTGAAGGATGTGAATTTTGGAGAGACGGTCTCGTACAAGCGCCTCGCTGAGATGGCGGGAAACCCCAGAGCCGTGCGGGCAGTGGGCGGGGCCATGAGGAAGAACCCGGTGAGTGTGGCTGGCATTGATTGACAGGCTTCTCTCTGACTTAGGTTATTTAATCAGATAAGGAAACTCATCATTTCTATTAGAATTTTTTTTTCTAATGACTTGGTGAACCTGCATTGTGCAAACTGCCTGTAGTCGAAGGTTAATTAGTAATTTCACACGGGTAGTAAATAAGGAATTTGACAAGTATAACTGTCACCATGACATCACTTCCAGTATGAAATATAAAGCCGCAACGATTAGTCTATTTTTTATAATAGTTGCTGTTGAGTCACTTTTCAGCAATGCCTCCATTTTTAAATTAAAGCAACATTGTGCTTTTCTCTGTTTAAGGTAATTGTAAAATTGTCAACTTGGAAACTGTTATGGATATTTGTAATCGTCTTTTGATTATAATTTTTTTTATCTACGTAATGATTCATCTAGAAAATAGGCGGCGGATGAAGCGATAATTAAACTCATCATCAGTTGCAGCTCCAATTACATGTTCATAAATATAATTTGGATTATGTATAACAACAACACATGATTTGCAATATAGTTTAAGGTTTTACATCAATATGGTATGTTGTATTGATGCTGCATTAGTAAGTATACAAATAGACAAACAAATTAATACAAATATATATGCAATCTATTGGTATAGTTGATATGCTAAAAATATTTGAGAAATATAAATAAAGTGATGACATAGATCTTCACTCCATCTGTTTTGTTTCAATTTATTGATGATCACTGCCTCCAACAAAATACTTTTGCACTCCACTTGAGTTTTCAAAAATAATAAGTTTAAAAAAAATCACTGACACAGGATATGTAATCTAAACTGTAGGTGTGTTCGAATATGAGCAACAGCGGAATGAACGCCTCCCTCTGAGAGCGCCGGAGACGTACAAGTCTACCTACAGCACAATTTTAAGCCCACACCTTTTGTTCCTGTTCTCTCGAATCTTTACTGTAGATGTTCGCTGCAAATCTCCGATTCTTGCAGGAAACCTGGCCCCGCATCATTTTGCCCATGAATCCACTGTGTACAAAATGGAGGCCTAGAGGGCAAGTGGTGTGTCTCCTTTTGATCAAACCGTTTGATCAAAGCCCGTTTAGCTCTGCCCATGTAGTGCTGTGGGCACCACCGGTGTGCTCTGTGAGGCAGAGAACACTTCTTGTACAGAAATGCAGCCGGCGAGATGCTCTCCCTCACATGTGCAGTGGAATAGCTCGTGTACATCCTCATCTTAGCACCGCGCGTTTCCTCTGACACCATTCTTGTTATTAAAGTCGGAAGAAAAGTCATTCATCATCATTAAAATTAATTTGAAACACAGAATAAAAGCCACTAAACCACAAAAAAAAGCAGTTGTGTGTTTTTAATACTGTACACTCTTTTTTTTTTAATAGGCTTTTTATATATTACATTAGCCAGTGGTGTTGTTTTTGGATGCCTGTATAAAACCTCTCAGTCTTGTGTTTTACAGACATTTCCGTCCTTTTGTCAGGGAGCCTGGGAGCCTGAGCCCTCAGCTCCTGATACAGATCCAGAGTCAGATTGTCAGTGTCAATTACTTGTCAGTAGCGCTGCTCCACTCAGGCTTCAACTGTGAAAAGCTCAGTGTGCTCAATCGATCCTCGCCTCTCTGTGGCACTTCTTCTTCACCAGGATTTGAGTATTGATAAGCCTGGCGTAGTGCTCTTTTCCCCCCAAGTGAAGAGGCAGATCCGCAGGCCTTGAGGGTACCCTGCTCTGCCTCCAAACCCGGGGAACAGTATTGATCCAAATACTCGAGCAGTATTTCTCTGTCTGCAAGGTTAATCTGGGGCTCGGAAAGTTTTATTGCTGTTGATATGGGAGCGGGTTTAATGATGGATCTGAACTGAAACGCACTGCATGTCCAACTTTTATATAAAAGGCTGGAGGTGCAGCCATCGAGTCAGGATAACTCTGTTTCACTGGAGGAATATAGTCGCAAAGCAGTAGTAGTTGGGCTGTTTTTTTGGTATTTTGGTGTAACGAGAAGACAATGAGGGCAACATGAAGAATATTAAATAGGAATAATTGCGTTGACTCATTCCAACCATTGCCACTCTTCTTGTTCCGAATTCACAATGATCGAAGTGTTTTAGGTTTGCTTGTTTAATCTTTCTCCAGCCATTTAGTTTACAAAGAACTCGGGACCCCCCTGGCAGTCTTCTGCAACAAGAGTAAACGCTCCACCGACTTCCTCTTTTTAATGATCACAGGGTTATCAGATCTTAATGTTGACACCCTCTCGATTGAATATTCATCCTGCTGGTGTTTTTGCCCATTAATTTTTGATTGCTTCTTTGCTTTACACTATTAAAGAGTAAAAAACATTTATACGCAAAGACTGAGCCGTCACCCTGACTGTGGATTTGTGCAGGATCAAACCAGACACTTTTTTGTGTGACACTTTGTTTTCATGCAGTGCATGAACATAAAAAGCAACAAAAAAAAAGTGCAGATTCATATTTTCTGCACGTTGGTTACTTTTAAGTCGCACCGTTTATGTGGTGAATCAGAGATGCTTTCATACATAATACATATCTACTATCAACATCTCCAACTCTTGTGTTGCGGCGACAATAAATGTCAACCTGAGAATAAGAAAGCAGCAAAGCCACAATCTGTGTTTCTTTTTCTTCCTCAAACATTAGTGTTTTAGGAACACGCCACAGTTTTATGGTAACACTACTGATCCTTCACGGGATTTTTGATTTTTCAAGTAAGAAATATTTTTCTCAACCTCCTTTCTGATTTTATGAATTTCCCAAAAAATCTTTCTTTTTTTTTTATTTTAAAGAAAAAGTAGAAGTGTCCGTGTTTGCATGTTACATTTTTCTCGTGAAATATCTGCAGAACTTCAACATGTTTATTTCCTCCGAGTTGAATTTCTTCTGTGTGTCTGGGCCAGGTTCCTCTCCTCATCCCCTGCCACCGAGTCATTTCTAGCAGTGGACAGAGTGGGCCGTACATGAGCGGCAAGGGCAACCATCTCAAACAATGGCTGCTCACCCATGAGAGGCAGAGAAGCGAAGGCTAAAGCATGACAGAGGCCAACTGTCCTTCATTCAGTACACACACACACACACACACACACACACACACACACACACACACACAGCCATGTTTTTATTTTTATTTTTAAGAACGCAAAACAGGGCCATAAAGTTTAGCGTGCTTGGCACACTCGGTGGAACAACTGGAGCTTCTTGTAGATATTTAGTTTATTCTTCTTTTTTTACATCTAAGAATAGAGATGCTGCATAGTTAATGTGATACAGAGTTGTTGCAGAATTAGAATGTACAAAAATAACTTAAACAGAGAACAGTAGGAATTACAAACATATGCTCCCGTGGGTCTCCGTTGCGTTTGCCAGATAGTGCTGGAATGGTTTTTCTAAAGAATTATTATTCCCTTAAAAATATGTCTCTTGCATTGTTGTTGTTGTTGTTGTTTTTTTTTCCGAAGCAGAATTAGTCTTTGTACCTCTCGTTGGTTTTTTAATTTCCTGCCAAGTGAATGCTTTGTTCAACATCCAGTGATAAAGGCTCTGAATTTTACTGCTACAAAGCTTTGTAGTGAAGCATTTGTTTTGTCTTCATTTAGATCTCATTGTTTGCTCTCGCCTTACAATCCACCTAGAGCGGAGATGTCTTATGCATTATATACTGTACTTTTATGAGACCTGTTTAAATAAATACATCTCAAAATGACAAATCGTGGCTTTTCATCATTTTAATTGCATTTAATTTAAAAATTGATTTCATGTAGCGTTCACTCAGTTCAGCTCATAATTAATTATGCTGTATGTCTTCTCCTCACTGCAGCTTTGGATGTCAGAGCTCCTTTTTTATTTCCGAGTAGTGTTTTCCATTAGAGGGCAGTACAGAACGGGAAACAGAAATCAACATTTCAACCTTGAATTCATCCTGCACATTTAATCTGTAACTTAAATGTGTATAAGTTATTTTATTTTCATCACAGCCCAGTTTAATCCCTTTGGGATAAATTATTCTCTCTTGAAACGGCCATATGGAGAGGGCAGCGGTGTGTGTGTGCGTACGTGTGTGTGAGTGTGTGTGTGTGTGTGTGTTTAGATATAGAAGCGTCTTTAATTGAATATGTCCTTTACTTTCAGTTTCTACATTTTCTCACAATGATCTGTTGTAACATTGACAGTTTAGTATTTTTACCTAAATTCCTGAACAGCCTAGTGCAGCCCCAGAGTGACCCTTCCTTGCCCATAGTTATTCCTTTCCTGTTCAGCCCAGGTAGCCTAATAATCCACTCTCCAAAATAACCTCGACTCTAACCTTTGCAGAACCGATTCAAGTGGCCCGCTCGCTGAATACATTTGAACTTTGCTGCATTTTTGAATTTCTCATCCGATCAGCTCCTCGTGGTCGTCTTGCCGCGCTGCTGCTGGACTCACTTACTCTGCCGGTGGAGCACCATCGCAGCGTAGATGTTGAGGCAGCAGACAGGCAGATGAAGAATGAGACTCAGTCTGTGGTTTCACAGAGGGCTAATGATGCCTGTGGTGACTACAGGCTACAGTCAGCCCCCTAACGAAGGGAGCTGTGACACAGCCACAAGGGGTCCCATTTAAGCCAGGCGCACTCTGAAGTGCACTGTAAGCACCCTCCTTTTTTTTTTTTTTTTTTTTCTTTCTCGTGGATAAGTAAATTCTATGGAATGCTGTGAATTTCGCAGCCAGAGAAACTGATGTCTGTAGAGGTCTGAGGCTGGTGTTAAAAAACAAGTCCGGCACCAGAGCTTCAAACATGCTGCCAGTAATTGGCCATGTAATTGCTTAGCTACCCAAGGAATCTCTTCGAGATAATTCAAACCTTTTTTATTTTCTCAATTTTTACATTTCTATGGCAATTTAATATTTATCAGCATTAGTAGCAGTGTTATCATTATTATTATTATTATTATTATGATGTCTGTATTTTGTGTGAGTATTTTCAGCATGTGGACCACTTCCGTCTCATGCTGGCACGCAGATAAAAAGGAATTAGATTAAAAGAGGCCGAGACGATCTCATCATCCGCACTGTTAATCTCTGTGAAACCTTTAATTTTGGCCTAATATCTGCCTCCATTTCAGAGGGAGCGAAACTACACTAGTGCATGTGCTCGCATGCCCGTACGCGCAAGCGCGCGCGTGTGTGTGTGTGTGTGTGTGTGTGTTTGAGCATGTGGCCATGCGTGTTGGTGTGTGCACATGTGTATGTCCATATGTGTGTGGGTGAAGTGGATGATATTGAGTCTGACTTCATAAATCACCCAGACACTGATAAACTCCCCATGCACCCACACACCGCTAATGGGCAACCCTTAAGGAGTGTGAGTGTCTCGTGCGGCGTTTGATTCAACATTTATTAACCCCCTCACACACACACACTCCCTCACATACAACACACACTCATTTGAGCCCCAGAAAGAGCGAGGATGTGGTTGGTGGCATCCGTAGCGTTAGTGCGGGGTTTTGACCTGGCCGGGCCGTATTAATCATGGCCGATAGAAACAAGATACATTTTAGCTTATACAGTCGCAACAACAACAACCTCTGCATTTCCTAACATTAGTTTCCTTCTCATAACTTATATCCTGTCTCCAACTCCCCACTTCCCAGCTCATATCCCGGCATCCCTCCTCATTATAGAGCAATTTTCTGCCCCCACATCAAATACAAACACTCTGCGCTTCCCGTCTCTTGCTCCTCATACATGTCGGCTCATAATTCTAATGTTATCACAACCTGCACCCCTTGGTACGCGTCGCAAGCTTAGTGGGGACCCTGCAGAAGTGAATCCCGCAGCTACATCAGTGATTCATAAATAGTTGCTTTTATTCTTCCCCGAGAAGTTTGTAGGCATAAAAAAAAAAAAATAAAGATAACTTTTTGGAACGTATTAACTCAGCTGCAAGCGGTGCACTGCTGCTATGGAGCCAGAGGGGTGTCCGGCATGCAGATAGGCAGTGTCCAACAGTCAGACAGATAGACACAGGAATAGATAGCTGGATAGGCAGACATTAGACTGGGGCTTGGCTGCACTATCAGGTTTCCTCCCCCTCTGTCTGTCTACCGGGACAGCCCGGCCTCAGAGGCCCTGACACTGAGGCACCACGCAGCCAGCCACGACAGCTGCCACAGCAGCATCTAATACCAACACACTCCACGCTACGCCACAACTACAAAGAGAAATATCATTTCAAACATGGCATACTTTGATGCTCTTGTAATGATCTTTGTGTTTTGAGAGAAAGCGGGAGGATGGAGGGATTCGTATGGTGCCTTTTCTTTTTCTTTTTCTTCTCCTTGTTTTCTTTCTTTAGAACAAAGAGACCCCCCTCCACATGAGCAAGTTTAGGACAGTGGTGATGAGACAGCGCAGGAATAAACGAGAAAGTAGGAGAAACCCTGAGAGGTATCAGCATGCGAGTGTGTGTGTGTGTGAGTAACCTTGCATCAGTGTGTCGGTGTAACCTTGTGAACTCAACTGTTGGTCTGGGGGTCTCTAATTAGGACCGGCTGATGAACGACCATACATTACGTGAGAGCGGGTGCCTGCGAGTGCGTATCGCTGCATGTATCAATCTGTGACTATGCAGCGTGGTTGTCAGTGTGGTAAGGAGAGTGTCTCAGCCTGGAGAAAGTGCAGGTCTAGCCTTGGTCATGTTGACGGAGGGGCGGCACTTCAGAGGCTCCAGGACCCCATGGCACCAGTCTCCCCAGTCCCCCAGACAGACTGGGAGCATCTGGGCTCTGTCAGCGCCTCTGGCCCCCGCAGATCCGATCTATATGACGGGAGAGAGCGAGAGGAGTGGATTGGATCAGGGAGAGGGAAAATATGAGCCAGATTCCTCAGCCCTGTGCGAAATGCATGCGTTTGCCAGTTTGTATGTTATGTGAGTGTACGGCTGTATTAAGGCCTGATAACAGGTCATAGTGATTAATTTTGTGTGATGTGAGATAGGGGTTATTGATTAGTGGAAAAGTTCTCTCTATAAATCGTCCAATTAAGCATTAATTAAAAGTGTGCAGCTAAAAATATGCAAAGCCCGTTCTGAGCAAAAACATCAAGATTGGACTGACAGATATCATTCCAGAGTTTCCTTATGAAAGCGAGCAGTGATTTGATGAAGTGGATATAGCTCATAAGCTCCGCCACATGGAAACTGATACACACACACACACACAAGACTAATTAATCCATACACTAAATTAGGAATATAAATTGTGGTCCCAATTTAACAAGGTCAGTTTTAACTTCTCCCTTTACACTTTATTTAACTGTGTTGGAGAGAAGGAAAAAAAAAAAAAAAAAAAAAGAGAGCCCTATCAATGTGCTTCGCTTATTATGATTGACGATTGATGATTAAGTCCTCCAGCTGACACACACCACCAAAGCCGGTGAGTTGGAATTGGATGTGACACATACACAGTTCTGCGTGTTAGGTAATTCGTTGACGAGGGGCCAAATTCATTTATGGAACAGCGGTATTGGCAGGCATGGACACTCTCTGCAAAAACAACGATAATCACAGAGGTTTGGCGCGGCGTGACAAGGACTCTTCAGGGAAAGGCCCTTACACGCTGCTTTGTTGGCCGTTCCTCCCTAAGATGGAGGGAAACATCCGCCACTGTTCTTAAGATGAGAGACGCTCCGAGCCGGAGGAGAGAGCTTTATGTAAGGTGTGGATGATGGTTAAAGGGTTTGATGAACACTTACTGGGTCTGTTTCGATGGAAAAGCGTATTAATATATAGTATCTTTAGATTTTTTTATTTTTTTTAAAATAAAACATGGTTTAACTTTTTAGGTGGAAGCAATAAAGATTTTTTTTTGTGGAATTGATGAAATAAAGTCTCTGATAAATCCTCTGTAATGAAACATGAGGGGGGACCCTGTCTCAAACCATTTAATCTCTTTTCGCATTCTCCATTTTTTCTGCTAATGAGCCTTATTGACAATCAAACAGAAGCTGTCATCCCCCAGGATGCAACACTCCCAGCCCCTGCGTGTTTGTCATAGTGTCCTGGCAATCAGAGCTGCCTGCAAGACCAGGCTGGCAGTTAGTGGTTCTCACAGCAGCACTGCCTGAAAATGGCACACTTCCTGTAGAGTTGCAGCTGCCACCTCTGCTACTTCCATTACTTTCTATAGCATGCAGATGTTGTATCAACATTCCCTGCCAAGGGGACTGCAATAACTGTGAGATTCATGCCATGTTTCAGAGGCACGTCAATTTCTCAAGTGGGACAATTAAAGAGGGAAATACAGTACCAGGTTTTTCACAGGCGCTGAAATCGGAAAAGGGCTTTTTCACTTCTTTTTTTTCCAAAGGGGGGCTGTTTCATAAAGGTTCAGAAATCCACCCGATTTTTACTGCCCTTTTCCTGAGTTGAGCTGCTCTGTGAGCCTTTGTGCGGCAGACCTGTCGTGACCCACAGCGGATATGGAAATGGGGCTAAGGTTTTATGGGCCAAACGGATTGGACACAGTCAAGCTCAGGGGGCATGAATATTGGATGTTATTTCTGCTCCCTTTTTATGTAATCCATTGCCAATACATTATTAATAGATGATATCATATCCAGAACTACTGGACAAAGCACTACAGAGGGGTACTATGAAAGGAGCTCTATGTGCTGGAGACTGTAGCAGAAAATACAGTTCAAGTGATATTATTTTATCACCATAGCCTAACACTCCCTGACCAGGCAATCTTAACAGTGTGATTTTTGGACTAAGTGTTCCAAGTTTATCGAAGGGAAATTATAATGAACGCTGTGTTTCCACCAGGGGTAAATCCTGCGTTTGTGGGTTTGAAATGCTCTGAAACATTGATGACGTATCAAATGACACCCAAATACAAGTTTAATGGATTTTGAAGCACCGGGATACTTTGCTCATCCTCCTTGACTGCAGTGAGTGAAGTGGAAATCTTTGCGAGGATCTAGAGTTTTCCTTGCGAAACTGACTCCCAGTGTACAGTAGCAGGGGATCAGTGACTTATCTGATGCGCCCGCCGATTTGCAGACGGGAGACTGTGCTAATGTGGGAGTGTTTAAAAATAAAAAACTTGATTCCTTGTTTTGATTCAAATGTAGAATTGTACAACAACAAAAAAGGTCAGACGTCTTCTTTTGATTCGTTGCCATCTTAAAGTTATGATCTCGGCAGTCACGGTAGCTGCATCCTGCTCGTGTATAAACTTCACGAGAGTCGCAGTCGCTTTTCTTCCCCCTCACAAAACGCATCACTCAGCGGTTACACAAATCCTGTCTGTCCGAGAACAAATCCTGCCCATGGAGCAGATAAACTATCATCCACCTTTTAGTTTTACGGCCTGCTTGTATATACTGTACGCATATTGACGCAAACTTATTATCCCATCAATGACCATTAAAAGTGAATGTATAAACCCCCTTCAATGAGTTACATAGGGAGTGGATGCGTAAGGTAATATTCTCTTTTTAAGGTCAGTTTGAATTGTTTTTTCTCATGGGAAACGACAGATTGATAAAGAGCAAACAAAACCTCTTTTCTGAATGCTTGTCCTCCATGGCCTCAATGAAGGTTTCATTCCTTTATATCATCCAGCCCAATTCCCAGCATGCACGGCCATTGTGGCTCTTTCAACTGGAGCTCTCCATTGACTGGTTCATTGTCCGGCCGCTCCTTTGTGTGTGCTATCACCGGAGCACAATCTTTCACCTGAACAGCACAGGAGCGCAGCCTGGATGTGGTCACGTAAAGCCACCGAGTCACCCATGTAGATGCCAGGCTGCACAATTAAGCCAGCACTAATTAAGAAACGCTCCGTCCGTCTATCAACTTTTAAAAAATCTCCGGTGATGCTTGTTAATAACGTGGTTATTAGTCATGGTCAGGCAGCCGATGTGAACAGAGATGTTCAATATTACCGCTCAGGCTTATATTATTGAGAGGAGGTGTTTTTGAAATATAACAATGCACGAGCAGATGTTTGAAGCGGGGCCCTCGGCAACACAAGGCTAGTTAAGATCGATATTGCTTTCAATATTTCTTTCCTTTGACAGATAACCAGTACTGAGGAAAGTCTTGATAAGAGTGGCAACATATGGATGCGGCGAGCCTCGCTCTCTTTTGATTGCATGACCCCTTGACCTTTGCCTGTGTTGGAGAGGGAGGCAGCCACATGGTACGATGGGGGTCTGTCAGGCTCTGGTTATGGGGCATTATTGACCCAGGATTTATAAATATTTAATGCACACATTAAGATCATGGTGGAGGGTGGCCATTAGAGTTCTCCAATAAAGAGGCTCTCACAATGATTGAGTGGTGTGGCAGAGCGAGTGGCTGGTCGTTGGGTACAGAGGAACCTGCTGAGACAATATACTGTACCTCCAGCCTGCCTGCCAGGCTTCAGGGCTCTTAAAACTGGCAACAACTGAGCAAGCTTGTCGTTTTTTGATTGCACTTTTACCCTCCCAATTTTTCTTTTTGTGCCTTTTTTTTTTTTCCTCCCCCCTTTTTTTTTTTTTCTTCTGTTGGTTATTGTTTCTGCGATGAGAGACAGTTTCCTTGCTTTCATGTGCGGGGCAGTAAAAGACTGAATGAATGTGGAGTTTGTGCAACATTGAATAACAGAGACAGCAGTGAGCGAGGCAATAGATCCAAACCCGTGTATGTGTATCTGAAACAGATAACGCAATGTCAGGAAGCAGATGTGTGGCAATTGTTATCAGACACATTGGATCATCGAGGGAATGATTTGAAGCACAAGGCGATCGCAGCTGAAAATTAAATGGCTCTTTTGAGTGCATCTGTCCTTTGCGCTATCAGCAGCTCGTGGACTATCTGCCCGACAGTTGCCGTGCGATCTGTGCATGCTGCCCGACATAATAAGCTGTGATATGCTGATTGCCACTCAGGTTCGCCGCCGTTTAATTGTGCATTAGAGGCAGCGGTGGCCTCGGACAATGTTGCCTTGATGAGAAATTGACATTTTGTGACCTGCTCGCCGCGACCACTCAGGATGCAAGATAAGATGCTCAGTTGTTTTTAAGGAGAACCACCATTCTTCCCTCATACACTTCTATCCTTCTGTTTGACCCACTTGATGAGTATAGATTTCACAGTGGCCCCCCTTTCAGCGCTCAAACTATAAGAGGTTCAAAACGATACCAGCCCTTATAGACAAAGGATAACCTTGCTCTTTCAATGTATTGATTCTTTATTAACTAGGTGGCTTAATGCAATGAAATGAGGGATTTGAATGAGCCCCATTTGGGCTGCTTTGAATAAAAAGCTTGCACTGTTTATGAATGACTACAATGAACCTTTGAAGCACCACAGATGCAGGATATGCTGATACAAAGACCAGTAGGAATATGTCACAATGTCAGAGTGCTTTGCTGAAAGAATATGAGTAAAGAGCAGTTTTCATCTTTTATGGATGTTACACTTTTCCACAGGTTTCAAACAGTTATCTCTATGGCAAAGTCTAAACACTACAACTTACAGACGAATCACAGGTTTGTCTTCAGAAGTTTCTACTGTCTCTTTTCTTTGTTCTGATTGTCAGTTTGTCTGCCAGGCAAACTGTACTTAAAACTGAAGAAGTCCACAGTTGAGGAGCTATTGTGTTTTTACTGAAAATTTTAATAAAACATCACTTATTCATTTCTGTTTCCATTCCAAATGTTGACATTTTTAATTTTCTTCCCTGTAAACACATGTAAGCTATGTGGCAGAGTCATAAGTGGTGAGTAAAAATGACTTCTATACATTCTACAAAACAGAAAAAAATACAACCACAAATGGAGTGTTTTTTTTATCTCCAAGGTTGTCCCTCATGCACATTAGTCTCTATTGGATCTTAACAACTATCATATGGGTCACAAACAATTTATTTGACAATACAACCAACAAAGTTTTCTCCAAAATGGTCTGTATAGATAATTTAAAATCAATATAAAAATAAACAATGAAGTTTGACTTCCCCTTTAAAAAAAATGGACAGAGAGTCTTGACGGAGTAACACAAATTTTTGAGGATACACGTGAAATATATGCACATTGCATTTCATCAAATACAAAAAGAAAACAAATGAAGGCAACAGTTCTTGGCTGAATTATCTGTGCTGCATCACTATATTAAGGGCATGACGATTAATACATACATAATGAAAAGCAATATACAAAATTTCAGAGATAAATACATTATTTATAGTTGATATGTTACAAAATTTCCCTCAGTGAGCGCAAGTGTGTATTTGAACAGAAATATGACGATGAACTACTGTACTCCTACATTCTCAATGGATTTTAATTTTGTTTTTTAAATGTTTTTTTGTTGATCTAAAAGAACATGAAAAAGACAGATGTATAAATATTTAGCACAAGTTTGGCAATATCACAATAGTCTACAATTTTTAACCACATATAAAACACATAAGGGAGTTGGAGCTAGAAGGGGGAGACTGCTCCTCATCAACAAGAAACAGACTTCACAGTAGCCTAGGAATGCATTAATATACAGTGCTAGCAAAAAAGTTGAAAAACATGGCAAAACACACTTGCTTAAAAGGAAGCTCTAGACATGGAAGTACATCATATTCATCAACAGAGCAGTGTTTTGTACACGTCAGTGTGCTTGTTGAGTCAAAGAGGATTTTTTTTTTTTTTACTTTTGAAGATGATTTCTAGCTACAATAAATTACAAAATTTAAGTTAAAATGCAGGAATGAAACATGATACGACCTTACCCACCCAGCCCCACCCTTTTTATTCGTATTTGTTGTACTTTTAAGATCAATTCTACATTATATATCTCATATATTTTCCAGTTGAAATTCAAACTGTCTTGGCCCCTGTGTA
Source organism: Clinocottus analis (assembly GCF_023055335.1). Taxonomy (NCBI): domain Eukaryota; kingdom Metazoa; phylum Chordata; class Actinopteri; order Perciformes; family Cottidae; genus Clinocottus; species Clinocottus analis. The sequence continues at coordinate 7,893,151 of NW_027176240.1, forward strand.
TTTTTCTCACACATAAAAATACAAAAAGTCACATTATAAAGACACACAACTGTTGTGAATCTATTAAAAGAGAGTTGGAACAGAAAAAACAATTTCTGAAGTTCATTGGCAAATGTACTGTACATCAGTGTTTTTACTTTACAACCAGGTGGTGAGTCCACAGAGTCCCTTCCAGTATTGAATGTGTGGTTGATTGGAGAGATCCAAGGCCGAAGCACAACCCGACAGGTATACAAAATAAACCCTTCATCATCCCGTGTCCTCTTCAAGGGTGATAAAATGGGAAGGAAAAAAAAAGAAACAAATAAAAAAAAAAAGAAAACTCCCACAGAAAAAAAAAAAATATTGTTCCTCATGAAATCCTTTTTTTCTGCAGGTTTGCGAGAGTCATTGAAAAGAAAAGAAAAATCATTTCTTTTTTTTTTTGTCTTCATCTTTAAAAACAGAACAGGCGTTTTTGACTATACATCACACCGGCGTTTTTGCCGTGTGCTCCTGTGAAGTGGTAATGTGTAGACTGGTGCTTGAGATGATGAAAGTGCATTTACATTGGAGGGACAACCAGTCCGGACATGGCTGAAAAAAAGATAAAGGAAAAAGAAGATTAGTCTATTTGCCGAAAACAGTTCTGTATATAAATATAAAACATTTATTAACATTTTGTAGTTAGGTGTGTGTGTGTATGGATGTGTGTGTGTGTGTGTGTGTGTGTGTGTGTGTGTGTCGAGTGAGTGAATGTATGCTTTAATGTGCCTGTTTGCGTATGAGCCTGTGAGTGTTTGCCGTGTCCGCCAGCCTGCTGCTGCACGTCCTCCTAACGGGCAGAGTTTGAAAACCTCCCTCCTGCTCTGACATTTCAGCCCCCAGCATGCCAGCCTTGCTATGTGTGATATTTCTCCTGGCGTTGGGGTAATGGCAAACAGTGGCCCAGACTCCCGGGAGACGCGGCCGCGGTGACGGCGGAGCAACAACACGGTCACTTCCCACAATGCCACAATGCTACAGTACTAGACACTCCTCAGACTCCCCTCAGATTGCTTCTATCGCTTCCTCTCCTCCCCTCGTCTCTTCATCCTCCCCTCTCTAACACTGTACAGTGCATTAGTCCTACATTTCCACATTCCCTGAGTCGTTCCTCCGTGTCATTATCTAAGAGAGATTAGGCTAGATCAAAGGTAGCTTCCGTTATTTTACGGGGACCATCTGCTTAGGATGTCATTAGCCACTGTACCTCACCGTGCGAGTTTATATATTCAGTACTTTCACACGTTTTAACAATTAGGCGACTAGTGGAGTGCTGGGATGATATATTATTATATTGCTCAGAGTATATTTGTAGAGTCATGGTTGAAACGCTTTTAAGTTTGCCAGCGCAGATGATGGCAAGGCATTGCTCATTAATTTCTGCACAACATGTATTAATAAGTATGAACGTGTAGCAAGATGAACTTTAATTTCCCACTTCATTAAGCCCAATGTTATTAATCTTGGGGCACACACTACGGCTAAGCTTGTTTTCAAAGTAATCATGTTGGTCATGACACATGCACAAAACCTAATAAACATAATTACTAAAACAATTCTGGGGAGGTCTTTTCCTGCGACATCAGAGGGGATCATTTGTATGAAAGGGCAACAAGGATGCATGTTTGCGTTGGGCAGACGTGAGACGACGCTTGCAGTGTGTGTGTGTGTGTGTGTGTGTGTGTGTGTGTGTGTGTGTGTGTGTGTGTGTGGGCATGCTCTGTGTGAGTGTGTAAGTGTGAACTGAAAGGTGTAAATTGGCCTGTCAAAATGCATATATTTGTAATGATTAATCCCTCACCAAACCGGACAGAGGCCTGAGCAGCGGTATCTGACCAGTAGTCCGTGGGGAAGGGATGAGGGGGTGAGGGGGGCTCACCTTGCAGTCCGTTGCCGTTGGCGCTGGTGCAGGAGGGGGGTGGGGAGGCCTGGGGTCGGACCACAGGGGCGAAGGCGCTCTTTTGTTTAACTGCAGAGACGATAGGGAGAGAAAAGGAAGGAGGGGAGGGGTGAGAGTGAGAACGTGCTGTGAGTAGTGCTGGAGAGGGAGAGGGCAGTTAAGGTAAGGCGAGGATAGTATTACTGCCAGGGGGGATACACGATCAGTACTCACAGGCCCCTACCATCAACATCTTGTCCGGTTGAACAAATACAGGTGGCATATGGTGAAATACACATAAAAATGAATATCCCTGCTACTCCTCGCTACATGTGTGTTCTCCGAAGTGCTAAAACTAAACAAGCCCCTGTGAATGAATAGTAATATATTATCACCATCAATAATGTTATAACCCTGTCAGGAGTGATTCATAGAAGTGAAAACGAATATGGGAGCTGGAATTAAATCAGCAGCAGCTTAGTGCTACTACGGCGTGCGATAGTGGCAAGCTACTCACTTCCATATGGGGAGTTGGCAGAGGATCCGTTGAGGAACCCAGGGGAGCTTGGCACTCCCAGGTTCATACCGGCGTTGCCGTAGCCATTCATGCTGTTGCTGACGGAGTTGTAGCCCGACTGCTGCGGGGTGCTGCTGGAGATGTAGCCCCGGGGGGACACGCTGCTGGTGTTCCGGCTGTAGCCCACTGAAAAACATGGGTGGCAGAGAGACATTTTTTTAAGTTCATTCATTTCTTTCCTGCGGTATGCAGAGTTTCCCAAGGAAACGTTAACTGATGACACTCCATGATAACGGGGATTTACTGCTGCGGTCAAACCATTTTATATCTGCACATTCTGCAGATACAACTTTAATAAGAAAAGAATCTGGCACTTAATTGGACTCTTTAACTGCCTATATTATGAGTGAGCATGGGGCAGTGAACCCGGTGTTAAAAAAAACAATGTCTATCTCTTTTTTTTCATTTTAATGAGTGAAATGTAACTATTTCTCGTTGTCGCTGCAAACCCCCTGAAATCCCCTCAAGGACCCCGGCAGGTCCCTGGACCCCACTTTTGAGAACCACTGACTTATGGAGCTGTACCCTAAACACATACCTTGGTCATTCCCTTGTGACTCAGACACATTGACTGCTAGCTGGCTGCTGAAGGAGTTGACTCCCATCATGCCGTGGGAGGCTGTGTTAGCGAGAGAGGGGATCTGGTTGTGGTTGCGGGGAACGCTGTACAGGGCCTCAGCGATGTCAGCTGCCCTCTTCAGAATGATCTCCTGTAAAGCGAAGAGAAGGCAGAGGTTTTGTTATTTATGTTTTATTTTTTTTTTATATCGCTGTGCTGTGGCTTTGATGCGTGGTTCGTGGCTATATGGTTAACTCGCAACACATACAGGCTACATTGTTCCAGATATAGTGATGAAAATACCCTTTGGTTAGACTATATGTACTAGTAGGTTTCCAATAGTTCTTTATTTAGCAGAGCTGCGTGGATACCGACCTGGTTGTTGTGGGGCATTCCATACAGAGCTTCAACAAGATCAGCCGCCCTCTTCAGTAGCACCTCCTGATGAGGGAAACAAGAAGAGTAAATGTTAAGACCCACACAGATTATGTTGGAGACCCCAGTGGTCCGTACAGTAACAAACATTATCAAAAACAACTTCACAAAGCAGGGTCGTGGAGAGCTTTCGAAAGGTTTACATATTCAACGGCCTAAATAAAAGCCACCCTGATTTAAGAGGTACCGGTGCTGCGTTTATACGTCCCTACCACTTTGCTCCTTCCAACCATGCAGAGCAGTGAATAATGTTCCCTATCTTAATTAAACTGGCATAGTCCTTTAAAAACAACACCTCAACCCTGATTCTGGGCTCCACGTTTGCTCTGGAGTTCAGCGCCGAGTCCCCTCTCTTCAGAACAATAAAGTGAATTAGCTCTGGGTTAATCTAGTTCTGTTGTAATGACATTAAGGAATTTTTCAATTAACCTCTTTGACTGGCTGTTGCAAAGGACTTCACAAATGACTTCCCATCCAGCAAGAGCTGGGTGCTTGTGCCTTGGGGACACGGATGCTCAGGATGTGGTCTTATCCATGTCTGCATGCTTGCCCCCGCTTGACAATGCGGATTAGCTGTGTTGCTTTGGCTCTTAACACTGAAAATGAGTTGGCCCCGGATCCCGTTCCCCCCACTGTTTCGGGCTTCCAGCTAGGTGGGGTTTGGCCCGTTCGCGTGTCTTTATCTGCTCTCTGAATTCAGCACTTACAATTAAATCCCTCTCAAGCAACCAGACTGCTCCCTTTGTTTTCTATAATACAGAGGGCAATATGCTCTATGAAAACCCTCTTCTCCTTTTAGAGTGCATTTAATCTGACAAAGGCAAATTGCAGACACGACTGTTGCGTGTGTTTTAAAAACGCTCGCTTGTTGTCACCTGCTGTAGAGCAGAGATTTGTCGACTGCGCTGTTAGAACCCTGGTTAAAAGCAATGCAAATCTGTCACCAGAAACATCTCAGATGGCGCTTGTTTTCTTCCCACATTCGCCGTGTTTTCTTTTGTGGGCCTCGGTAATTTGTCTGAAGTGTTCCATCACTTGGCAATAGCAGTGTGGGATTAAGACGGCAGCTGCCGTAAATGAATGTAAACACAGCCTTCGCGCCTTCAAACAGCGGCCTCCAAGACTTGGCCTGCATTTCCAAGGCACAGCGTATGTAGTGTTTACGGAGTGTGTGTATGGGCCCTTTCATCCTGAGGAGCATATCTACCACAGTCCTTGATTTATCAAGATGAATCACTGTAGAAGCCACTTCCAGCGTATGCCATGCTCTCTTATAGAAACATATCGCTTAATCCACCCCAAGTTACCGGATGGGTGGCTCTTAGAATGGGCATTTACCTCTGAAATTGGTGTGTATGCTCAACGTTGCATGCATCTAGTTTGCATACAAATAAAGAATTATGGTTGTCGTGAGGCAGGTAGACTAAATGAGAGGACCAGCTGTCTTGATGTGTTCTCATCAGGCAGAACAGATTTCTCTCTCTCTCTTGCTGAGTGAGATAAAGTGGTTTTCTTTCTTTTTGTCTGCAGTTAATAATTACCAATAATCTATTCTATCATATTTCAAGATCTCCTACATGGCTCTCAATTTTAAACAACAATTAAAGCAATTAAGACTGTCGCGTTCGCAAGCCATGTTTCATTCTCTGTAAAACGTCCTCTCCCTCCTTGTCCATATGGTACTTTGCAGCAGTGACATAAGGACTGCTTGGAAAAAGGAGGAGAGAAAACGATATTGCCTCTCATCCTTAATCTGTCGTTTACCGCGTGGTGTCTTAACTAACCAAGCTGACTCGCAAGGCTATGCTTAAGTGCAACCTAGTCATATCCGAGGATGATGAGAAGTGCTGCACCCAATCAAGGAAGAAGTTTGTTTTCTTCTGACGAGACGCTTTCATGCATATCAGCTCACGCTGTGAATACGATTAACACGGAATAGTGTTCTGAGGGCATTTCCATGTAAATCTCAATACTACTCCAGCATAAGTGTAATTGGCTTTCTTGTCATGGAGACATATCAAAACACACCATGTTAAATTGAAACAATTAAAGGCCTCAAATGATTTCTGTTGTTCTGTGACAAATGCGTGACAGATTTCTGCTATTGTTTGCCTTGCTTTGCATAAAGGTCCCGTGTTCAACAACTGTTTAAATGGGTCTGCTCGAATGACAAATCACCTCAGATTTAGAGGCTGTTTTTGTGTGTGCCTATGCCGAGAAAAAGTGAAAGGAGGCCATAACAAATGGTGTGTTATAAAGAATATCTAACAATACGGGGAAGTGGTCTAAAAGGGATTCTTCAAGGAGTAGATTAACATGGATGTTGTATTTATATTATCACAGTTAATAAAAGAAGGGCTAGGTTATGTAGCTTGGAGTGCTAATGCCATTATAAAACTGTAAGGCAATTACTCTGTTAGCTCTAGCCTGAGGTAATGAATGCATTTAGAAGCATAGGGCCATTAGATGAAGGTACTTCAAAGAGCACAGGAAGAGAGATTCATTTAAATACATGGGTAATTGCTTGACATGAACACATTTGTAATATTTTCTCCTTGTGGATTACGCAAAGAATTGGAAAAGAATGGGCTTATGCTCATTTTGGGAGGAAAGAAAGGAATCCAAAGCAATCAGCTTAATAATAAAACAATATTGAGTTTCCACTTTTAATTTCATAATGAATCTAATTTGTTACAGAAGAGAGAAATTGAGTGTGATATAATGTGATATCCAGTCTATTTGTCCATTACTGCCAGAGGGCACAAAATGGTATTATAAATTGTCTTTTTTATATTATGAATAGAAAATTGTTTTATAACAAGATCTTAAAAAGGAGGGTGAATTCCAAAGTCTCTCTTCACTTAACGCGATGCCCGCAAACCAATCTCCTTTCTCATCACTTGACTGCTCACACTTATTACTTTCATATTCACCCTGGACTTTGCATTGAATTTTTATATCTCCACTCCTCCCACAGGGTCAGACTGTCATCTACGATGTTGTCTTAGAATTACGAGGTAAACTTCAATCAGAGGCAGCTTCCCCCCTTTTTTTTCTCTGTGTAGCAACAATATTAGCGTGCATCCCTTGCTATCCATGAGCACTCCCATATTGGCTTTCTGTCTCCTTACAATTACCACGTGTCTTACTGGTCCCAGGGAGAAGGCTGGTGGAAATCAATATAGCGCAGTAATATTATCAACTGGAGGGTGAAGTCATGGGGGGGGGGTTAGAGGCGGTGAGTGGACTTGGTGTCGATTTGCCTTTCTGCTAATGCACACCGCGCGTCCTCCAGCTTTATCTTCTTTTTATAGAGTCTCCCTACCTCACCTGCACCCTGTAATGGCTGTTCTCTATATGCTGTTTCTGTTCTCATTCCAAATGTACATGCAAGCGTCAGCTCGCCGCGGGCTGTTTTATTGGGAATGTGCTTTTGACCCCGTGAGCTGACCCTCAGATGGCAAGCTTAACAATGACGAATCACTTGGTGGGATCATTTACATGCCCCCTGAACCCCATATTTGGGCCCATTAGAGAGCAAATCAAATATTTATGTTGTTTATTGGAAGTGCAGGGTTTCATCTCACTCTGTGATTGTTTCATGCAAAGGCCGGGAGACCGCGCTATATTAAGTATATGCACACCCAGGAAACTAATCTTGGGTTCAGTGTCAAAATCTGTCTCGCGACGCTTTGTATTCAGGGAAAGAAGTCAGGTTTCGCCGTAATAATAAATTAAAAAAAAAGCTGTGTTTAACATTGTTGCTCCCTTTGTTCGAAGAGATGTGGATTTCACAAAGACATTGTGACTTTATAAAATTGGAACAGTGTAGCTAGATTGACCAGTGATGCCTGCGGAGATAGTGAAAGCCATGTGGATATTAAAGGCAAGTGTACTTTACCTTTTGGTCTACGTTTACAGTTGAAATTAGAGTAACATTTCATGTCTAGGTGTTGTTTCCTGTCTCCACGGGGACTGACTCTAATTGAAACACTTCATATACTGAACCAGGGACTAGCTGTGATGTTCTACTTCTCCACATTGCCTTGGTCAAACGTCTATGGCTACCACACAGTCTGTTCTTTATTAAATTGTCCGTTGGACGTTAATGATATTGCTGTGTTGCATGCTGGGATTTAATAGATAAGGTCTTAAAAGGTTTTACAGTATTATTAAAACTCTGAGGTGGCCACCACTTTACCACATGCCAAGGGGCTTTGAATCTAGTAATCAGTTATATTATTACACTTGACACATCTGGAACGTCAGTCACCGAAATGGTTACTGGCAGGGTGGCAATTAGTGAAAACACACAGTTAGATTTTATCAATAGGAAATGGAGAGAGTAAGAGAATCAAAGGGAGGAAAAAAGTAAAAGAATCAAAGAATTTCTGCAGGGGAGAAGAAGAAAAAAACACATCTACACCTTCGTTTTCACGCACAGGTCTTTCTGGCAGCCTATTTATGTGCCATATTGGTGTGTCTAAAACTGATGTGGCTTTCAACTCCTTCACCCGGGTTCAAAAGAAAACAATAAGAAAGCCAAAGCATAATAACATGCAGTCTTTGTCTATTAGCTGCAGTAAGACGAGGGGGTTTACGGCACAGGGTTCTGTAAACAAAAGATTAAACCAAATCGAGCTGCAGAAAATGAAAGGAAAACATGAGTGGGGTAATGAGGGTGCAGACGTCGTTTCTGACCAGATTACCATCTCCACAGACTACTGGAGAGGAAAACGCCTGATTGAGCTATTTTACCACACAGAGAGTTTACGCCTCTCTCCACACACAAAACCAATACCATTACCGCGCTGGTTAGTGGGTAAGCCACATATGTGAAGCAAAGCTGTTACGGTTTGGGGTCACAGTGCTCTGCCTTGATGGTGATGTTGTTTTGTTTATTTGTCACATTCAGGGTATTAAGGCATTATCACCCAGACGGCTCTGTCGCGTTGCTGTTCTGTACTTGTGCTGCGGAGAGAGGCTGTACACTGACCTTTGGTAACCTCTCAGGATCGCCGGGGTGTCTGGGGATGACCTTCTGCAGCCTCTGGAAACCATAGTCGATGGTTGGCTCATTTAGGGCTGAAAGAAAGAAAAGTGGGGGCGGGTAGAGGGGTGGAGGGGAGTAGAAGGAGGTGAAAAATTAGAATCATTTCAGTGCTAATTTTGCCAGAGACAGGAAGAAACTAATTGAGAAATCTGTTGGAGTTTACAGAACAAAAGTCATTTCAGAATGCCTAATTTTAAAGAGACCTCTGGGGTGAGAGGATGTTTTATGAAACATCCGCGGGGGGCACGTGATGGAGACTGACACGGGTTCCTCTGACACTTGTGTCACCAAGTGTCATTCCATTAACAGGCGTGATGACCTACATCACTCTGAGAATCCTTCAGAGGGACCCTCCCTCTTTTTATCTGCTTGAGAATATTGACTACAGCAAACTACATAGCGGGGGTCTTTTAATCTAACCAAGCTTTAATAATCTGTGAAAGGCTGTCCACACATTGATCTAGTGGAAGTTGCTGTCATTTCACCCTTCTGCACCAACTGTACTGCAACACTGGGCCCGTGAAATACGGCAGCAGATCCCACGGAGCCATTAATCTCTTCCACCCCTCAAATAGTAATCTGGGGCATGAGGCATATTGGGCGATGAATCAGAGGCACAAAGTAAATGAATCATAACCCAGACTTTGGTGAGAGCAGGGCGTTTTATGTCTGACAGTCCTAATGGGTAATTGAAGGCTTCCTTACAGCTCCGCCTGATTCTAAACAATCATGTGCACACTCATAGGCAGGCAGGCCGAGGCGAGGGAGGGAGGGCAGAGGAGAGAAGGAGGGGAGGAAAGGAGGAGAGCAGCGTAAAGGGGGAAGGAACGACTTAATAGAGAACATCACTTCTCAATGTAGATATCATTTTCAGGAGAGTAACTCCGCCGAGCAAGGCGCTTCATAAATCAATGGCTTTCTATGGAGACTAATAAGAGCTGCCTGCCTCTATTCATTGTTCAGCCTGTAATTTGGCCCATCACTCATTACTCAGCATGTAATTTCAGCATTAACACCGCACAGCTCGCTGAACCTGCTGAACACCAGAGAATGTGGAAGCAAGCGAACACACACACACACACACACACACACACACACACACGCAGACAGGCAGGCAGGGCCACTGAAGCACGAGCCGGGGAGACACGGCAGGAAAACGAACATTCATGTGTCTCACTCTTTCTTTTGTTCCCTCACATCTAAATACACGTGCAAGCATGCTTTCACACACACACAAACACACACACACACACACACACACACACTCACATACAGACGCATACTGTACCTACTCACGCATACATACTGTGCAGCAGTCATGTACTAACACACACACATACAATCGAAACACATGCACCACTTCTGACAAAACCGGAATACAGTAATTGCCAGCTCGACCGTGATCAAATGGACCAATTATGTGTTCAAGCATGGACAATGCGAGGTGCTAATCGATAGCACGGATCTACCTTGCAAATATAGTGGTGTTCAGCCCTGCTGGCAAAGCACACCTGAATAAACCCCACGCCACAACAACACACACTGCTGGAAATCTGATTTGACATGTCATCATGCGTCCCGAAACGACAAAGGTCCGCTTCGCAATGTGGGGGGAACGCCATCTTCTCCTTAATAAAGGATTGATCTGCCGTATTGATCGTACATGACAAGGCTATAGCAAGGAATTTGCCCCTTTCTTTTGTTATTTCCACCCCCTTTCTTATCTATGCACTCTGGCAGTTCCGTACATGTGTGCAGACACAAGCATGTACGCGAGTGTGTGTGTGTGAGAGTGCACGTGCCCGGCTGAGAGAGTGTATGTGCACGGCAGCCCTGCCAGACCCCGCTGCTCAGTGTGATGTAAATTGTGTATGTGTAAAAAGCACTCCATAATCAGGCCATCCATCATCAGAGGCTGTCAGTGGGCTCTCTCAGGGTGATACATCACGCTCTCCTGTCCTCTGCCTCAGCTGGGGCCTACACAACCCGCCAGGCATGCTGGGAACACAGCCGGAGAGACGTACAGTACAGGACGAGACCTAGGTTGGGAGAGGTGTACTGTTTGATGTCCCTTTCCAATGATAATGATGCCCCACTTTAAATGTGGACCTGAGAATTATGATGAATGTGATTTGGAGGGGAGGGTATCCTGTACCCTGATAGAACAGTTTAAACTGCATTTCTTTCCTGCAGTTTGTACGGTTTATACACAGTGATTAACTGCCTGCATATGGGGGAATTTAAATGTGTCAAAGATTACATTTAAACCTGCCTCCATGTAGGTTTAGCACATGGCTCAATGTTCTGCAGCCGCAGTCCAGGCGTCAGGCATGATCTCCACATGTCGACATGTCGCCATCTCATCTATCATGGAGATGATCTTTGTAACAACCCCGGCGTAATGAAATTGGTGACACACACCGCCATCTGCTATTGATTTCATGCAAATGTTTTTGACAGCTGATGGAGACTTGCATTAGCGCTAAACGGTGCTGTCAGTTGATGAGTTGACAGTTTTGTAGTCATAGCATGTACACTGGTGCAGACAGACACAGACAATGTCAATAATCCTGTAAGAGCTGCTGATGATATATACTGAGCACTTATATTCAATCCGGACAATAAATGTGTTATGTGTGTATTCAGCGGATCGCTCTGCACATTATTTCTTCCTGGCAAAGATTTTCTTTCATCTGCTGAGCTTCTACAAGAGTCATTGGGACTTCTCCGCTCACTTTTTCTTCTACCACACACATTGACAGCAGCCTTTTCCCACGTTTTGCTCCCACCTCTTCACCCTACGTCTCTTTTAATCCTCAGTTCATCATTATGTTCCGACTTCACACTCTGTCGTAAACTTTACTCTCTTTTAAAGCTTATAACAGGCAAAACTAGCTGCTCTGCCCTTGCATGACTCCATGCATGACAAAATGAGTTGGCCCTCCTCGTCCTTCCAACACAATATGGTGAAAGGGAGGGGCGGGGGAGGTTGGGGGAGGGGGGGTGTGAGGGTGTGGAAGGAGCGTGTCCCCCTCCCTCAACCCTCCTGTAAGGGGTCTCAGTCGCTGCAAGGAAACATGAAACCCTCCACACACATCCCATAAATCCTGCACTGGGTGGGGAGTCTAGCCGAGGGTAGGAGGGACTGAGGAAGGTGGGGGGAACCGGGGGAAGGTATGATAGGGGTGGTTGGGGCTGGAGGAGGAGGGAGAGGTGGGGGGGGGGGGAGGTTGCGCGTTCCAGTCACGCCCGCTTCCCGGCTCGCGGCCAATCAATACCACTTTCCTGTTTTAGAGGCGGGTAATTATGAGGTGGAGAGATTGTGTGACCTCTCACCCCTGCTGCATTACTCGCCTGATATTAAGATAAATTGCCTGATTTTGGGTAAACATATGCTGCAATTCAAACTGTCAGCACTGGTTTGCTCAGGGATAATTTGTATTGATCTCCTGGCTTCTTCCCCATTTTGCTTACTGACCTCATGGATAATTAGAGAAAAAGAGACACAGGGAGGTAAGGCAGGGCTTGCATTTGAATACTTTGCAGGAGAGATGAAGAGCACATGGGGAGGAGGGCCGAGGGAACATTATGGACTAATAGAATTTTCATTTTCTATCATTTTCCATTTTGATTTAGACAGGTTGCATACTTTGTTCAATTACAACACTTACATCCCATACCCAGCTTGCGGTACATATACAGAGATGTAATTGTTCCTGTATTTTTCTCCATGGTTTTAGTCCAGATATGATTAGCATTTAACGGAAGTAATGAGACAACAAAGTGACAGACAATATGTTTTAAATTTAACGGCTGGCAACTGAAAGAATTACTGGAAGGAACATGAGAACTGATTTCTTGACAAAGAAAGAGACTCGCTCCCTCCACATGGAGGTTCAGACGATTTTTTTTATTTTTTATAAATATTTCAGTAATTTTCTCACTCCAGAGAGTAAATGATCATGTTTCAGAATATGAAGAAATGGAATGCATGACTCGGTGTGCAGCTGTGACCATATCATTTCCAATTTTCAATATCACGCATGCGTACATGCATTCATGGCAGGGCTTCAGTAGAATTCCTCTGCCTGGAATGTGTACTTCCCCAATGTTATTTTGATCTGACGCCATAATCTTTCCGTTCTTTCACGCTCCTAAAACACATTTTCTCTGAGTGCTCCTTTAGCCGCCCCAGCTAGCCACTTCACTTAAAATGTAGAGTGGATGGCGTGTACATGGCATCTGAGTGTGGTCTGCTGCTCCTTCTCCATGTTCTCTAGAAATAGGACATGAGTAACCGCTCTACAGGAACAGTGTAACATGGCCGACGTTGGCAGCCAGAAGTGCTTACGTGGCAATACACTACTGTGTGCCCGCGGTCTATATGGAAGTGGATTGAACACATGTATTGACTTACAGTATCTGGGTATAAACATGGGGAAATGTTTGAGCAAAGCAGTAAATTTAAGGGAAATTGTTCCTTGTTAAGTCTATGAGCCTGAATGGAAGCTTGCACCGACTACTAGCATTCCTGCCAGCCATTACAGCTTATTACGATAACTCTATCTTTCCAGGAGATAAAAACCTAGCCTTGTTGCCATTTGCCAGCTATTACTTTCGCTAATTATACTTAACTGCTTCGAGCTTATCTCCACTCCTCCTACACCATTGAGCAGTTATTTTTTTCTTTCCCCTTAACACAAATTAGAGGTGGAGTGGGAGTTGGAAAAGGGGAGACAGATAAACAGCACAGGCAGAAGTTCATTCAAGTGTTATTGCATTTGTGACTTGTCAAACTGTCTAACTGAAGCCTTCTAGGCACCTGTGGTCTCTTAAATGGATGCAGTGCAGAACGGCATGAGCGCATGACCTCTTCCTGACGAAGTGCTCCGCACTCTATTCTACCGGACACATTTGAAGAGTGATTATCTTCTCACTACTGTAAGGAGTTAAATACAGTGCATACAGAGAAGGTAACATATCCAGAGGTCATGCTGCTGCTCCACAGTCGATATGTTTCAGTGTTGAGAGAATAGAAAACACGCATGCAGATGTAGAGACCATCTTAAAAAATACAAACCAAGCCAAATTGGAATTTTCACAGCAAACCCACGCAAAGCAAACCTCATCTGTTTCACCACTGACCATATCATCTCCTTCCACTGCAGCCAGTTACCACTGAGTGATTCCATCTCCAGCAGTCTCAAGATGAACAGGAAATTAAAATTTCAAAGATCTGCAGTTAGGATAAATCAATGGAGACAGATCAATGTTCATTGAAATTTCATGAACTTTGAGCCAATACAGATGAAAAAAAACCTCGACAGTAACAGTCTCCAGCAGATATTGCTCCTGCAACAGATAAAATGTAATTAACACGGTTAAAAGGGAGGAATGTTACAGATTGCACATCCATAATTTCAGACTCCCTTCATATCGGCTGTGTTATTAGAAAAGGCCAAAGACACCTGTTCAATCCTCTTAGATGACATCTAAAGTATGTGTGCCGCTTCTCTAAGGACGTCGGCGGACTTTAACACATTACCGGCCAACAGAAATCAAATGGGTTCCCTTCACAGCTGATTGCAAGCGCAAATTAATATTGTAAAATGAAGATCAATACATGGACGGGGCACAGATCGATGGCGGCTAAATTACGGCCGCGTTTTCCCCCTCATTCAAGATGAGTTGTGTTTTCCTCTCAAAGTCAATACCGTGCTGCCTCCCTCATTCATTTCTCAATAAACTTGCCGATGAATTTCAATCAAAAGGCGGCAGTGGAGGAGGAGGGGTGTGTGGAGTACTTTTAATGCCCGTTGGGTGTGGATCGTACTGAAAATGGGGCAAGAAGAGGAGGTAGAGAAACGAGGAGGAGGAGGAGGGGAAAGATCCTCGTCTATCAAGAGCCCCCCTCCCTGCATCCTCTGTCTATCTTTCCTGTGGCAAAGGACTGATGCTGTGACTTACTGAGGACAATCCATTTTAAGAGCCATTACAAAACAGACCTCTAACGATACTGTGGGACAAAAAGTGGGTCCAATTAAAATTAAATCAATGAATACCATCCTTACTGAGGGAGAAAGAAAAAAACACCCGGCCATACTTTCATTTTTCTCTTGAAAGATACCCACAATACATTTCACGGAGAGGTGTAATGGAGGAAAATACATGCTCAACTGCAAGTGCTTATTTCAATCAATTTCCCGGAGCTGGATTTCACAGGTCACTTGCTGATAACACGCTGTGGAATAATGCCACAGTGTGCTTCTCAAAGCTTACCTGACAAGCTGCCTGACAGTGGGGGAGTGCGAGCACGTGTCACGTCAGCCCTCTAATTGGACACAAGGACCTTACTCCGTGGAACCTTGTCGCGCTCCACACAAGCTCACAAGGCCTTCAAACCAGGCCCATCTAACTTGGCAACGAGTGTCTGCTCCACTCCTGTGGAGCTGGTGCTAAATACCAGCGTTGTAATGAGACAGGCAGGTATGGGGATATGGCGAGTGGATAACATGCTCTGACACATGCTAAAACTGTTGTGCCAACTGGTTACAACCCACTTGACTGTGGTGATGACATTTAGAAATGTCTATTTCATCCTTACTTGCAGTAGTTCGTACTGCAGCGTGACTTTACAACAAAAAAAAAATATCTGCAGATGAATTTCAAAGCGTCTCAAATCCGAAGTTCTGTGTAGTAGATTTAGATACTTTAAATACACAATGCTTGTATGAAGTGTTTAGTGAGTGTTTGCGGGTCTCCTCTAAAGCCGATCTGTTTACATACCTCTGTGAATTACTTAGATTATAGCGTATCTTGGCTGTAGGCCACACCCCATTACTGACCAGCAACTAACTGAGTACCGAACCCAACCCTGCAGGACAGGAAATGAAAAGGAAGCGCTCCATCTGATCAGTCTCTGAGTCTAGAACTTCAAAGTGACAGCAGGGCGTAGAGGAGACGTAAGGATCGGCCCGATTCACAGGCCGAACAGCACACGGCCGTATCTGATGTGCTCCGATAAAGACGTCTGTGTTTGTTTATTTCATTTTTGGAGGGAGAGGAGAGGAAGGCTACATAACAGTTGTGTCCCTCTTTCTGAGAGTGGAACAGGAAGTGAGTTTAAGCTAAATATCACTGCTTATATATACTACCGTTTTGCTGCCAGTTTCATTTGGGCAGACATGCATGTAAAGACATATAAATAAAGGTACTTTTTTACATTCATAAAGTAAGAAATTGCAGTTCAGGCTTAGCTATAAAGAGACTCCTGCACAATGAGCATCTTCCTTTTCCATCCCTTACAGGGCTGACATTTCTTGATCTCCACCAGTATTGAGTGAAGCACACATGACCCCTTTGTCCTTATGTTGATGAATGACTGCCTCATACCCATTTTGTCAGATTTTGGTGCAGTGGAGTCGATAGCGTCACCTTGACGAGGAAAGTTTGTGATCCATCAGCCCTCAAGGCTGTCTGGCCTCAACTAAGGCCTGGCAAGAGCAGCTCACTGTATGGGGCATCTACTCCATCCAAAATCCTTCACCCAGTATGCTGCTATCGTGTGAGGTCGAACGAGTGGCTCCTATTACGGCTGCTTTACAGTGAGGAAAGAAGAAAAAAAAGCAGAAGAAAAAAAACACTTGACTTGTACTAATAGCTGGGAAGCCATGCTGGTCACCAAAGGTCTGAAGACGAAGCACCCTGTCAGTGCCCAGCTTGGGAAATTAGCAAATAATGTTCCCTTCCCCCTGACAAATGTGTGACAGCTCGCCTTCGCCAATCATTCTCTCCTAACGTTATGATGCATGTCCTGGATCCCCACTGGAGGATACAGGCGAAGTTTACTGACCCTCAATTTACCCATGACAAATGGGGTCCCGGTAAATGTGCGTTTTCTGGGGCGCGGAAGGGGTTCATTTTAAGCAATCCTGGTTATGTGGATGTCACTGATTAGGATAAATAGTGGCTGAGTGTGTTAGGACTGCTTGCAGAACCATATTACCAAGGGCCTGTATCGTTGCCCCTGGAGGGGAACTCTCGTGGAAACTTGGCCAAGATAGAAAACCAAAAGCTCTGATGCAATTAGGAGCTTAAATTGGATGAATTGTGCGGTCAAAGTTTTTATTCATGATTTACTCTTTCATATAGCACTGTAACAATGCAGTAAAAAGGTTAAAGATGCTGCAAATGAGGCTGAAAATGTATACTCTTTTCTTTCCTTTTTTAAGAAATCATCTAATCAAACCAGCATGCAATGTTGTAGTGCAGTGCTTAATATAGTGTAAAGTATAATAAAGTATTGACCTTAGGTACAGCCAGCAGTTTCTCCTCTTGATTTTCTACAACCTTGCAGACAGTTGAACCAATGGATAACCAATACATGGATTAAACAGAGGACAAGCTGGCAATCTCCAAGGGACCACATTGTGTTAGAAGGTAAAAGGTATAGACTGAGATACAGCAAAAAAATAGCTGGCATGTCTTTCCTTTTAAAAGTGTGCCAATAACAGTACAGAAGCAGTCAGTAAACTGCAGCCTACTAAAGTTTTATATACTATGTCTGTTTGTCTCATTAGTGTTTTAAACATTCAATAGTCAATGCCAACAGGATTATTTGACATACATTACAGGGTGCTCTCTTTCTGAGAATGGATTGTGAGTTTTGGAGCCATTCCAGGGTACTAACCCGAGTGAGGACGCGTCCCTCTGCTGTTCGAATTGGCTGCAGTCTCCTCTGTGTTGACTCTTGGTAATTTGTGATAATTTCTTAAATTGAGCGAGTTAAATCTCCACAATTAGGCTGGTGGTGCAAGAAGAGTCAACATGAAAAAAAAAAGGTTGAAAAAAGGCACTCCTCATAAGCCGTGCTCTCAAGTCAGACTCGACGCCTTATGCTTTGGTAACTACACCTTTGATATTCACATGTTGCTCTTCAATATGACACTGGAACATTATGTGCCTTTTAGACAGCACTGTGTGTCACTACATGCCCATTTTAGTTCCAAGTAATTTGCCATTGTAACTGCAGGTCATTTTAAACCTATTTGCTCGTGTAGTGCAGTAACACAGAAAGAAAAGCTATGGTTTGAAATGAGCTGTTTCGCTCTTAAATACATGATCCACTCTCTTGCGCTCAATGCATCAGCCCATTCTCATTTTACTGTCGGAGAGAAGTAGCTAACATCCTTTCACCTCGCAATTACTGTACATATGGAATCAGTGGTACCTAATTGTGGCGTTATGCGTTCTGCTCTCTTTAACGGTTTCATTCTCTCAAGCGTCAACCCTTGTACAATCAGGGTGAGCCACACAGGGAATAGCAGAGCGGAGGAGCCGGACCTGTCTATTCGCGACTTTCTCTTTTAATTCAGCACACTAATCAATTGTACCACCGTTGCCTCCAGGGGTAATTGTATCTTCATACTAACTGGAAGTGAGTAGGAAACCAACGAAGACAGGGAAGAAGAATGGGTGGTGGTGGTGAGGGGGTGGGGGTTGAAAAATCAACAAAGATAGAGAGAAGGGGACACGTTTCCCCAGTAAAACCTGATGGTAATCATCCCAATCCGCTTAGCCTCTGTGACTAATGGGGTCTGTTCTTAAGGGACCTGGTACTTTCACCAGGGTGCTATAGAAGCCATTAATGTCTTAACTTATACACCTTCTCTGTGCTGTGCGGTAACACATGTACTCACAGACACACGCTCGCACACACACACACACACACACACACTTTTTTCCCTCTCGCTCACTCCCACAGTCTCACACAAACAGACGCACATACACTTACGCAGCCACACTACACTCCTGTTTCATTATCCCGGTGCCTTGTTGGCCTCTGCTCCGCTCCTGCCAGGGAGGTTAAATGCAGGAGAGCTGGGCCAGACTGCACGGTTGGAGGAGAAGGGGACGGATGGCTGGGGGTGGTGGTAACGGTGGTTTGGGGAGCGAGGGGGGCGGCGGGGGGGGGGACTTGATGAGAAACAGCTGCCCCGGGATGGAGGAGTCTGGATGGGGGTTTCCGAGGGAGGTGGATGCGGGGAGGGGGGTGGGGGGGGGGGTCCAGGCCCACACTTTGCAATTCTGCTGCGCTCAAGGCCGGGGCTGTGCTGGAGGCCTGGGAGTGCTGGGGGAAGTGAGAGTGCCTTGTACGCGGCCCCGTTTCATTCTGCCCATCAGAGTTAGAACAGACAGAGGCTTCCAGGTCAGACAGGCTCTGACCCCTGCAACCTCTGTCTCCTCACCAATGATGACAGATAAGACCGCCACTTCCCTCTGTTAGCCAAGATAATCAGATCCCTTACTTATAGTGTGACACACACACACCCCTTTCTCGCGCGTCTCTCGTCTCTCCGCACACTTCCCCTGCCATGAATTCATATGGAACACACACGAGAACAACTTCTGACTCGCTCATGCACTTAACCTGGATCCTGCTTTTCTAATTTGATTCGTAAAAAAATGAGACCGCATTTTGCTTAACAAAATCAGCAAATTAGCAGAAAGCATTATCTGTCTCGCAACCGAGCAGATAAAGAGAATTGGCAGAATGAGATATCCTGACAGCTTGAGTTTAACAGAGCTTGGCAGCGCCGTTGTATGACGACAGGTCAGAGGGGGATCGAGTTGCACTTGTAGGAGCCCCTCCACGAAACACCTTTTGTGCAGTGCAGATCTCACACTTTTAACATTCAGCAAGCAGGGCCCTGGTTAGTTCATTATTAGTGCCTGGACTTGGGGCTCCATCTAGACAGAGGGAGGAGAGGGAGGGTTGGGACGAAGAGGCAGTTTTGACTCACCAGTATAGACAAATCTCCCAGGGGCACCTTTGCAGAACTGCTTGGACTTGTAGGACAGCGTGACTTCCACAACTCCGGGGATGTGCCGAGGTGGAGTCTGGACACGGATGGCGTGTGGAGTTATCAGCTGGATTACAGAGGAAGAGGAAGAGAAATAATGAGACCTCTGTAATAACAAACTAGAGAGTCTGTATTGTTAAGGCTATTGGCTAGAAGGTTAAATAAAACAAGCTGAATTTCTAACACTACAACTGAATCGTAGTCACATCTACAATTCCCCCAAAAACTTGACATCGTACCTCACTCCATACGAGCATGGTGCCGAACACGACTTGTAGGCCATCGAAGAAGTTGTCCCCTATGATGATGACGGTAGCTCCTCCAGTGGTCCATCCCTCACTTGGGCTGATAGCCTTGATGCACGGGGTGGCTGCTTATCCAAGACAAAGAGAAGAGCAAATTCAGCACCTGCGCTTGGACACTCAGCACCATGTCTCTTTACATGCAGACACATTACTGCATCACCTCCATGTCTCTCTCACAAAGACATATCATGGAAATTGCCCCTGGAAAAAAAAAATGATGGATTTGTCCTTTAAGGCATGAGAATCAAAATCATTTATCAGCGCGCTGGAGTGGTGTAGTTAAGCAGACCCTTCAAATGGTCCACTTCACAAAGGCTAAACGCGGGGCTCACACGGAAAATGATTTGATGGAGCAAATTATGTGTCAGGGCAAATGCAGCTATCAGAATTGATTAAGCATGCACTCGCATGTACAGTAAAATTTCAAAGTTGAACACATCTTAAATGAGTCAAGGATATGCACTGTTAAAGTGGAAATGACAAGCTAAAGCTTTGCTGGTTCATATTATTTCATTACCTTTGTTCTGCATATGCAGCACAGTACACACACACACACACACACTGAGTGTAGTTTCAGGTTTCATAACGTGAAATGCACTCGTGAATTATTCAGATTGTGTTGTTTTTTTTTTTTTCCTCTCTTCGTGATCGATTCAATCCATTTCATATTGTTTATTACAATGCTTTTCATCTGGCATGACTTCTGCTACGTAGCTCTGCCATTCATCAACAGTCTGGGTTGCTATTATAATCTAATTTGAGTGATCTGGTGCCTCACATCCACTGTCATTTGATGCATTACCTTAATATGGTGTTGAGAACAACACCGTGTTTACAACAGAAATAGCATGACAGCTAGCCATAAAATAGCAATATCAAATTTAATCTATTTCCATCAATATCTTTTAATACACTATGAATTGTGCATGTTGTTCCGAGTCTTCAAAATGTGAGCAACTATTTCACCAAGTTCCTTTTTTCTTCACAAGCTCGGTTCTAAACCTCTATTATCCTTTCCATCCAGTAAGTAAATCACAGTCGGCCATTGTTGTATGGATCACCTCCGACAAGACATCTCCCTTTGTTTGCCTTGCTGTTGGGTCTGTTCAGGTCATGTTTGCTCTCTCTCTCTGCCCATAAAGTGCACACACACACATTGGTACTACAGGGAATCTGACTTTAACAGGCGCTGTTGACTTCATGCTAATCACCTCGTACAGATTTTCATTTGTGAGGCCTGGAGGAGTGACATTTGCTTTCCTTAATTGCGAAGCGGAGCGTCTGAAAGAGGACCAACCCTCTATGGGCATGCTGGCCCCCCTCTAAGGGCCTGACCTTCATCAGTGCGGACGATTACAGCAAATAATTCACCCTTCAAAATTACTGTAAACAAATTGACTTTGGGGATGAGAGAGAGGGGGGGGGTCAGGGAGGAGGAGGAGGCAAGAAAACGGCCTGATGGTGACGGTGACTGTTGGGGGGCAGCTGCAGCCTGAAACCTACGACATGCACGCACTCACACAGACGCGCAACCTCGGAAATCCCAGTGCCCCCTCCCACACACAGAAGGACCCATGGAGAGGCAGCGACTGAGGCCCTAAGCCGTCCACCCTTCTGCCTAAAAATTTGCATATGTCTCAATGCACAGACAGAGAGGGGAGCATGTGCTGAATGGGGACCGTGGCGAAGTGGATTACACAGTCAGCGCAGGCGATCTGATGACAGACACGCACAATGCCCCCTCAGCAGATGATAGGCATCAAGAGGAGTGGACGGATGAGGATGCAAAGAGCCAGCTTGCCAGTCTGAATGTTGCATCACTAAGTCTTTACAAATTGTCCACTACAGTAGAGGAACATTTACTCAATTTCAATTACTATGTCGTAGCTTGTTTGGGGTTTTTCCTATCCATTTTGTACGTATGTGTGAAGTTATATTAAGATCCACTTTGCTGTGAAATGACCTCAGGCAGCCGATCTGTGATCCATCCTAATCTTTTTCCTCAGTGGTTAGGGTTAGCCGTAGAGGACGTCAAAACTGATCCGAGATCTGAGCAGAGGAGGTCTCAGCTCTAGTATTGTGACACTCAAACAGGTCTGATGTGGCCCCGCGAAGCCGTCCTTTGTTCTGCCTGCTGAAATGTGTTGTAATTGTGCTGTGGGATGTCCAGATGGTCGGTTGATAGTGCAGCTGATGGGATTATACCTTTTACCTCTCCCTGGGCCATCTGTTCCCTTTGACTCTCTCTCTCTCTCTCTCTCTCTCTCTCTCTCTCTCTCTCTCTCTCTCTCTCTCTCTCTCTCTCTCTCTCTCTCTCTCTCTCTCATACTCTCTCCTTCACTTTCTCCTTTCCTTCTCTCCTTCCACCCCCCCCTGCCTTCTTTTCTCCCTCTCTTTCTTCCTCTTAGGCCCAGCAGTCTGGATTCACTTGTCTTTATTGCATAAACCCTAACAGCATTACAGCCACTTGGCATGCAAATGAGGCAGGCGCTGCAGGCTCTATGCTGAGTCTCCTATATTGTCTGGGGCTCTATAATGGTGGAACTGAGCTAAGGAACGTGTGTGTGTGTGTGTGTGTGTCAGTGAGAGAAAGAGTCTGTGTGTGTCGGTGCTGTGCCGTCCGTGTGTGTTTTCATACGTGGGGGGTGATGCCGCGTGTGAACGACTCGACTATTTGTGAGCGTGTTTATGCACCTTTGAGCCCGAATCTATACATGTTTGAGTGACAGGCAGCCACAAAGCACATCCGTGTCTGAATGCATAATATGCTTGTTGTGCGACAGTACACACAAGTGAACAAAAATGTCACATGGTGATATTCAGTCTGTCAGATCACAGGCTATACCGTTTCTGCGCCAATAGGGGGCAGCACCTCTTGATCCATGTGAGCAAGTCGGTGCAAGTGCACTGTGGGCTGAGAGGAAGGATGCCTCTCAGTTTCAGCCACACAGGCAGTCAGCCAGCCAGGCATACATCTAAAGCTTTTCGCCAGTGAACTCCCGAGGAAGAATGTGTTGCTAATTTAAAGCACGCTGTCTGCCTGCTAGTTGTCAGAGCACTGTGAGGACATGGCTGGAATTATATGTTATGACCGCTCCTCCTTTTCTCACGTCTCTGTTTGTCAAAGGTGACTTAAACAAAGCCAGCAATTGTTGTTGATGCATGGTAAATTAGTTTGTTATGGAGCTGAGTCTGGGAGGGAGAAAGAAAGAAGAAGAAGAAGAAGAAGAAAGATCTCAACTTGTGAGAGCACACGCGCGTATGCAGAGGGAAAGTGTATTAAAGTTATTAGACAAAGACGTGTTCAACTGGGCGGTTGACAATAGCTTCTTTACGGGGCGTCACTCTGCTGCTTTGAAGAGTGTGGTGAAGAGAGGAAGAAAGGGATGGGTTGGGGTAACCTGTAAAGAACACAGGCACACACACACACACACACACACATAGACACACGAAACACATATGATCCCATGGGAGAGGGGGAACATGGAGGCGAGGGCTCAACCTCTTTAATTGCTCCCCTCATTAAGAAACTGGTTGCTAGGCGATCCACACCTATCGTGTCATAAACGTGAAACACACAAACAGAACGTCAGCGAACATAATGACTTTGGTGCTCCGGGCAGGACTTTAATTATTTGATTTTGTTCTCCAGTAGAGGAGTCATTAATAAAGACAAAAACAAATAGATTAGCTTTTTCCCCCACTAGGACGAGAGAGCACTGAGATATATTAATTGTCTACTTTTTTTTTTATTAGTCGTTGTTGTATTAAACATTACATTTGCTTTTGGTGATAGAACCATTAATGCCCATTAATGTGTAGAGAAGCTTGTTTTAGTCAGTGGTGTATATAAACTGTTTGCCCAGCCATAATTGGCTCTTGAAATCTGAAGATAAGCAATTTGCACAATTGGCCAAGTCAGTTCTCTCCTTTTTTTCTTTTTTTTTTCTTCTCACAATCTTTCAGCTGCATGTGCTCCCATCTGCGAGTGGAGGCCACGAGGGTCATAAGGTTATGTTTAGTGCATTTCACTTTTTGGATTTCCCATGGTTTGGTGCTCCTTCTTTTCTCTCTTTTGGCTGAGCAGGCAATCAGTCTATCATATGGAATCAGTTGGAAGAAAAACAGTAAGTTCTGTTTTTCTCATACACCCCTCCCCTCCCCCGACCCCCTCACCCCTCCACACACACACACACACACACACACACACACACACGCACACACCGTCAACCACCCCTCCTTTCTCTCTTTCTCTTTCCTCCCCCTGTTTCAGCTCACTCACAGCTAAATCTGCAGAACCCAATGACAGGAAATTGACCTCACAGCCAAATTCTTAAGCAATTTGATCATGTTTCACAAAGGGCTTTTAGGACAAATGTAGGCACATTAGGAGACTGGAGACTGGAAGTAGTATAACATAGTAGTATAACATTTTAAAATCGTAAATTAGCCTGAATATTTGATAAATACGTGATAAATACACAGAGTAATACACACAATTTCCAGTCAAGGCATAGCAATAGGTATGATAAAGGCAACAAGCAACATAAAAAGTACAAATGAAAGTTATGGAGGAATACAACAATTACTAACAAGAAACTATGTATGTGATTACTGAAATGGGTGGATGTCTAAAAGAAACTAGTAAATTATAGTATGTAAAATGCATGCCTACCATTCTCCAAATAAGGAGGCGTACCTTCTGAAGGGTCGAGTCTGCGAGCCCTTCGCCCGTGCTTGGAGTTGTTGTGTACGAACATGTTGTCAGAAACAGCCAGGACATGGCCGTCCACATTGACGGTCGTCGATACGACAACCTGCAGCAGAAGTGAAGGGGAAACATGCAATTTAATACATTGCGTGATAAAGATGAAGCCAGAGAAATGTAGTTTTCCAGGCATTCTCATTAATGGAGTGGGGTACAGGGGATACATGAATGCTTTAGAAACTCAGCTGTGTGCAGGTACATGCCCGTGTGATATTGATTGCTATTGTCAAAGCTCTTGCAGCGGTTGTACTCTTTGGACATATCACATTACAGTTCCCCGGCTTCTCAGCCATTTTGTTTTAGCTTTTTAGTGTCTTGCATTTGTGTACAGCTAATTGACTTTTCAATCACTAAAATACCATTTCCGTTTACTGTCATCATAGCACAAGCTCAGAATTATTGATCATCTATCCATCTATTTGAGGATGGAAGGCCTCCCTTTTAAATTTTTACTGGAGTCATTAGCAACTGAACCGTGCTCCATCCCATCACTCAACAAACATTTTACTAGGATCAGATTCCAAGCCGCACTCCATATTTCATAATGCTTATTTTTGTTGTTGTTTTTTGGCTACCACATCTCCAAACAGTGAGCCACATGTGAATGGCCAAAGTGTTTCTGAGCCGGAAACAGAGAGCCCCTCTCAGGTTTGCTTCGCCGGTAAGTGACCTCGGTGTAGCAGTGGAATTTAGGGGGGCGCTTTTTTTTTGGGTTGGTTCGGGAGGGTTGGGGGCTGTAAGGGGGAGAAGGGGAAGTGAAAGAGCTCCATTCTTGTGTGCAGGTTCAGAGCTGGGCCAAGCTGAGGATGATGGATTGGGCCCTCTCTGGCCTCCAGCTGGTTTTTGGGGGTAATAAGTGGAGTGGAAGGCATGCAGAATACACAACTTTGGCCAGAGAAACACCTACGGTGGAGCATCTGGGAAATCTATTTGGGGGAAAATGGCATACTAACTGTTGGACTGAAGACGAGGGATGATCATCAGCAAAAAAAAATGTAAAAAAAATGTTATTTTAAACTTAATGTTCATGTTTTAGTTTCACACAAAAAAAAACAAGAAAAAAAAACTTCTGGCATTCCTTTTGACACACAGGAGTGAGAGGTGAAACCCTTGGTGGCTGTCATGCATCAGTCCACATTCACCCTCAGGGAAGATTTGAGGAGGCAGGGGAGGTCTGATGGTGGTGACATCAGGAGGGGACACCCTGTCTTGTCTGTTTCATGTCTAGGTTTCCTCCTGGAGGATGCTGACTTGTGTGTCTATCACAGAACAGGGCTGTCAGAGACGGGCGCCCACCTGTAGTTTGTCACTATCCTAAGAGGACAAATCACACTAAACCCTCACTCCCTCACCTTGACCTAGTGAGCTGCTTGTGGTAAGAGTGTCTGGGTAAATTGGATAGACAGTCGGACGGATAGATCATGGTATGTGTGTGTTTGGGAGGAGGGGGTCAATCATTTTGAGAAAAAACTACTTGATACATGAGAAGCGAGAGGGTTAAAGAAGCAGTAAAAGTGCTCAATGGTCATGTCCTTTTCGTGTAAATCGTAGCATTTTGTCAGCCCCAATAATGATGGTTTTCAGATGGCTTAAGATGGTTTTTATTGGCTATACAGTTAACTGCATATGTGTGAGTTTAAGTATATGCATATGTGGGTAAGAATGAGAGAGGGATGTAGAGAAAGCAAATATATGCACTTCTGGCGGCTCACACGGGCATCCATCCATATGTGTGTATGTGTGTGTGACTGTGTGTGTTTCTGCACGCTTTCACATATGTGTGTATAAGAAGGTATGCGTTTCCGCTGCCAGACAGATCCTGAGTTAACACTGTTGTTACATGTGGTTGGATCGTCCTCCCCTCTGCGCTGAGGCTCAGAAAACTGTCAGGGACGCGATTGATGGCACTCTAAAATCCTATATCCTTATTTGTGTCAGATGCTATTCCCTAATAAATAATCTGTCCTGAGCACACATGACACAAAATCTCTCTCGCTCTCTCTCTGGTTCTGGGTTTTGTCTCGTGCAAATAATACAATTGTTTTCATATGTGTGTCGATGCGACTTAATCTATTGCAGTCGTGAGTTTGTACACCTGTGTGTGTGTGCAAAGAGAGCGACAGACAGGGTGGTGTGGGGAATCTGTGTGAGACTTCAGTCACCTGGAATCTGCGCATGTCTCGGGGATTCCCTGCATTCTTCAGACAGTTCTGATTGCACTTGAGAAAGAACTTGAGGAAGAATCTGAAAGAGAGCACAAAACAAAAGCAAAGGCATTTAATTCCACATTTTAAAGGACAAAGTTGCGGAAGGACTATCAAAACGCTCCCGGTCATCGGAAGCAAACACGACATTGCACCACTTCGGACGGGGAAGTCGCGGCATTTCATTCTCTCAAAATCAAGAGCATCCGTCTCTTCCTCGTCTCATCCGCTCACCTGAGTTCATGGGTCTTTCCCAACACCCATCTGCCACTAACATACAGGAAGTCACTTGATATTCCACCCACCTCTTTAATCCCAGGACACCCCCTGTGCAATTAAAGTACTCCTGTTCAATAGGGAAGCAAATGAGGCCCACCTGTGACCAGGTCTTGTTTGAAGAGCATCAGGGATAAAGGACCTAACAAGGTGGGAGCGCGCCACAAAACTTATAGTCCTGTCAGGCAATTAGGCGGACACTCCTGGGACCACCGTATGCCACGCACACACACACACACACACCACACACAACGCATACACACACACACACACACCCATGCACTTGTGGGTGGGTGAGGCAATTATGCCACAAATTACAACCTGGCTAATCGTCTCTGAACAAATGTCACGTCTGAGTGAGATCTGGGCTTGGTTAGTTTGTACGCTGCCTTCCTCTCCTTCTCTCAGGTGTCGCAAAATGTATTGATAAAGCTTCGTGTTGAGAGCCGTATATATCAGAAGTGGCCGCTCAGACGCCGAATAGTTAAAAAGAGAAAGATTAACAACGGGGCCAATAATGAATGTCTCATACGTGTAGCCTATTGTGTACATTTTTACACAACCACACAGAATAAACAATGATATTTGACTTGTTTTTGTAAATTCTCCCTAAAGAATCATGACTGATTGTGCCTTTGCTTCCTCCAATTCATTACGAATACCACACGGAGATATTTATTTTTTTTATCTCATTGCACTTGCGTTGCTATATGCAATATTGTGGTTTCCATTGTAATACTACCGTGGCTCACAGAATCACAGCGGCTCATTGGATTACCATAGATTGCACCATAGATTGCGTGGCCATTTCATTCCGCTAAATACAGTGGCTTGTGTGGCCTGTGAGGACGCTTTCACAACACTTAAGACTTCTCGTTCACCCACTGGGATCCTGGCCAGGCCATAAATCAGAGTCTGAAATGACCCTTCTAACCCTGGCCACATTAACACATGCACTGGTCATTTGGAAGTGTTCTTCGATAGACTCCTATACCTTGTGCTCCGCTGAGGGCCCGGCAGGGAGAGGAGAGGTGAGAAAATATTTTCACTACACATCCAAGGAGCTTTGGCTTGGACATCAATAAAAGACGTTTTAACCCATGCCAGAATGCTGATTGCCTGTCGGTGTGTGGTGAGGCCATAAAAAACCTGACTTGTCATTAGTGCATTTCGCTTGATTGTGTTCACTGTGTTTTCGGGTTGCATCTGTTGGCTGATCATCAAAATGACCATTATGTACTCTAATTCCCTGACCCTGTTTTTATTTCCCCAAAGAGTCATAATGTAGAGCAGCAGACATCTGCGGAAAGCAGACCTGAAATACGACTTTTATTTGTCTGTCGCCTCTCATACAGATTGGGTAAGGCCAGTGTGTGTGTGTGTGTGTGTGTGTGTGTGTGTGTGTGTGTGTGTGTGCGCGCATGCGTTTGTGCACATTTACATGGGTATGTGTGCGTGTGAGCATGTGCAAGCACATGCATCATCCGTTGGTAGACAATTTATGTCAGACAAGAGATAGAATACATTTCCTCGGCAATGCATTGACTTCATAAAAGAAACGCATTCCTTTCAGAGTTAGTCTTGTCTCTTGTCTTGGATACTTTAATGCTTTTACATACTGTTTCTACTACAGTGAAACCAAAAGTTCAGAAACAATAAACACAAGAAATTGCGTGCCCACGCTATCATAAAGTAGCTCCTTTATGTTTACTGTTATGAAGGCAATTAAGCACAATTTCTCTACTAAAAAGATAAGCTTAATTTTCATAGTCCACAGCCGTGGCAGTGCTATAGCATCCATTACATTTGAGTTGGTTAAGATTCTCCATGAGCACGGTGCAAATTGGTCCTTGGTGAGAAGGAGAGCAATTAAGACAAGGCCCCACTCTCTCTCTTTTACTTCTTAAATATCTACAGAAGTTTGTGCTGGTGTTTTGGCACGCACAGAGACAAAAGGAGGTTGTTTAATTGTTTTTTAATGGGATATCAAGTCGTCGCTGCCATTAGATGTTGGCAATGGAGGGCAAAGGGGGATAGAGAGAAAGAATGAACTGCAATTAGGTTTGATTAAAGCTATCCTTCTCAATAATCAGCTGTTCTGACAGGACAGGGGGACCCTGGTGGCCGCTGAGATGGAGGAAGGTGTTGAGTGATATTAAGGCCAATGAAGGGGATATTAACATGGCTAATTAAAGCTCTTCCAAAGCCGGGAGAGGAGGCTCTCAGCGGACCTCACTGGATGAAATAATCGGCCAAGGCAGCTATCAGTTGGAGGAGGGAGAGAAAGGGAGTGCGGGAAGGGGTGGGGTGTAGTCCATCGGAGGGAAGGGGGGGAGTAGAGGGAGGGATAGTGGGAGGCGTAAAGGAAAACTATGAAGTGTGAAGAAAGACAAAGAGGAAGACATCGACAGGCATATAGAGAAAGACTTCCAGGGCTTCCGCGGAAGCTCATTTTGACATCCACGCTGTCTCTGTCTGCATGCCCGAAGTCTGCCAGTATAACTAAGACCTGACATCAGCTTTTATCTCCGACAGCCAGTCATACAGGTCCACAAATCAACGTTAAAACAATCCTGCTCATGCCTTGGTCTAAGGCAATTAATACGATTCTCCTGTAGTACCTCCATGCGCGCCCACTGCCGAAGCTACTAATCATGCCATAATGATTTCTCTCCCTCTGGTCAAAGGGGAAATAGATTGTCTCTTTAGTAATGCAGCAGGCTCGGTGCCTTCCACTCCCTGGCTTCACAGACCCGGTAATTGAGGAGAAAAAGGCCGACTTTGGCACTTTGACTGATTTGAGGGCTGCTAGACCCTCTTATCTTTACTCTGATCATTTTAGGCTGACACTCAAAGGAAGACCCATCGCCCTAATTCTAGCTCACCCTCTCCTATCATCAAACAGAGGGGAAAGAGAGAAAAAGAAGAGAGAAGGGAAAAAAACAAACAGGCAGGGTGAGGAAGGCCTTCTCTCATTTAAATGGCCAACTTAATTGCAGGGTTGATGTCACTCATGCATTAATGTCCATCCCTTTGATTTGAGCGAAGGGGGCAAATAAGGATAATGTTGTATTATTAAGGAGGCTATAGCTCTCCTGTCAATTTTATTCATCTTTTTTTTAACTATTCATTTTCATATTTGTATTATTTTTAATGACTTGTAAGAAATTCAAAGTTCAGCCGGAGCTATTTGAAATTATTTCCACTCGCGAGTTTCTTAAATTACACACATGGGGGATATATTTTTCTCTTCAATAGTACACCTTATTGTACAAAAGCGCTTCCCCTTATTTGTTTAGGCCGTTACACAATACACCGACAGATGGCCACAGTATCTGTAAGAGTCAGACAATCTGCTGACACAAGATCTCTACGCTGAGATAGTAGTACACGGGTCAATAGCGTATCGGATTTCCAAAACGCCGGGGTCTTAATGTCAAGCCTCCTGCCTTTCCTACCTACTGCTCCAGTTATTAGGCACTCCACTGAACTGCATTCAGATTCCTGTTGTGACAAGGCGGAGCAGGTAAAACGAGAAATAGAGACACTTATAGATCTTAATCTTCCTGAGCACTTATTTATGCAACTGAGTGGTCTTGGATATATATATATATATATATATATATATATATATATATATATATATATATATATATATATATATATATCCATCAGTTAAGTCCCTGAGAGGCCCAGCTGAGCTGCGTGGCCGTTCCTGTCGTATTTTGGTTCGCCGCTGTCTTCTCTCGTCAAGCAGAGCTGTTTTTCTCGCCTTAGCTGAAGTAAACCACAGCACATTAACAATATTTGCTCTACCCCTGTACAAGCGCCGAGGGACCAGACCCACAGATCCTATCACTTCTTTATCAGGGAACAAGTGCCTCACTATCCAACCTTATTGGGTTTGGGAGATTAACCCCTTCCACTCACGGGCTCTGCCCATCTCCTCCGAGAGCAGCCAGGCAGATGTCACCGTGATTATTATTGTTCAACATCAAATATCCCAACTACATGTCTCTGAGAATTTATTAGCTATTTCCAAGGCCTTTTTTGGATTTTATTTCTTTATTTTTTTTTTCAGCTGCTATTGTCACTTCATTTTGTTGTTTCATATTTCATATTTTGTGTTGGTGGTGTGTGTGTGTGTGTGTGTTGCGGGGGTGTCACCAATAATTGATGTGCTTCCTCTGCACCCTAACATGTAGCTGTGTCCCTCCATTCATCCCTCTTTACCCTCTCCTCCACCATCCCCCCTTTCGTTCTAATGGGCAGAGTGGCATTGACATTATTTCACTTGAGGATCCCTCACTCTGTCAATCCCTCTTCATTTACTCCATGGCTACAGGACTCATTATGGTACCTCTTCCTCCTCCTCTCTCTTTCTCTTGTGCTCTCACTCATTTTCCTCACCTCCTCTCTCTCTCTCTCTCTCTCTCTCTCTCTCTCTCTCTCTCTCTCTCTCTCTCTCTCTCTCCGGACACTGTTAGTTTCTTACTTAAGAGAATCGCTCGTCTTCACAAATGGTCTCGCGTCAAACCCACTCCCAGCAAGCCCCCACTGATTCCCTTCAGGCTTTGGCGCAGGTTTACTGTAACAGATTAGACGAACACTCGGAGCTCCTGCTAACTATCCATCACTTGCTAACAGTGGACTAAGGCTGTGTGCTTTATGCAGCTTTTAGCTCCAGCCCGCCACATACTGCATGTTTAGCCCCGAGCTTTCTCTCTGCCTCTCCCATCCCCTCACATCAAGATACTGCTGAGGCTGTGTACTGTTGCACGCTGTTCTTTGTTTTACTCTGAATACGCCTTTTCTCTACCAGGACTTTGAACACAATATAATAAGACACGAGACATAAATAATTCTGCGTTGTTTTGTCTTGCGCGGCCCTGTTGTTAAAAACGAATCAAACACTGGTTGCCGCTATAGAGCCAGCGTCATCTACATCCAAACTGGAATTCATAAATATTATTGGATCATCACCAGCACCATAAAACCTGCGTGATGATGATTACTTATAATGACTTTGACAGTCTCGATGATGTTGGTCGTGAGGTTGCTGACATTACAAAAATAATCACGTACATCAACAATAGAGTTCTCGGGAACATTTACTCAGTTCAACAGCTGGACGGCAGAGAGGTGTCTCCGGGTTATTTTTGCGCAGGAGGAGAAATGTGCTGCTTTGATTACTGGTCAGCATTGGAGCTCGGGGCCTTGAGGAAATACCAGTCAGCACCTCCGCGCGCTAGTGAGATGGAAGATAAGCATATGTTGGAGAAACCGGCTGGGGTGAATAGTAGTATTTAGGGTGTTGGACGTGGGGTTCTGGAAGGCCAGCGCCGGCCAACAATGGGAGCCATACAGCGCCGTCTCTCTCCTGTGCCACCTCTGAGGGATCAGACCCAGGCAAGATGCAGAGGAACGCAGCTGTACAGGCAGGGCCAGCAGGGGGGCTTTGACCGTTTACTGACAGCCATGCTGGATCCAGCAGGCCAGTGGGGGCCTATTTGCATGGGGATGTGTGTGTGTGTGTGTGTGTGTGTGTGTGTGTGTGTGTGTGTGTGTGTGTGTATTACATATAGGTCGGTGAGTCAGTGGTTTTGCTGTCTGTCCATGCATGCTCAAATGTATGCGAGTGTATTTCTACACCATATTATTACTAATGTATAATACATACATCTAAAGTGGCTGTCAGGACTGGTCAGTCGTCATAAAACATGAGGCAGCCACTCTGACATCGCAGCCACATTAACGCGTTCTCAGAAGGAAGAAAAAAAAAAAACTCCACTGTGGACTGTCATGTAGGCAGGGGGAAAAGAAGACAGAAAAGACAGAGAGCGGGTCGGTGCTTAAAGCTAACAGGTAACCTTTCTGTGCACCTAGGACAAAGGCAGGGGGAAAAAGAAAATGTCAAATTAAGAGAGGCCAGGCAGAGAGACGTGGCTGCCATATTTGTGTGAAAGCCCAGTGCTGTTGGCAGCAGAGATGGCTGCTTTCTGATTCATCTGGGGCCGTATGGCAAAGCTTTGTCAGTCTGTGCGAGGTATAAATAATTCAGGGTGAGAGATGGCAATTACAGGGCCCTGCACAACCAAAATGAATATTTTATAAGGACTAAAACTGCCCTGGAATGAATCACACACATGGAGTCACACACACATACACACACACACACACACACACACACACACACAAGCATAAGTGAATGTGTGCACACGCACACGTAAGCACACATGCACCCAAACACACACACACACACACACACACAAAGGTAGCACATATGAACCTTTAGCGGTGTTGCATTGTTGACAATATAACTATTTTATTATATAAACCTCCGCATTGTGGGTTAATCATTTTTAATCTGCTTGCATGTGCGATTTCTCACAATATTTGGTAAAGGGTGAAGAAGTGTGTTAGATTTGTTGTTCTGTTTATTCACCACCACAAGCAAATACCTGTTTGTGATTTTAACTATTCAGTGGCCCATTTGAAATATATTAGCATGAAATGAAAATAAAAGCAAGTGTCCGATGTAGAGAAAAGATCTATACAAAAAGTAGTCTCCTGAGACTCAGAGCCTTTACTTTTGACCCTGTAAATATGGTCTTTGTGTGTGAGCAAGAGGGGGGGGGCTGGGTGGTGTGTGGGGGGGCAAAATGCTAATGGGAAAAGATTAAACCCAAAAGCCGCCTGGAGCATTTACCTCTAAAGGGTTTTGTCTGTCAGGTTTCCTGCAAAACTCTCTCTTTATAATTCTGAGACAAAAAATAACATTGTTCCCTAGTCCTGAGGAGCGCAGTGGCTTGGTTGAATGGCCATTGTGTGGACCTAGCTAATGATACCTTAGCTTTTGTGAGAGGGAGGCCAGGTAGGTCTGTGACATCAGCGCCGCACAAGTGCTTCTCTGTCCGGATGTTTAGGGAAGGATTTCGTCCATGGTGGGAAAAGGGTATTGAGAATAAACAGGTCCTGTTTTTGTACCTGCATTTTAAACCCCTCGGTCTAAGACCGGGGGGTATCCTGAGGGAAACAAATTGCATTTAAAATAACTTTTTTTATTTCAAATCATAACCATTATATTTTTATCTAATAATGGGAATATTATATTTTTACATCAAGCTCCGGAAGGAGCCGCTTCAGCAGACAATGATGTAATTCCAGGGGTGTATTTTTTCCCTTTTTTTCCTCTCTTTTTATTTCAGCGGGAGTGTGGGCGTTTTATTTGTCAGTCCAAAGGGAAGATGGCAACCCTCTAAGGGAGGAGAGACCCCAAGCATGAAGACACAGATCGCATGTGTTGGAAAAAGTGACAGCGAGGCAAATGCTAAGAGAAAGCTGCTTCCTTACCGAACCGCACACTGTTAGCGATACATAGCTAGTTGTTGTGA
The DNA here is from genome assembly GCF_023055335.1 of Clinocottus analis. Lineage (NCBI taxonomy): Eukaryota > Metazoa > Chordata > Actinopteri > Perciformes > Cottidae > Clinocottus > Clinocottus analis. Next base: position 7,927,487 of record NW_027176240.1, read on the forward strand.
AGGCAGCTGACAAACCCGTACCGAGGCATGTCTCGCCCCGTTTGTGAGTTTTCAAAGAATGTGATTTGCAAATAACATGAGTCTCTGGGCATAGACCGGGCATGTAAGTACGGTGAATAAAGCCCCCCTGCTCGGCTGAGGGAAACCCTTGCTTGTCAGCTCAGTTCTTTGTCAGAAACCTGACAGATAAATAGACAGTGTTTTGCCGCTCACTCCTCCTGCCTTATGTACACAGAGGCATGTGTCTGCTTCCACATACAGGTTGACTTGCTTTAGGGGAGGAATTTGTTAAAAGATACCCCACCGCTTCTCGGGGCAATGACTGAAAATATTGTGGGCCACTTCAGACAGCATCAAACAACAAACAATGGGGGTTGATGTGTAACCAGATAAAACACAGATCGAATAGCTGGGCCTAAGCACCACTACAGGGCTTATTTTTCATGCAAATTACTACTAATGAGCTTCCTGAAATCTGACTAATTATATCAAAGTGATTTCTTTAATTAGTTTGTAATAATTCCTCGCATAAACATCATAGTAAACAGATTAAGCTATATAAAAATATCAATTTGTCACACTTTATACGAGATGCTGTGCAGCTGACGCTAATCTTGCTTCTCCAAAATGCCAGAGCAAACATTTATTAAAGAATTAAATGTGTACTTAAAGAATGTTTGGTAACATTAAGGAAGCATATCTCATCCATATTTCTCACGGTTTCCGTAAATGCTCTCTCTCACTGAAGCCTCTGACAGAGTAAGATAAGTGAGTGAGACTTACACATATGTAACTGGTGTGAGAGAGTCATGTTAATAATTCAATATTATGATATAAAATATAATATCAAACTCTATAATTAAAAGGCGTGAAAAACCCAAGTTAAACAGAGCAAATGTTATTGTAATCTGACATCAGAGATTACTCCACTGAGTGACTGGAAATACTGCATGTCAAATCCAAATACCTATTTGAAAAATAACAGACGACTTCAGAAAAGATAAGAAATTGCATTTATCTACCACTTTGCACCTCTCGTTAATCCAACAACATTCCTCAAACCCCTGAAGAGTAAAAATACCTAATATACTACCAGTCACAAGAGAACTCATACGACTACCGATCTTTCTGATACCCTCAATCTGCACTGAGATGGATTAAACATTCAATTTGTTACTCGCCAGACCACCACCCAGGTTCACCACTTACCATACAAATGGAAAACACGCTAGTAATCTATTAGCCTGCCTGGTCTGACACTGTATTATGTTGTATTTGTATTATATTTACTTCAGGGAAATTACGATTCAAGTCATATTTATCTTCATGTGGAAATGTGTGTCTAAATGGAAATCACCTATAGTGTGAGGGTAGATGCAGAGCAATACTAATGTGATCCATGAACCGTGCGATTTAGTCACCCTCTATGGATGCACTATGGGCTGATTCTACATATCAAACATGCTCTCCCCCTGTTAAAGCCCATACCCAGAGCCCCCGATGCTGTTTGATAATTATTACGCTTACATTACAACAAGACCTTGCCTGTGGAGCTGGAAGAGCCGCCCCCTTCCCAACACACACACACGCACACACACACACACACACACACACACACACATACATACACACACGCACACGCACGCACGCCCTTTGTCATATACTGTAGTAAACAGCTTCCCAGTAAGCTGTTTGCACTTCACTGCCCGCTCTAGGAAATAAAAACAAAGAGCAAATTGGGGGTTTTGCGTCTCAGTGAATAAATAAGGTTGTTTTACTCACAGAATCCATTACCTTTTAAAACATGTGCCTAATGCGTTCAGCCTTTTCATTTTACAAACAAAGCCTAAATTAGGAATTAAATACATTCGTATTTAGATAACGGCATTAGCTTTATGACATCAATGTGAAAAAGTTGGACGCCATCCATATCATTCCCATGCTTCCATTGTTACGTTAAATTGCAATATTAATCCTGGCTCAGACCAAGGTACTGTAGCTTTTATGCGGTGCACTTGAATTATGCTATTGAAGTAATTGATAGTGATTCAGTCATTGACGGTACTAATCCCATGATTCAGTTCATCTCTCTCAGTGCCATTTACCTCCAGATGTTTAGAGTTTGGGGTAATCAATAAAGAGGGAATAAAGATTGGCATTCACAATACTCCCCTTGACAAGCTCCAGCCGAATGTTTGTCAAGCAAATTAAACACACTTAGACTTTTCACCTGCTCCTACAACGACACCACATATGGCCGTGAAGTTAAAAATAAGAAACTCTGCATACATTACCATGCATAATGCACAACTCCCTCCATTTAATATGCAAATTTTGTAAAATATTACTGAATACCTTCTGTTCGGAATGAATAAATTTGAATTGCAATTAGAATAATCTTGTATAATTAATGAAAACTGTCAATTTTGGTTCCGAAGTAATTTGATTAGCATGTTGATAGGACACTTATCAAGTTCAGTAAACTGTTAGATTAAGAAGATGAAAAAAAAGATTCTAAGGATATTTTTCTCAACGGCTCTGACATTTTCCCTTGGCATTGTAAACAAAGACAGTAGCTGGCAAACTTCCTGAATCGAGGGGCGAGAGAGGGAGGGTGGAGAGACAGAAAAAGAGAAATAGAGACGAGGACAGAGATAGAGAGCCTCTTGAGATAATCTGTGAATCTCAGTCCACAGATGAAAAGGAGTCTATCGTCAAGGCTCCTGAGTGAGCTACTCATCTCTGCCCTCTGCTCTCCAGCTAAGCCCAAGTTTATGGGATTTATCTCGTGCACCATTTGTAGTTTTCACATCACATGATGAGTTAAAAACAGCACACAGCTTTTCTAAATGTTTGGAGGCTATAAATGTAGAGTTCTCAGCTAAAACCCACAGACAACTGATCCCAGTCTGCAATTCTTCTGAGAGTAGCTATCTATTAGCGATCAACAAATTGATGTACGCCATTGTTGTATTGTATAAAACAGAACCATCTGTACTGTCTACAGATGAACAGAGCTAGTGACCTCCTTTTCCCCTCTCTTTCTCTGCTCATTAGCTATCCTGAACCTCTTTCTCTACTGCTTTCAGTTTTCAAACCCCCAAATGAGACCTAAATCGCTTGCAATACAGGTTAGCTTGAGGAAGGGGGGGAGGCAAACATCTGTCGCGCTAGGTACCCACACGCAGCTCGGGGTATCTCCTGCGAGGAACTTTGGGGATGTTTAATTCATAAACGCTGTCATCCATGTAAACCTCCTGATTTCATAATGACTAACTCTTGGTGGTTTAATTAATTTAATAATGCCTTTCAGAAGCCATAAATGAAAGGGTCTCTGAAGTGGTGCATTAATTAGCCAGAGCCGATGCTAGCCCTGTCAGACTGGTGGCTGTCAAAAGCGGGGCAAAGCGGAGGATGGGCACAGCTGACGTCCTGAGGTTAGAGGTCGTGCCAATCACGCTCCTCACCGCACTTAATGAGTCATAATTTGTGTCTAGTATACACATGTATTAGGGTCAACCTGTGGTCATGTCCATAATTCTCCCCCTTTGCTACATGAAAATAACTGGCGGGGGCGACATGGTAGTTTCAGCCTCAGTAATAAGCTGTGGCATGACCACATTATGGTGTTACTTGTATTTACATGGCAACCACCTCTGAAAGTACAATCTGTCAGATATCTGCTTTTACCTTTTTTATAAGGTTCATGTCGTTACCATCTGCGTCTTTCGCTTTAATTACTGTGTAATGGCTGATGCTCACAAGGTTATAACATAGAATAAATCAAACTTCATTAAAAGTCTCGGCAACTCAACGCATGAGCACACAAAATCATCACAGAGCCAACCAGATTATACTCCAAACTAACTCCATGCATCTCATAAGGAGGTTGTTTTCCTTTTTCATATTTCATAAATATGAACCAGGGAGGTTTGTGTCTGTGCCTGTCCATTTATTACCATAAAAATCAGCTGACTGAAGTATCTCACTATCTGTGGAGGCAATTAACTGTTTTGAGAGAATGCGTAATACGGGACTTTGTAATGGTATCATTTGGAGTCAAGGCACAGATGCGCCGTGCGGAGCCATACTGTAATTAGAGAGAAACGCTGTACAGGTTTTCCACTAATTAGCAAATTATGCTGAAAATAGCATCAAGCTAATTAACAGTTATTATGGCATTTTTGAAAGTATGACTTTAATTAGCAAAGTCCTGACGCAGGCAATTTCAAACTCGTCTCCAAGAAGATGAGGAAGAAAAGAAGAAAAAAAAAAAAAAAACACGGGGCATGATCAAGAAGATACCCAGATTATTATGATGCCGTCAAAAACTAAAGGATGGGGAGAAAAAAAAAACAGGAGGGGAAAAAGAGACTGAGTGAGTGAGTGAGAGAGGAAGAGAGGAGGAGGAGGAGGAGGAGGAGCACCGGGGGGGTAAAGCTTTTGTGTGTTGTGTCTGAATCTCCATCCAAATGAGGGGACATGTGTGCTGTGCCACGTTGCCAAGAGGAGCCCTGAGCCGTGTGCCCAGTGTCAGGTGGCAGCGGCTCACCCCTCAGCTACCAGGCGAAGACGAGAGTGAGCTCAGCTGGTGCCCACAGCCACTCACTTATTCTACTCCGCTGCACATTAAAGGAGCCCTCGAGTGGAGCCAAGCAACGCCAGCCAGCCAACCTGACAACAACACTCCACCTCCTCCTCATTTCCAACAGTTCCTCTTAGCGATTCCAGGGGAACCCACCTTAGACCTAATGACGGTCGGTGACAGCAGATGATAAACCTGAAGAATTCTACGTCACGTTAGTTTCGGAAAAACAAAATATATTCTCCGTCATTTAGGAAATTCCAAGTGGAATTATTTCTGTTTGGAGAAATGCCATTAATTAACGTCACAATTGTTGATGAAATGGACAAATGTGAATACCTGGGAGGTGTTTTGTAGGAAATCTGTTTGTTAAGGCACCTGTGCAGAACCTTTTGAACGAAGGAAGTGTCACCAGTGGAAGTGTGGAAAAGAGTGAAAGAGGAGTGGAAGAGATGGAGGAAGAGCGGGGTGGACTGAAGGGTCTTTGAAGGCCCAGTGTGTGAGAGAGAACAGAAGTGTGCCTAGCCCCAGGCAGCCTACGGCTCAGGCCCATTAGCTAGACTGACCTTGCCCGCGCCTTTGTCTTTGTGCTCTCCTCCCGCTGCTTCCCCTTCTCAAGCATTCCCTTTTTGTTGTCTCCGAGCGAGATTGGGAAAGGGGCCATATCTTTCAGCTTTCTAAACCTCCCAACCCCCCATCTACAACTCCCCCCCCCACCCCTCCTCGCCCCTCACACACACACACACACACACACACACACACACAAACACGCACACACTCACCACGCCCCTCGCCTTGCCTGGAGCTCATGCCCCAGAGGGCTCAGTACAGTGACACCCCTAGCCGGTGGCCACCTCTGCCCCGAACAGAACTTGGCTGGAGTGGTCAGTGCCCCGAAGACCCCCAGAGAAAAAGCTACATATCAGGGGGCCCGAATCATGGCACTGCAGGCCTCGCATACGTGCACCCACTCTGGGCAGCCTGCCTCTTTATTGCCTGCCTCTCATTTGAGAGGATGGAGCCCGGCTGCCAAGTTTTGACACCGCCACATATGGCCTCCTCCATCAATCGGACTAATCAAGCATCAAGGGGAGGCAGGACCAGCTTAATTGCCAGCCAGATATAGCTGCTCTCACTTGACGTGCAACCTGAAATAGAAACAGGTCTTAGGAGACATGACAGAAGACAAATGAATATGGCCATTGTTCTAATAATTATATCAAAATACACATATTCTTAAATCTACACCCTGCAAAAATAACAGCTCATGCAACAGATCCTGTTATTTCAACATGGCAAATCAACACTATTGCAAATATTGCCTTAATATAGCATCATCTACTCATTAAAAAAAAAGTGTATTATGTTCACATTTGTAATGTTTGTTACCTAAGGTTAGAGAAGTGTACAGTAAGTTGTAAGGGAGTTTTTTTTTTTCCCATGCAGGCTGCAGTGCTCTGCTCCTCCAGAGTCCTTGAGGCGTTCTGCCTGCCTCTCTCAACTTCCTGTTTCCCTCCACCCCCCACTGGGGTAGCAGCCACGGAATAACTTAGCACATGGAATGAGAAGGAGAGATCAACAGCAGTGATCCATTCATCTTGAGTTTCTCCTGTCACTCTCCCTTTCCGTTTGTAAACACTGAGGGTCTGTGGTCAGAATGGCCTTTTGTCCACTGTGTTTTTCTGCGTCCCTCTCTCATTCACTTCAAAGGTAACAAGTGACAGATGTCTGTCTTCTCTGCGGTCTTAAACACTGAGGCTCCGCGATAGCATCTGGGCTGAATGTCAAACTGTGAATCTTCCCTAAGAATGTACTGTGGTTATGCCAAGCTCATTGTTATTAATGTCAGGGACACTGCCTACAGAAGTATTTAAGATACTCCCTGTAGTTCTCAGCAGGGAGCACATGTGTGGTGGGGAAGAGAGGGTGAGGTGTGGGGAGGGGGGGGCACGTATGTAAAAATGATGGACAACAATTATTAGACCAAAATATTACAATAGAGAAATTCTAACAAAAGACAAAGTGAATGGATGAATAGCTCAATTAGATCTGTATCAAGATTTCCTGGTGGGTGTACAACTTCCCAAAGAATCTGACTCTGCATGAATCAATTTAGCCACAGGAGATGATGGAGAAGAAAAAAAAAGTCATATATAATATGTTAAAGCAGAAGTTTTGATGGATTAAAGATGTCTTTGTAGTTGCAGGAAGTAGAAAAAATGGCAAAGGTGGTGGTGTTTTGAGCTTGTAATCACAGCACGGTGCTGTGTTTATTTAACTTTCTCATCTCCATCGCTGCCTGCTTTTGGTATTTACATGTTTAATTGAGAAGTGTGCTGCCGGTTTCTTCTGCCCATCTGCCGAGTCCCTTCCTCTTATCAGGCTCATTCCTCAAACTGACAGCTCTCCCTTTCTGCATATCTCTCTTTCACTCCCGTGCCACTACACTACTAACTCCTCTCTCTCTCCCCCTTTCCCTGCCCCTCTTCAATCTGTCACGGCCAGATATGAGTAATGACAATGCGTTTCCCCGCAAATCAAACCAATAAGTCGAAACATGCTCAAGCAGCCTCTTAAGAAAATTCTGTATCGAGAATATCGCATTATGAAACTCTCTGTTGTGCCGTCCAGGTTTTTTTTTTTTCCCCACCCCACGTCTAAATCACCGCCTGTCAGATGCAACATGTGTGTCATTGTATCCCCATCAGCGTGTTTCATTGTACACACTACCACCTCTGAAGAGCTGCCTCTTATCAGTCGAGTGTCAGAAAGCCCCCAGCACCACCACCTCCTCCCTGCTGCCTTTCTAAATGCTTTTCTATTAAGAGCAGTGTTGTGTCCCTCTGATAGCGGCAGCTTCTCCACTTCATCATTCATAATCCCAATGGGCATCAATGGACTCCATAGCCTCGCTATCCACACCAAAGCCTTTGTCAGTCAGCGCGAATGAAAACAACCTAAATGAGGGTGAGAATCTGAGGAATTCACCATTAGAGAAAAGGGAAGTGGCCCAACAGGCCAAGGCACTCCAGTCATTAATAGTCCACTCAACAACGGGACATTGGTGATACCTCACATGTTTGGAGTGGGCTCTCGGTCTGCTTTTATTCCATCTAAATGGCATGAAGCATATAGAGGGCATTTTACAAGTGTAAAATGACACCACTTATGTGCTTTGTCTTTCAAATGGTGTTCTATTTTAGCTAACTGCATGGTATGACAGAGAAAAAACAATAAATTCCCAGCGGTGGACAAGTGTTTCGGCAAATCAAGGAATGAGAGCCGTGCGAGAAAACAAGGATGAAAAAATTATTCACCACTCTACATTATAGCGGCGGCGACGGCTAACTTTCACCAGCCTAAAAGTCTGAAATGATGTTCCCGCCCTTCCCAGCATGCAGAAGTCCCGCTGGGGGCCTCAATGTGATCAGCAGCATCCCCACCACGTCTCCTCATTATTGAGTAAATAGGTTTGGGCATGTCCTCAGTAAACAAAGCCAAGACTGACAGTTAAGGGAGTGAGGGGAGTGGGAGGCAGCCTCGTTCCCAATTAGAGTCGCCTCAGGCAAAACTTTAAAGAGGAGATCAATCCTACAGATCGCTAAACTGATCCTGTCACAGGCTGGGGATATTTAAACCGTGGTGCAGAGCAGAGCGGTGCAGGGCAGTTCTCAGTACAGTTTGACTGTGTGTGCTAATGACTTGGGGGTAGGCTCTCTCACCAGGACACACACCCCACAGCGAAGCGGCCGTGATTGACGGGTGAAATCGGACCTCAGCTGCAGTTCTCGGCACAGTAGGGGCCAGATGGGGAAATAGTGATTTGCGTTTTTTAGTATGCAGCTCCTGCACTTACGGATATTCCCTAATTGTCTCCCTTACTCACCTGTGAGGCTGTTTCCCATCACAGATGCAGAGTACATTTCAAATTAACCCAGGATGTTTTGATTTTTTTCTTCCCCCCTCACCCTACACCTTTGAAGCAGACTTATTAAAATGTGCCGGTGGGTCTCATCCCTGTCTATCTACTCGAGGTGAAAAGTTGGTTCTCACTAATGTTGGAACCAAATAAAGGGACTAACAAGAGGTGAATGAAGCTGGAGTGCTGGAGATGACACCTGAGTTTAATCGCACTGTCAAACTGTGACATCCTGCTAAAGCAGCAGATACTGTATCTTTGACTACAAGTGAGTGGCTGGCACACTCCAACTCCCAGACACACATGGGTAATGTGTAATGAGCTACCAAGCTCCCTGCAAATGCAGAGGGACTGAACATTTAAATGAGCGAATGATACATTATGTATATCACTGAGGTTCCTGTGCAGGAATTAATCATGATCATAAAAGCCAAAGACAAAACAACAAACTCAGGCCATTGCTAAATTGTTGTGATCTAATGCAAAACAAATTCATTCTTCATGCCATTAAAGATAAAGAAAATCTTAAAAGGTTTGGTTTTGCTTGTCTGCGTCTCTTATTGAGAGTCATTCACTTTCAACTTTATTTGCGGATTATTGCAAATCCCCGGTACAAATCATATCATGAAATCATGTAGCTGGGACATTGGATGTGTTCTGCTAATGCTCAAGGAAGATCCCCTGAGGGAGCCATTGAGTGGGGGAGAAGGGGAAGAAAGGGAGAGGAAGGAGAGAGGCAGATAGAGGGAGAGAAAAGCAAGAGAAAGGTGGAGAGCGAGTTACAGGATGAGGAAGGGAGGGAAGGGCGGGAAAGAAAGACAGAGAGGAGGGGAGGGCAGCAGCAGTCAAGCTGCACTTTATCCTGACAGATCTCCTTTACACACTAATTTCCTTGTTAAAGAAGAGAAAATGGCACTCAATCCGGAGAAATCCTTTTCTCCTGGAGCAAGCCTGTCAGCTGAGGGATGAGTGGATACAAGCAGAGCTTTCCTCCTCAGGCTAGCTCCCCCTGGCACACAGCAGCTAGGCTACCGCTCACAGCCGAGCTCTCTATCTATAGCCATAATTAATACACCATCGGAATATAATGAAGCATACCATGATACATGAATTTCAGCGGGTGCCGTCGACAGCAGTCATTTAACCGCTTGCTGGAAATCAAATGTGAAGTGAATTGATTTTCCGATCATGTCATCTCCATCACAAATGGCAAAACAAATCGTGTACAAACATTTCATGCTCAGTTGCTGTTTCTAAACATTCCCCATGACAAAATGCTGAGCCCCCCTCAGCCCCACCACTCATTCATTCGCAGCTACCAGCAAAGACAGCGAAATCCAACGAGGGCACATCTTTCAGCGCAACATATTTATCACTGAATTTGTAATTCACCAAAGTGTATTAGCTTGGATTTAAAAAAGGAGAGAAAAGAAAAGCCTCTTTTATTTTAAGTCAGGGGTGTTAGCTGCTCAGTCTGGATGTTCTCATCTCCCAAGATTACTATTCGCGGGGTGTGTGTCAAGACTACTTTTCAGAAATCTCGGTAACAATTCAGATGCGATCGATAAGGAGTGACAGTTTATTCTAAGGCTTAGCACGGGCCAAGAAAAGAACGACTGAAGCATCAAGTTTAGAGGAATGAATTTGTTTTGTATTTGATTTTTCCATTAAATTTATCACCACTTTAACTCTGCCTTTTTCCCTCTCCTCACTCGTTCCCTCTCACTTTCTCTCTCGCTCTGTCACTCACATCAACAACAAGGCTGTAAACGGCTGTCAATTTCTCATCTGTGATTTCCATGTCTTCACTTTCATCCATTTTTGATTGCTTCACACCCTCTACCTCTGATGCTTTTAGTGCTCATCGGTGACCTTGTGAGATGATGGGGAAAATTATAAAATAAATGTTCAGTGTCAGAGTGCTGCTGCCCTTTATAACACTTCATCATATCTGCTGTGGGCGGAAAATAGTTGAGAAACATTTTCTTACAGAACTGCCTAATGCTGGTTTGGCACAAAATCATATGGTAAATCTATTACCACTTTGTCAAGAGGAACCACTTGAGGTTTCCCACAGTGTAGCAGCAGGAGAAGTGGGAAACTGTGACCCTGAAACTCCAGTCCGATTTCTCTTATTAAAGTGTTTTCCAAATCTTCTCCCTTTTCGGATTTAAGGGTCATTGAGGATGCCAATCAGAAGGACAGGCCAGTCAGAAAGCCAGCGGCGTGAACAGGACAGGAACCAGCTGATGAAATTCATCCATACTTCTCACTTATGATGACATGATTGATTTTCCCTCAGAGTGCTCAAATGTAGGATTGTCTTCCTACCCCCATCTCCTCCTCCATCCCGCCTCAATCTGCCCACCCACCCGCCAAGCCAACAGCTAATGGATAAAGCCTCTGTCTGTCTCAGGCATGGCGGAGAGTTGACGAGTGGAAGAACAACTGCAACGAATGAAGGGTGAAATCTGAGAGTGCAATTTTCCGTCTGTCAATCTCCCTTCAAGAGAACAAGTTGACCACCAATCAGCGGAGTCGATTCGGGGCTGGTGGTTGATGGGAGCATTCTGAGTGACAGCGTCATGTCACTACATTAACACAGCAATGAAAGACATAAAAAGGAATTTTGTGAAGGGCCTGGCCATTTATTCGATTGCTGGCTGTGATTTGGGGGGTTGGGACTGTACTTTTCTGCCTTAACAAATGAACAAACTGACAGGTTAATGCATAACATATCGCTCTATAATTTATGGTTTTGAATTTGGGAGACTCGTATCATCCACTAGGTGCTTCAAAATACAACCAATTAAACTTTACTTAATTATTAAAGGTAGAAAGTGAGGGAGAAACATGCCTTAAAAACTCTTGCTTTGCAGTCAATTACGATAAAACTTTAATGAGCCTGGATAGAGAGCCATAAAAACTGATAGCCCCTCCGTCATGAATTATATATCCATATCGATTTTGTTTCTTTGCTATAAGAATTGCAGGTAATCGTATGTTACCACATGTAAAGTGCACTTCCCTAGCGAGGATAAATATTAACCATCAAATATATATGAGGTGTGTGTGCATTTATGACCAAGCTCATGGAGAAAATGAAGAGCAGAGATGTCGAGGCAAGGACCGCTGGGAATGGATGAAGGGTGCCATATCTGACAGTAAGAGAGACCCTTAGCGGTGCTGGCTTGATATGTTACCTAGTTAGCGTCACAGAGAGAGGAATAAATAGTTCTTTATTATTTGTGGTTGCCATCATGTCTCTCCTAATAGACAGGCTATACTGAGTTTAAACCACATTATCCTCTGCGAGACCATCGCAATTACTCTTGAAAGCTAGGTCTGATGTGTGGATAAGGCAGGTCGCCCATGTCTTAATGAACACAAACAATGTGAAATGGAGGAAGGAGCAGTGGGGGGAAAGATAATGGCAGGGGAGGGCTTGTTTTAATAGAGACAGCACTAAGTTGCTTGCTATGATCTATGCGGAGTCTAAGAACGCTGAAAACCCCCAATGTTAGTTTGTGGAGCTCTTTTTTCATGATCCTACCACCCAATCAATTCACTCCCTTTTCTCTGCATTTCGCCGGCGAACAGCAGGCACAAATCCTGTTTAGTGGATCTCCAGTTGTGGATGTGTGTGTCTTGCTGTCATTGTCACACAGTCCCTCCTTGTTGGACACTCGCGGAGGTTAAAGGGCAGCAAACTGGATCACCGTGACGCCCGGCGCGAGTGTTATCCCCAGCACAAATGGCTCAGTGCTGGGTTAATTGATAAACTGCCGCTCCACTTCATTAGTCAGACAGACCGGGCTTAACGAACGAACACAGAGAGAGTGTCACTCTGAATATGTTAATCATGACTGGCCATTATGGGGCTCTTCCCTCTACCTTCTTGTGTCACTCTCTGGTGAACTACAAAGACGAGGCATGTGGACTCACTTCGAGCCCTGTGTGTGCTCGTATCGAGCGAGGCTATTTATCAGTGACAATAGAAAAGAAAACAGGAGACAGACAGACACAAGAGTGGTCCTTGGTGTTATTGAATATAAATATATAATAACCATTTAAAAAATGCATCATTTGGCCTTTTCACTAAGGCAGTTGTAATATAGCGCTAGGTGAGCACTGTACTTGACGTACACACTGGAGGTGAGGGTGTCAGGGGAGAGCTCGCTGGAGCGAGAGGAGGTTTTATTGTTGCCCAGCCCTTCCGCTTAAGTGCACATGGCTGGGAGGAAGCCGGGACCTCCAGCTCTGACCTCTGCGCATGTATATTTAATAGGCCATCAGTTGGCCGGGGCAGCGCTCTGATCAGGATTCAGAGAGGGGCTTTGAACACCCCTGTGTATTCCTGAGCGTGCAGCCTCAAGCTGCTCTCCCCAGCTGTGTCAATCCGACAGCACTGTTACAGGCACCCAGACAAGGCGCTGGGCACTCCACTGCTACCGCCTAATGACTACAGGAAAAAAAAAAAAGCAAAACAAACACAAAAACAATAACATTTGGCGTATGGAGCTCTGCTACCATCTAATGAGTGGTTTTAAAAACTGAAATATTACGCCAGCTGATAAACTGTAGGGGCGTGTGGGATGTGTTTGGCTTATGTCGGCTATACCATGCACGCTATGTTCCCCTTAATAATAACAAAATGGCAATCTCACGGTGACTACACTGCACACGCCGGTAACGATTGAGGAAACAAGGCAGCAAACAGAGAAGTGCCACTCGTGTGTCTTTTCTTCTAACAAGGTATCACTACTCTTTGAATCAAATCGTCTCGGTGTGTGTGCGGGGGGGGGGTGTGTGCGAGCGTATGGATGTCACTGTGCACGCACGAGTGTGTGAGTGTGTGAGGGCAGCTTAACGAGGGTGGTTCATTTGACAGGCAATTAGTTTGCGGAGCTGCTATTGACAGCCCCTGTGCTTGTGTTTGTTCAACAGCTCTGGGTGAGTTCCACGCTCCCTGGGCTACGTGACAAAGCACCTCCGACAGGGAGCTCCTGATCTCCACCGAGGCTCGGAGGCTCGCACTGTGAGGGGGGTGGATATGTGACAGCGTAGCAGAGAGAAGAGAGGAGAGAGAGGGGGAGCCATACAAAACCCACAAGGGTCTATTAGGGGGTTGTTGCAAGTTAATGTAGCTACAACACACTTTTTTGTGTCGTATTCTGAAAGGCCTGAGCAATGATGTTGTCATTTGTTGTTTGATTGCCGGGATAGCGGAGGGTAATCTTAGGAGACACACAGGCTCTCACACTACATGCACACACATAAAAATGCAGAAAGAGAGGAGACAAGGCGGTGGGGGAAAGCTAGGGGGAGATGGAGGAGAGGAAAAATATAACAAGATCCAAACACTCTTTTATCCTCGAAAATCCCATATTCTAATGCAAGGGCCCATCCCTATTTTAGTTGCAACCATTTCGTTTGTAGAGCCAAGCTCCAATCAATATCATTATTTTCACAGAGGATCGAAACGCCTTCACCGAGTTAATGGGGGATTGAGGTGGTAAACGTTTACCCTCTCACTGTCAGCAGAGCAGTGGTCCATAGTGGGCCCAGATGACAGCACTGGCCCCACTGTGGACACACTATGTGGAGATGTCCTGTGGGTAGACAGGCTGCATGGACTGTCAACCGCCTGCCATGCCCTAGATGGCCTAACATATCAGCCACTTGAGTTAGAGCAGCAGCAAGGGCTTTGACTTCTGCTAGAGCTAACAGAAACAAACCAGCCAGTGCTGGCAGCAGCATTACTGCACTGCTTGACATTGTTATTGTTGATACAAGAAAAACTGGAAATAGACTTTGCTTTTTGCCCGTGTTATTTTCGCAGAATAATTCAACGTAACGCAGAGGTAATTAAGTAAAATATGAAATAACACGCTGCATTAACATGAAACATTATTTGGTCAACGCTAGTCGTCTATGACTATGGATCAGCTGTTCTGTCGGATTTTGGAGAAATGAAGACTAATCTGCAGCTGGCAACGGCAAAGCAAATTCTCTCATATAGCAGCATATGCTAAATAGCTCTTCAAGCGCGCAGATGCATTGCTGTAAAATACTTCTCCTGTCTGCGTATCTGCATCTCCCAGATGGGTCCCAAGCTGTGCCAAACTGCATCTCATCAACTGCTATGAACTATGGCATCACATGACCGCATGAGATATGTGGCGTCCCATTCTGCCTTGCCTTGGCACAACATGGTCAAGCGATGCATCATCAGGAAGCTCACACTTTGTCAAAATGGAGGTAACTAACACGGGCAGGAAGCAGGAGGGGAGAGAGGGCCTTTTCTGCTCAAAGTGTTGAAAGTTCTGTTCAATCACAGGAGCAAAGAACACGACTTTTGTCCGGTTTCTTTTTTCTTTCCACTCTGGAAAAAAAAAAAAGACTAATCAGCAGAGTTTGAGTTGATTTGGGTTTGCATGAGGGTGTGACAGAGCAGTGAGAGATTTCATGGGACGTTGCCCCATGATTCATTGAGTTATTGGTTTCCGCCCTGTTTTAATCGCCGGCGGGGCCGGGCCAAAAAATCTCGGAGGATTCCGGAGAGCTCTTTTCTCCACCATTCAGCAGAATGGAATTTGGTCTGCAAGTGCCTCACGTCATTCGAGGCGTCCTTCACAGTTTCGGGGGCCCTAATTCAAACCACATGGAGGCCAGCGTCCGGTTACGGACCTCTGCAAAAAAAAAAGGACACATTCTCATTGGCTGCTTCAAGATGGGAAATGGGGTGTCTTGATGGAAAAAGATAACAAACACATCTAAGTAGGAGTCACAACATAGCCAAAGCACACACACATTCACATGCATAAATATACATACACATGTACATACACAGGGACATATACAAATATACACGCATAGACACAAATACACACACAGACTGAAACATACACTTATGGGCCTGCAAAAGCTGTTTGCTTGACATGATGGAAGAATGAGCAGCAGGCTCTGTAATATTGCTCCTATTCTTCATTGACAAGCATATATATATTTTGCTGTTCCCAACTGACTTTGCAGCGCTGAACTCCATTTATGAATTATCTGACATATTTCCTGCTATTTTTTTGACAGGAGTACTCAGAGGAAATTTCAAGGCACCTTTCTCCTGACAAGTAGAAATATCAATATTTGAATAAATTGCAGATTTGGATCTCTTCACATGGATGCTCTCCAGCAAGAGTGCGCGTGTGTGTATGTGTGTGTGCGTGTGTGTGTGTGAATGTGTGTTTGCCTGTGTATGTTTTTGCATGTGCGTGTGCTTGTGTGTGTGAGTGAAGGGAATGGGAAGGGGTTTGTTTCATTCTGTTACCACGGTCTTATCCCCCTGAGCCCGCAGGCAGAAATCTGTATGCAGCATTTCATTAGGAGGGAGCTCGACTGAGTGACATGTGAAGCACACCTCGCCGTCGACCTGATGAAGTTTACTTCTCTCAAACAGCAAAAAGCCACTTTGTAGACTGGCCCTTTTTTTCCACAGAGGAAGAGAGGGGGTGATGGCTGAGCACCAATAAAAGAATCATGAATGTTGTTTCGCAGAATGACAGGCCTATCTGTACACAAATATTTCTCTTCGAGAGAAATGTAAGCTTCAGAGCTTTTTTTTTTCCTCTTCTCTTTTTAAAGTAGATTTGAATTGATAGAACTGACAGTCTTCAAAATATGATCACCTAAATTCTAAGTCTTGTAGGAAACATCTAACAAGAGGCAGAATAGAAACAGATTGTTCTTATCTGACAAAAGTGGGAAGTGTTATGTGAGGAAAGTGGCATCTCACCCAATGAACTAAATAATTTACAAACAAATACACTATTGTCCTACAACCTTGATAAATACTCCATGTCTGTATGAGAGGTCAATGTCAAGCATCCATAACACTCAGCGCTGTCGTCTTAAAGCTCCTGGTGTTACGTATGAGAGACTTCTGCCTATCTGTCTCACTCTGTTTAGCTGCAGTAGCTGCCATTCTGTCTGCATGTCTGCTGCTGCCGTTGATAGATCACTCTCCTGCCCACCGCTTCAACCGACCCCCTCCTCTCCACACCCTACCATCATTTGAGGGAGCCTGAGAAATGGCTTAGCCATGTGAGGTCACTCAGGTACCAAAAAAGGCTGTGACCCCGTGACCCCGCCAGGCGACCTCCCTGACCTCAACGTCATACTTTCTCCCTCTCCAACAGAAAACAAAAACAAATCTTATCATGCGCCTCCGCGGCTCAAAGCAGAAAAAGAAAGCCCTTATATCAATGTGGTGCTTTGACAATCATCTATCCACATGACCTGTGATTTCTCCGACAGGGTCTGTTTGACACTTATAACAGAGAGGTGACGGCGTGCAGGTTGTCCATCTCTCGCCTCGCCTGCCCTTATCTCCTCTCCTCTCCATCTCTCTCCTCACTCCTCCTTGTGTGCACAACTTAATAAGCAAGCAAGGGGTAGATTCCCATTATGGAAACCCTGGAAAATGGCCCGGACATTTCCCCCCATATCTGGGATCTCCATCTGGAGAAGGCACTCTCGCTCTCACTGCCCCCCTCTTCCAATCTATGTGTGTGTTCTGGTGAGGTTATGCTGCAGAGATGGCTTTCACTCTCCACTGGCTACAATGAGATTGGCCCACCAGGTTGACTCTATTCGAATCGACAACCCATTTCAATAACGTAACAAAACAGAACAGAGTGGCGATGTTGAATAAAACATTTTTGAGAAGGTGCCCAGGGGGCTCGATGGGGGTTTTAAATTATCTAAATCTGTAAGATTTTGGAACACTTTAGCGGAAACACAGATGCATCTACACATAACATAATCTGTTACACGCTGATTTAATAATAGCATGACATTTGGTTAGTTTCCCCTTTGTGTTGTCCTGAACTGCGTGTCTGTGTCACTGCTCTCACATCAGTCAGGGCTGCTCCATAACTAGAGGAGATAGTTAACAGACTAATAAAGATTACACTGAGGTCAGCGAGTCACTAATCCCCGCCGTTATTAGTAAAAACAAAGCCTACAGCTCTACGCCATATACTTCATCACATCTGAGTGCCTATGCACGTGCATAAGGTCCGAACATAATATGGTGTGACTTAAACCATACAATGGGAAGAGAAAATAAATATGCTAAGAGCAGCAGGGGTGGACCGGGCCAGGCCTCTGCGGACCTATGTCATCACTCCCTCTGGTCTCGGCTGTGCTCCCCACCCGAGCGAAAGGCTCAATGATTACGGAGGCTCAGCTTCCCTCTAAGAAAGCAAACCGGAGCTGCAGTCCAAACAAGGCCGAGCCAGCAGCGAGGGAGCACTGCTACACCAGGCAGCTCGGGTTTACCGTTGCCTCCGACCTGGCTGGCCCCCGGGCTTGCATTAGTCCCCCAGCCCAGCCTCTCTAGGACAAACAAACAACCACCACTTACACAGTCAGGGACGAGCAGTGAGGCAGGGAGAGCTGGTGCCACCAGCACTGTGTGGAGGGGAACCTGACCCAATTGGATTTGCTTTATCACCCCATATAATGATTTCCAGACTGGCCTGCTCCAGTGGTAGAAAATAAAAATTACCCCCAAAAAAATCTGCCTGCCATTCTGAGTTTGGTCCAAAATGGGCAGCTCCCCCAAAACAGATGGGGAGGCATCTCAAAAATGTTCTCTGCCTCTGGGGACATGTGGTTTTCCCCATCATTATATAACTGTAAACTCCTGGATGTCAGAGATTGGGGATAATAACTTTCAGATGTTGGCAGCCCGGGCCAATGCTGGGACCTGCTGGATGGGAACGGTTATTTGGCAGAGGAGAGGAAGTCCGAGAGATTAGGACTAAGATGTGACAGGGAGAAAAGTGGATCTGGACATGAGCTGAGTGGGTCGCCTTAGTCTGTTCCAGTTATTCCTGGGCCCTAATGACAGCCGTGTGGGAGGCAGAGACCCGGCATTGTGTGTGTGCGCGCTTGCAGGCCGGACAGAGAATGAGACAAATTAATATCAGAACCACAGGAAATCATGTCATCCTGTTAACACGCCAAAATCAAGCTAAAGTGCTCAGGCTTGATCCACCACTTTTAGCATTCCGTTTCAATTTTCAGATAGATTTGATATGACAGTTTTAGCACTCCCCGTTGCAGTGCAGATGTGCCACTAATTCAGAAACAGACACACCTCCTTCAATAAATGAGTCCTTACTGAAGTGTCATCCCGTTAAACCATTTTTATTGGTTAGTCTCGCATGGCAGCGAGGATCATTGTTCACTGTGGACGTGTATGCTGGTTGTCGGTGTGGTCAAGGTTTGGTCACTTAAACTCAAACTCGTATCGTGAAAATGAAACATCTCCTGGCATTTTTATTATTAATTCCAGCTGGTGGCTGAATGGTAAAAAGCACAATCCTGTTTTTCTTCTTTTTAAATATTTTTTTCCCCCCCTTTGCCTTAAAGTATCGAACGCAGTGCTGAACAAGCAGAGGAGTGTTTTTTATTGTAAATCAATACTGATCGATCGGCTGCCTGGGTGTTGAATATGGATCAATATCACACCAGGCTGTGGAGGAGATCTGATTTCAATTGGCAAGAGAAGCCCGCAGCAGGTTTCCATCAAGCGGTAATTCAAGACATGGGAACATAAGTCAGATGGATTGATATAGACTAGCCAGGACCTTTCTTGCCACTGAACCAGCTCAAGGAAATTTCTGTCATATATCATTAACGCAGTTGGGGCAGGCAGTAAAAAAAAAAGGGGGGAGCAGAGTACCTCAGTGACCCTAAATGAAGAGCACCGGTCAAAATTGCATAAATACTCCATTATTAGCATGAATGTTGTCGTCTTTTTTAATAAAGAAACTCCAGAATAAAAAGTCCAACCACCGAAATTGACGCTGAAGCCCTACTCTCTCTGCACACACACACACACACACACACACACACACAAACACTTACACACACACACACACACACCACAGCGCGGTCATGTTCTGTGGAACTTCTGGTACTGATTATGCGGAGGTCAGCCCGAGATTCATACTGTAAGCTGTTATTAATTTACTGAACAAATGTCCCGGAGAAAACTGGTGAATTGTGAAACATTTTCATTACACAGGGTTGATCTTTATCAAACCTGCACAATTGTTTAATTCAAGCACCGCAATAAAAATACATAATATAATTTAACAGCACACACGTGTGGCCAAAGTGCATCGAGCATGTGTGTGTGTGTGTGTTTAAGAAGCAGGTCGCCTGGTTCATTTATCACTTGTTTGTGATTCCTGAAGAGAGGGGCACTGTTCCAAACGACAGCATTGTAAAACAATAAAAACAGAGCTATAGTTAGAAATAACTTGTCACTTTTAATAAATGACGCTGGTTCAGGGCTCTTTCTCAGGGGCTTCTCCTCCGATACATCCCAGGCACCCCTGGGGCCAACGGAGCAGCCAGCAGACCAGCTCGTTTCCCCGAGGTAACTGATGACCCTATCCCATCTTTGTCCTGTGACCTCACACCAGCGGGAGCAGGACCATGTCCGATGAAATCTTCAGACTGCTTCCCATCCTAATCTTGCTTGTGTCACACGACAAATTGCTACATTCAGAAAATGGAAATAGATTGAGGTGGAGATGGAGGGAGGGACTGACAGAGGTAGGCAAAAGGGGAAGGCTGGGAGGGGAGAGGGGGAAGCGGGGGAGTGTGCATCGACAACCAGTCCCCTAAGAAAAATACTTGAGGAAAGAACGACTCGGGAGATCCCGACAAGGAATCACATCTCAGCGAACATATTGATCTGATTTACAAAACCTCCACTCTAATGCGAAACAAATGGCGTGGGCGTGAACTGGTACTTAACCATAAAACCCCAGCATTACTCCGTCTCCGATGAAATACCACATATATCCCTCACCAGGGCCTAATGTGCTGTTTTACGGCCAGATACGACTGAGGTTGACCCAACAGTTTGTTTGACAATTAGGCGAAACCTAATAAGGATTGAATGGGAGTGAGAACATGCCAAGAGAAAGAAAAGAGACCCTTTTTCAAAAGAAAAAAATAGCCACAAAAAAAAAAACACTGGTCTGAGTGACCTAAATGTGATTCAGAGAATCGGGAGCTGTTTGACAAAGCTCTTGCGTCATTAATGCTTTAAGAAACCAAACAACATCTTCAAAACAGCTACAAAGTTTAATTATAAAGGAGCGCTGCTAAATATTTGAGAAAGAGTGGCATGTTTTATTCACTTCAGATTTAATTTCAATAATGTAGGATTTTCACCGTGGTGGCTCATTGCAGCAGTGTGTCAGGGAGAAGTAAATAAATCGTAATAGATTGTTTTCTTTCAGAATATAACAATGAATCGCTTGCATTGCTCCACAGTTGAATCACATTAATGCAAACGTTAAACCATGTCACTGAATGCAACTGAAGACAGTAAACTTTAACAACATAAACACCAAAAGAATCTTTGATAACCTTTTCTTATTTCTCTTCAGTGTGTGTGTGTGTGTGTGTGTGTGTGTGTGTGTGTGTGTGTGTGTGTGTGTGTGTGTGTGTGTGTGTGTGTGTGTGTACAACATCCAGTGTTGCTCTTGGCCCCGCATTCATCCCATCACCCCAGCTCTGGCCTTGTTTCTGTCAGCAGTGAACCAGGGGAGTAAAGAGTGGGGGGAGCGCAAGAGAAGGAGAAGAGGAGAAGGAAAGAGGGAAAGAGAAGGGGGTGATGAAGGGGGGAGGGGTTGTCTCCATGGACAGATGGACTGCTCTTTCTCAACACATGTGGAACCATGTTTCGTCTTTCACTGCCGTCAAGCTGGAGCCGAATCCGTCGCTCTGTTGGCCCGCGCCACTCTTTCGTACTGCACACCTCTCTCTTTCGCACAGGCGCACGCACGCACGCACACACACACACACGCACACACACACGCGCACACACACACAGTGCACGCAAGGGTGTGCACGCACAGGGACACGCACATGAAACACACCACACACACATCTCAGTCTTTCTCTGCACACATGTTAAAGTCATCACCCCTGCTCAGCGCTAGTAAAACACAACACCCCCGGCTTCTCTGCTGTTGTCAAGTCTTGCCATTAGCTGATGCCACTGGGGAATCCTACCCTAGTGAGGTGGGTCTCCCCCGGGAACACCAGGCACCACGTTACGTTCAGCCGCCACTCATGTGAACCCAAACATGTGAGCATAATTTGGAAAATATCATTTATACTGTGCGTCTTTGTACGTGTCTTGACATTTACAAACTGCGATAAAACCGACATGAGGGAGGAGGGAATAGAAAACAGGGCGAGAATAATTTGAGGTAATGTTTTGCTTAGTGAACAGTATTACCCAATCCTGGATGTTGGAGCACTGGGAAGGAGGTTCTGGCTCCGGGGCTGCAGTGAGGGTCTGGGTTTCATTTTTCGGCAAGTGCAAGCCAACGGCGAGCTGCCAAGTACAGCTTTCGCTCTCAACACTTCCTGCTCTTCCTGCTCTGGCTCGGGAGCAGACAGGCTTCACTCAAACATCACGTCGATTTGGGGGGGGGGTGGAGGGGCTGGCCGTTTATTCTCCAATTTCTCAATGGGCATCAAAAACTCACATCTGTCACTTGAATTACACAAAAACAGCCACGAATAAAACGCTGAGTTGGATATATTGTTTAGCCATGAATATAAAAAAGGTGTGTGCAGGTGTTTGCATGCGTGTGTAAACATGTAGGAAGAAAGCATTTCCTTCACACGTTAACAGCTTTAAATGACTCAACGGGAAGCCTAAAAACACATTGCAGCGCATGTCCCACAGCTCAATGGTATAATGTAAAAAAAATCCAGAAGGAACACCTGCAGCAATCAACTCTATCACAACAACAGTGACCCTGTCCACTGCATCATTTTCATTATGGATGGTGGGAGCACAATTTCTTTTAGATCAACACTACCTACCGAGTGCCATCTTAATTGCCGATCTACAGATGCAGTGAAAACATGGCATTTATAGGTACTTCATAAACAGACTTCCCTTTGCAGGTTATCAAGACAGCCGCTCAGTGAAAACACACCCTCTTTTCCAATGCCGATGTGCAATTAAAATGGTTTTAGAAATCCTCTTTGACAGTCCAGGGCTTAGCCAAAAATGTAAATGACATTAAAGGAGACAATGAATTTAATTTTGTTTAATGTCCCCTTTCGCTGATTCTCATTTACATCACATTTCCACATAAAGGGCTGACCTTATAAATACTGGCATTTGTTCAGCTTTTGGAGGTAATCACGGTTTTGCAAAAACCAGATGGGAGCACACAAATTCTGCGATTTATTTCTGAGAAGGACGGGGGAACCGCATGTGAGACGTTCTAAGGCTGCGGTCCTTTGTTTCTGGTAAACAACTTGACAACAAGTCAAGTGCACTCTGGGAAATGACCTCGTAGGTGTTCCACAAATGAACGATAACGCAAAGTCATTTAGAAAATACAGGCTCACTAATGAGGGACATAACGGAAAGCTAAGCAAAATTTACATTAGGCCAAAATTTAATCGCATTAACACGCGAACAGGTGCGGTGAGGCCTTTATAAATGAGCTAAATGAATAAAAGCCTCCCACAGCACAACCATGTGTGCTGACCAAAAAAAGAGACAAGGGGAAAAATAAGGGAAAAAACAAGTCAATGTCATGAATAATTCAGTGGCTGGGCTGCACTCCAAAGGTCAGTGCTCCTTGACCTTTGTGACAGGAAGTGAAAGGGAGTGCCGTGGCTGCTGGAATAAATGGAGCTGACATGTTTAGATTTGGCCCAGAATCCGTTTGTGAATGGCAGCGTAAATTGACACAAGATGTTAAACTGTATGAACATACATTAAATTCAAAATTCACATATGGGTGGAATACAGATTGATAACGCATTCTCTCTCTCTCTCTCTCTCTCTCTCTCTCTTTCTGTCTGTCTCGATTCTACTTGCATAAATTGCTCCGGCTTCTCAGAGTAAAATGTGACCTTTGAACCCTGACACGCAGAATGAGTCATTTTCTCTCCTCTTTCAACAACATGTGCCGTCTTATTACAAAATCCATGTGTAAGCCTGAACAATGTATCTAATCTTTCACACAAGAGAAGACAAAGTCAATATGCAAGAGAGTGAAGACAGATACCAGACCAGGAGAGTCATCGCAAATTGAGTTATGTTTGGCTAAACACATGCACTGTAACTGGGAAAACCATCTAATCAGATATTGGGTACCTCATCACTATAATTCTAAAGAGTCAAATTACCGACTGAATAAACCTACACCCCCACCTACTTTAAGGCACCATTAACTTATAAATGTGACATCTGTAGCACTGCTGGATATATAAAGGGGAGAGATGATTATGCCGAACTGCATAGGGATGCGGTCACAGCAAAAGTGCTACAATTAGTAACAAGATCCATTTACAGTTTATTTTATTTAATGTAAGCACTAACTGAATCAGATTTTTTAAAATATTTTCTTGAAAAAGTACACGCTCGCTATTGAAAGACAAAGCACTATTTTTTTTTTTTTTGTCGAGCAAATTACGTACTGACGTTCCCAAACGATACATTGATATTTGAGTCACTACGCATTAAAAAAAAAACTACACAAATGCAACAAAAATAGGGCCTTTCTTCATCCAAAAAAAGAGTATGAATAATGCAACAGCATCAAATTGTAAGTGCTGAAATATTTAAAGACCAAGCAGTGCTGAAACTTTGTGACAGCTGTTGGGCCTATATCTAACCAACTTCTTTTTTTTTTTTAAGAGAATCCTTCCTCTTCAAAAATCTGAGTGAAAATCTGTATCAAAACTCAGAGAGAAAATAGGGTAAACAGATGTCTGGCTTGACCGCAGGAAAATAGGACACATTTGGAATGATAAGTTTCCCAAACTCCGTTGGATATGCCAGATCCATGGGAACGCCAGTTAATGTCTTGCTAGATGCCAGCTAGCTGTGTGCGCTTTCCCCTCTTACCATCTGGGAAAATGTTACAGCGCATGAACGCCATCAATGATTCACTCCAAATCTGTTTCTTAAGGTTCGGCCATGCTACTGTTTCTCTCGAAAATGTGGCAGTGCGAGCTGGTTTTTCATACTGTAATTGTAGACAGATGAGACATGCCTGATTCAACAATCAAACCTCTCCTCTAGGTTTATGTCACTCAACTATGTTCTACTCAATTGGAAATAATCAGTTTCTGCCAGCAGCGACCGCAGCACAGGTGCCTGTAATGATGTGCATGAGAAAATGACAGATGTAACAGAAATGGCTGTAAAACATGGACGCTTTAACTAAAAGCTTACCCATATGCACAGCGGGAATAGTCAAGTAATTGCAGTAAATAGTCTTGCGTATAGCGAGCCTCACTACAGTGAGCTCTGGCCGCGTCCGTTGCTCTCGCTAAACCCTGCAACCTTTCACAAGCACCCCTCTCTGCAAGCCTCCTTCAGTCACTGGGAACCTGTGTGGGTCTGTTAGGGTGAGCTGACGGGCTCATAGTTACGACATGGAGACAATGGGAGGGTCTAATGAGGAACATATGCTTTTGTGTTTCAACAGAGCCGCTCATTGTGCAAGGAAAGGGATACTCTACTCCTATTCAGACTCGTCACAATGAAAATCCGAGCCCTCCCTGAGCCAGTTGAGCTTACAATATCCATCCGCTTCTTTTTTCCCCTGTTCTTTTTTTTTTCCCACCCCTCTTTCTTGACTTTAATTCTCTATGCATTCATTTTGCTTATTGTACTTATGTTACACGTTTTGTCCCGCAGATTGAAGAACAATGGTGAGCGTAACTCTAAACAGTAAAAGGCAGCAGAGAGACACAAAGCAAACATGAAAGCAACGGAAATTAAGCAAAGTAGACGTCTCAAGTTATATCTTAATGTCCGCACTGTCGTCTCTTTGCTGTACAAACACGCTTGACTAATGAATTAAGCATTCGACTTGCTCCAAGATTCAACAATAAAAAAAAAGGTGTCTCTGCCCTGACATCGTCCTAAACACCTCAGTACTTTTCTTGCACGCATTGTGACAGTCAAGCATGAAAGCCTAAACAACATACAAGCAGCATGCGTGCGTCTGAGGATGTGTGGGTGTCGAGTTTGTGTCGTCGGCGTCTGCGCGTGTGTGTGTGTGTGTGTGTGTGTGTGTGTGTGTGTGTGTGTGTGTGTGTGTGTGTGTGTGTGTGTGTGTGTGTATCTGTGTGTGTCTGTGTGAGTTTGAGTTCAGACAGCAGTAGCTCTGGTAATCCATCCAGGCTCCCAGGGCAGCCAGCTCCTACTTCCTGATGCATGAGAAGCCGCTGGAGTGGAGTGGCAGCAACAACTGCTCAGCCCTATTTGATTACTAATAAGAGAGTTGTCCCCTCTGTCAGATACCAGGCATTCTCCACTAAGCAAACAGTGATTCCGGCTAGTCAAACATTAGCATTGCTGTCTCTCCCTACTACGTGGTGAGAGTTACATTGAGATCGACGCACAAACTACACCCCCTACCTCACCCTTATATCCACACACACACACACACACACACACACACACACACACACACACACACACACGCACTAAACTATACCTAAACATATTCACGCTGACCAGGACATGCAATATAGTTTCACAGTGTGAGAAAGATGTCAATGCCTGAAAGCAGACCATTTATTCTGCCTCTTTAGAAGGTGATATAAAGGTGGCAGATGTAAGTTCCCTGAAGGTGCAGAACAAAACAGCAGACATAAAATGTTTATCCCTTCTCAGACGAAACTTTAATGGCATCTAGCTCACAGCTAAGTTGAGAGGAAACAGTCAATGAAAAACAACTATTGACAGTGTCAGCATCACTGTCGTAAACAAAGAAGGGACGCCAGCCAAATAAATGTGAAGTTGCCTAAGCTAATTAGGTGTATTCCCAGCATGATCCTCTGGTGATTGAACCACCTGTGATTGAACAAACCCTATCCAGGTGGTGACCGCCCCTCGGTGCACAGGTACCTGGGAAAGACGCCCCTCAGCCGCTCACACAGAAGCACCCACAGTTCCCACAGTGTGAGCTGCAAGATGCAAGTCAGCCCAACTGGGCCGTCTGGCACACCGGGAGGGAACTCATTTGTTCACGAGCTCATCCATGCGCCTGCTCATCCGCTCAGTCACTCATCCATTTAGTCACTCAGACACTCACTCATTCACTTACTCGCTCACTTCCCCGTTCACAAGCGCAGGAAGAAGCCGCTCATGGCCTTACCTGTCAATGATCACCGGGTCTGATGGGGTCTCGTTCCTGTTTCCGCAGCTTTTCTTGTCACAGCATCGGCTGCGGGAACACAGGCAGTGTGTTTCAGAACAAGTAATACTTTGCTAAATAAATAAAAATAAATAAATAATGCACAGCACACCACATACATTTATTAAGTGCCTCGGAGTGATTTTGATATTGGGGAGAGAGGGAAAAATTGCCATGAGATTTCCTTCACTCAATCTATCCATTCCATTGATGCTGATGGCTGATAAAAATGGTGAAAACAACATGTTGTGTTGTTTGGCTTAGTGTTGGAGGGGAGGGGAGTGGGGATTGGGCCAGGAGGCAGGGGAGTCACTTTTCACAGCTTCAGCTTTTGTTTACCTCTAATTGCCAAGCTGCTATTTCTGAGGGAGATGCAAGGTGCCACCCTCAACCAATATTTCTGCAGGGCATTTATCAATTATGGCCTCAAAAGCACTAATCTATCTTCCACCACATGTTTCAGCCATCTCCCCCCTAAGTCTACAGCTAGCTGCCTCTCACTTCTTTGATTGGGACTTGAATCAAAACTGCAAAAATAAACAAATACATCATCCTAGCCTCAACTTGAAATGAAAACATATAAACATATGTGAATAAGATTGATTTATGCCATATGGTGCAGAAAGAAAAACAAAGATTTTGTGCAAAGCTACTGTCAGTCAACCACACATTATTTAAATATGTCTGATTTACATGACTTTCTAGCAGCAGTAATAAAGACGTGTTTTATAGCCACGGTGCCGGAGTGTATTAGAGCATAAATATAATTCAAAAACTACATGTATGACATCCCTAACGATTAAGATATAATAAGGTACGATATCAAAAGATAAT
The DNA here is from genome assembly GCF_023055335.1 of Clinocottus analis. Classification (NCBI taxonomy): domain Eukaryota; kingdom Metazoa; phylum Chordata; class Actinopteri; order Perciformes; family Cottidae; genus Clinocottus; species Clinocottus analis. The sequence goes on from NW_027176240.1 coordinate 7,955,106, forward strand.
TCCTATTATAACTGTTATGTAGATATTCTTATCAGATAATAGGCAGCAGTTAAAGTAGATCTTTATTCAGCAGCAAAATGCACTTCCTCTTGACAAAAAAATATTACCTCTCGAGTACGAGCATATTCAATGTGTCACAAATAAGTGATGGATGCATGTATAAATTGAGCGTGAGTGATGAGTTTATGCATGGAAAAAGACAAATCATTCTCAGCTCTCATGCTGCACTTGCTCTCAACCAGTAACTTGAACAATGCACCGGTGCAACAAAGGAGAGGTTAACCGACAGTATCCGAATTCAATGTTCACAAAGCTCATGCTGAGCTCAACAATAACAACAAAAGGCGTTTTTCCTTTTAGTATCAATGACACCGCTGAATAGCAGCGCAATATGAGAGGTTGAGATTTATGTGGTTAAATGACGCTAAAAGGCTCGCTGATCATTGTTGACAGGTGGGATCAACCGAGAACTGACTCTCTTCTAAAAAGGAGGAGAGAAAAAACTGATACATTGCATGCAACGCCTATGCATAACTTAAGAGAAAACACATTGTGGCTGGCAGGCTTAAATGAAGACATACAATTCTGAGAAAAAATATATAAATATACTAAAGATTTTTTTTTTTAAAACATAATGTGTGCACTGTGAGTCAATCAGTTCATTTTCACTGCCATATTCACATCATAGCTGAATAACATCATATCAAAGTTGGAAATGACAGCAGCTCTCTCTCTCTCTCCCTCTCTCTCTCTTTCTCTCTCTCTCTCTCTCTTTTGCTCTCTCTCTCTCTCTCCTCCTCCTCCTCTCTGGCTGCTGAAGGACTACAGGACAGTCTGGATTGCTGCATCACATCATGAGTGTCAAAACTTATTGAAGGGGAGGGAATTACTTTTTGCCTGGATCTGCAAAATGGACGAAGCAAAAAAAAATAATAATAATGCTTACCTGCACATAATTTCATGGGTAAGAAGAACTCTGCACATTTCTGGATTCTTGTCTTGACCCTCATAAATTATGGCCTTTGAAAGGAAATGAGATGGAAATAAAGTGAAAACACAGTCATCTCTTTAAACACTTATTAATTCACAGAAATTCACAAATAATTAGACAAGCATATTTGCAATTTTTGCACTTGATAAAATAAATCAGGGCATGAATGGCATGATTTTAAGACAATATAATATATTAGAAGAGTGCAAAGGCTAAGTAAGAAACATGGTTAAGATAATCACAGCAATATCCCACTGTTCAAATTACATTAATTCATACAAAAATCAACCTCAATAAATAATTACAAAATAATATGACTAATAATAACACCAACTGCAATATTCCCAGTGACAATAATAATTAAACAAATCTAATTATAAAATGAAAAGTAATGATTATGAGGATTATAATAATAAATTGTATTTTTTTGTGTGTGTATTAATCTGGATAATATCCTGTGGCTCAGAAAGACAGACCGAGAAAGAAAGAGAGACAGAGAGATTTTCATGAGGAGAGATCCAATAGAAGTGTCATCAATATGCTTATAATCTGGGGATATTTGGGGGAAAGTGTTAATGGGCAATCTGTTGTTTATTTTGAGCCGCTAACAATGATCTTTCTGTGGATAAAAAGCGGTGTCTGGCGGTACGGTTGAGTAATTTTTGAGCATTGGCTGAAACAGATGGCGTGGAGCTATCAGTTCTGCCGCTCTTCTCTCCCTCCCTCGATCCCTCCCTCCTTCTTCTATTTCTAAGGATAGACACTTCTCTCCCTCGTATGCTGAACCGGCACCAAGTGTAAACGCAGGCAAAGCACCGCGTTATTGACACACACTTTAAGAATATAAGAACTAAATATGTAATAAACAACGCGATCATTATTTTTTTTTCATCCTTTGAAGCCATTCGTAATTTGAATTATGTTTTTTTTTTTTTTTTCTGGCACGCGTGAGGCCAATATGAGAGAGTGACTTTGAAAAAGTGACATATCTGAACCAGGTCGCATCACTCTCTGGCTTTTAAAATCTGTCCCAGTTGACCTGAGTATTTTTTTTTCTATGTGTTCCTTTTCCTTTTTTTTATTTCTTCTCGGAACAGGGCGATTATCTATATTGGTTTGATTTATGTCGCTGTTTGCAGCTGTAGAAACAGAAATCCATAAATTGCTTGTTCTGCGTCATTGACTCGGATCATTCGCACAGGAATGTTGTCTGTGACCAGTGGCTCAGGCTTCACGGCTCTATTCGGATAAGGCTCCACCTTAAACCCAATATTTAATATCAAAACACGAGGCGAAGCGCCGAAATAAAGATGTCTGATTTAATTTCCCAAATTATACATAACTTTACAAATCTTTGCGTGGGTTTAGGGTGTGCATTAAGACTTAATAGTAACATTGTGCGCGATGGGCTCTGGGTTTAAAGTCACCCCAATGTTTGTGAGGAAGATAAATGAGATGAACCTCAGCAAAAAATGTTATATTTATACTCATAATTAAAATAATTGATGCATTTTAAAAAAATATATATTATATATGTTTAGATCCCCTCTGACTCTTTGCCGGAAAAGTCAAATCAGATCACAAGGAGCAGACGTTGTGTTTAATAAATAAGGTCCCTGCAAAGAAGCCTGGCTGGCAGAGACATTGACTTTATGAGAAATGGTCCCACGTAAACGTAGTCGAAAATGGAAAGTGTGTCTTCTTGTTTCAGCAGTAATTTCATTTCATTTGGTGCCACAACTTTTTTGGTTTGTTTGTTTGTTTAGAAAGCAGATTTAAGAAAAAAAAAAAAAAGCGTGTGTGCATCTCTGGGGTGACGATTTGCACGGCGTGTTAAGGTTCGTGCACACGTGAAGCACGATGGGCGCGAGGAGCATCTAGAAACAAGTGTAACAGCAGCTTACCTGCTTCGTCATGGAATCGATTAACCGAATGTAAAGATCCTGTTCTGTTCTGACGCCTGGGGAGACACAAAGAAGACCACTTGTGAGTTTTGAGGAATTGTGGGCAATAAATACATTTCAATAAAAGTAAGCTCTGTAAAAAAAAGTTTAGTAAAAGATACAAAGACGTCAGACAGTGGTTGTATTTATAAAATGACTACTGCATCTGTCATTATTAGTATTATTATCATTATTATTATTATTACACGTGGTTTCACGCAGACAGACTAACTCACGTGTGATGCATTTGCACGTGTTTGCAAAATATAAAAGTTTGACTCACCATTGCTGTACAATAACTGTAGTTTGTAATGTATCCCATTGTTAGTTTTTTCACTGGTTGGTTCCTGTAGAAGACAACAGTTTATGAAAATCAACATCAACACAACAGCTGCAACACATCACCACCACATGCCTGTTGGTGTACAATAAAACAAGCAATGCGTAGTTTCTTTACAAAAGAAGAGAAACAGCTTTAGTTGTTAAAACGACTCTCTGTCATCAACGAATTGAGCTTTTTTTTTTTTTTTTTATAAATCAATATTACACGTGACTTCCCCTTAGTAGCCCATTGCCATTTCAGAGAGCATAATTTCGATACATTTACTGATTATGCACTGCACGCATTTTCTAAAATACCCCGCTTACTTTGTCTTTCTCCACAAAGTCCACAAAAGCTGTCCTTTCGATCTCCACGGGCTGACCCTGTCTGTCATACAGCGCCAGGACGAAATGGAAAAAATTGGATTTTCTGAGGTTGGAAGGGGGCTGCTTTTCATAATGTGCCCGTGCCAAGCCGACACCGCTGCGGGGAGAAAACAAGAGACCATCTCGGTTAAGCACCGGACACCGGGGATACTAGATGATGGAGAAGCTGATGGAAACATTGGAGATGCAGAAGCACGCTTGAGTATACGGGGAGGGGGGGAGATTTCTTGATTTGTCACAATAATGGGTAATCTGATGTAATGAAAGAAGGGAAAGCCGAAGGGGGGGCATTTATTGGGAGACCGTAATTGATACAGAGTATTCAGGGGATTGAGGGGTCGATATGATGAGGGGGGAATGCGTGAGAAAAATCAGATGCTTTTGGCATGCGTACCTTTGGGCGGCTGTGTTCGCATCCACCACCCCAGCTGTGTGCATCCAGGAGCGGACCGAGTTCAGTCCGAGCGGTTCCTCCTTCATCGTCGTCCCGCCCCGCGGTATAGTTTCCTGAATTCCAAACATTTGGGACAATTTGCGTGAAAAAAGAGCCTCCTGTGAAATTAAGGGAATAAAAAAACGTCCAAGCGCGTTATCCTTTAGGGTTGTTTTTGTTGCTGTTGCACGGGATAAGTAGCGAGAGCCGATTCAGACTTGCGAGGGAAAACCCGGTCCACAGGTCTTGCCTCCCTCTTCAGTCCGTCCGATGTGAACAATTCTCAAAGTGCTGCACTTAGTTAGAGCGGTATCCACAGACTGCAAAAGTGAATTGTTCAAGAGACAAGATTTTTTTTTTTTTGGTGTTGCTATTGTTCCTCTTTGTTTTTTTCCTTCTTTCTTTTTTTTGTGCTATTCACAGAAAAATCGATGGCAGTTGTTTGTGTTTGTGGGTGATGCTGCTCTCAAAGTGCCCACATCCCTGAAGCACCGCATCCAAAACCTTCAGGACTTCTCGTTGAATAAAAAACCCACTCCTGAAAAGGTGCTGCTGCTTCTCCACAAGACAAACACAGGCAAAGGCTGATCACCAGTGGAGGTGTTCCTAGTACACAGGAGAGGTGGATAAGGGGCCCTTTCGCGTCGTGCACGATGGATGGGAACATGCAAAACTAAGCCCTCTTTCCCCGAGGACTGAAATCTTTCCCGGGAGCCAAAACTCTAAACCCACGGGAGAGGCGCTGTCAGAATATGACGCTGAAGGGGCGTGGTTTTGCCCAAATATGGAGCTCTGACGGTTCCTGTCAAGCAGTGGCGCTCCTCTGTACGGGTACAGCCCTATAGTGCAGCAGCCTGAGAACACTCACTCGCTCCACTTTTCCTCTTGCTTAGGCCCTATATGTGGTGAGTTTGATTTTTTTAATGATATGGTAAATTCAACCGTGTGTAACCATCACACATAATGAGAAAATAAAATACCAAAAAAATTACAATATAGAATAATAACTCGGAATTCAGGATGGCATTGCTTATCATTTTTAGCCCGGCCTAATGATTGCAATTTCCGTGATTAGTTTTATTATATTTGATTAAAATCAATAGTATTTGACATATTTATTCGATTAGATGTGTTATTATTACAAATTGACTTGATGAGATTGCTTGTTCACTAATGTATCGAAAGCATCTCAATAGCTGTGTGAATACAGGCCATAAATCATATTTCAATAATGACAGATCATGTTTCTCCAGATAACAGATATATTTGTGCATTTTTAACTCCACGCTGCGGGTTATTTTACTGTAATTAAAATGTAATTAATCCAACGATGATTTCAGAGAATCAGACATGATTATAAATCTATCAATTTACATTACATTTTCTTTGAGAATTTTTTTAAGAAGAGAGATGATTGACTTTCAATTGTTTTACTGTGTGTCGCAGAGCAGAAGGGCTCTGTATTAATGGCGGTAGGCATACAATATGAACAAAGTTTGAAGCCCCGTTTCTAGCATCCACATTAGTCATGTGCAAACAAATCCATCACACGTATGTGTCATTTACAGAAGATAAAGTAAGATCTTCTGACATCTTTTTATGAGCTAAAAACCTGAGCCAGGGTGTCTCATGACATTAAACAAACTTCAGGAAATCCATGGTTCTGTGTCTTCTTTATTTCATGCACGTCCCGTTCAAATCAGTAATAATCAGAAACATCTTAATCATTTTTAAAGCATGTCCGACTCTGTCCGAGAGGGGCAAGCAAGCAGTTCGGTTCATTAGTGGTGAAAAGGAGGAGAGGATGGAGGGAGAGAGGGGAGGGTGCGAGGAAGAGAGATGTGTGCTATATCCTGAGCAATCTATCTAGCTGGTGCTGAGGGTTAATAGCTGCTGCCAAAGATAAGTGAATTATAAGCTGTTGCTTTCACCTCTACACAATCTATTGCCAAATTGCCCAGTCACAAAATAAGGGTGTGGATTTTTTTTCCTTCTTTTTTCGACTTTTTTTTTGTATTATTGAAGAGAAATCTAAGTTTCAATTTGTGAGAAAAATATCAGAAAAACCTCAAAGGGGGGCCCTTTAAAAAAAAATGTTATCTCTTTTTCTCTTAGATGAAACAAACCGAGACCATGCTGTAAATGTTTTGTCTGTTCTACCGAGATTGCAAATATCTTTTTTCTTTTTTTTTTTGCACAGAACTCACTCTGCTTTTTTGTGCACATTTTCAAGTCGCTTATTAGAACTTAACCCCTGATTACACGCACCAAGGCGATTTAAATCTGATTATCAAATTAGGGGACTTTGAGACAAATCCTCTTAGATCTGATACTGTTGACTGGAGAAGGAAAATGGATCTCCACACCCGTCACGTAGGTAACGATGCTGTCCTGAAAGGGAGTTTTAAACCGTATTTGACAACAAATGCAGCTGCCCCGCTATTTCAGAAGATATTAGAGGAAAATGAATGCAAATCTGTGTGCAGGAGCCATCTGGACGTGGAGAGAGGGAGTCAGCTGCTCCACACACTGAGGCGCGGAGCCTGAATCCGTCTCAGCTCATTCTGTGGGATCATCTGCGCGGTGGGCTTACACCGTGGAAAATGCGCTCTCCATCATTAGGTGAAATGTTAGCATCAAAATAAAAGAAATGTTGATCCCCGTTGGTTTTAGTGTTTGCGCGCATGAGAACGTTCACGGGCGTGGAATTAGAGCATCTTAGTCACATTTTATCATTTCTCAGTGTAAGAAAAAAAAAGAAAAAAAAAGAAGCGTGTTTCTTAACTGCACGCTGGAGGTAAGTGGCGCATGACAAGCAAGGGGGGAACAAGTGCAAACTGTTTGCCTCCTGCATCTTGGCCGCATTGAGTCAGACTGAGTGCTCGTTTAAATGGCCGGTTGATGACACGGGGGCCCGTTATCTCATTCTTCTTATTCAGTGGCCACAATGAAAAGAACCCCTAAAGAGTTGGGCCTGGCCATCGATATAAAACTAAACTCCTCGGGACGCGTGGCTCCCCAATAAAAATGTACCCGGTGACTTCCAAGACCTCCCGCGTCTCGGCGGGACGAGCCTCCTCTTGCATTGAGGCTGACGTCTTCTTTTTTTGTGTGTGCGTGTGCGTGCGTGTGTGTGTGTGTGTGCGTGTGTGTGTGTGCGTGTGTGTGTGTGTGTGTGTGTGTGTGTGAATTTACGGGGCGAGGCCCTCATGATCTCCTTAAATTTGCATGTAAATGGCGACATCAGCCTATACGCGTGCCAGGGGCCAGCGGGCCTCCCAGATGTCAAGGCAAAGTCAATCAGCCGGCCGCTGCCCAGCTGTCCATCGATGCACTTTATTGGGACAACACTTTCATTATGCTCACCTGCATTGTTTCCTCCTGAATTTATTGGCACAAAAAAAAGGGGGAAAGAAAAGAAATCGTATTAGCACCCAGCAAGCAAGTTCGCTCACGGCTTTATCACAGAGGTTCTTTTAAAGTGATCTTTTTGTCGATTAAATATTAATGAAATACGCCTACATTTATGCATCACTCCAAACTCCATATGGAACAAACAGGCAGTCAGCCCACTTATTGTTTACAGCAACTCAACCGGTCTTTATGTTATTCCGTTGTTCAGACATGTATAATAATATTATATTATATAGATATAAATATAGATATTTACATAATATGTTTTGTGTATGGTTGAACTTCATAACGATTGATCTATTTACGTATGTAATATATTTATCTCGGCCTATTGAATGAGAAGTGCCAACGCACAAAACTAAATTACTTTGAATATGCAGCCTTTGTTATCACTTGTAGCTGTGTTTAAAAAAAAACAAAAAAAAACAACTTTTATACTTGTGCCTTGTTTCTCACGAGTGGTGAAGATTTGATTATATTTAAAATGATACGACTTTCTAAGTTAAATAATGAAATGCTTAATACACCATTAAAACGACAGCGTCCTCGCAAACTTTGTTTAAAGACGCTATTAACGTTATTGGCCTCATAAATGCACGTGCGAGAGTCGATATGACATATTCAAATATCATATTAAAATACATTTTGCACGTTATTTTTTTTAATTATAGGGGCAACTCACGGCCAAGAGTGATAAGATCAATCATGTAGGCTGTTCGTGGCAAGTAGTTATAGCTGATAGACGGACAGCGCCCCTCGTTGGTTACACTTGAGATCATTGTGTCGATATGAGGCAGCTGCGTTCCTCAGTGACAAGATAGCTAAATCTCAACATAGGTTTATCTAACACCCCTCCCCCTCCCCAGACCCCCCGAGCGGCCCAAAAAGTGGTTATTTATTATGTTCAGGACAAATCATCTACAATAAAAGAGAGAGAATTATAAAAAAAAAAAAAAATTAAAATGATGTATATTAAACACAAGACAAAATAAATAGATTTAATAAAAAAAACTGAGGATGGGAGAACGTACATGTCATTATTTTCCATGCAGTAAAAATGTCGTGAAAATTAAATTGTCATAAAAGCCACGTTTTTATTATTATTATTATTATTTGTATTAATGTTCTTACTAGCTGTTATTATTATTACTAATAGTTGTACAAAATCCACGTATGTATATTTGTGATGCGTTTAATGTATTGTGTCAAATAAACACACGCACATTATCTGACACACAGCGGCTGTGACCTCACATTTCGTCACTAACTTCTGTCAGAGTGCTCCTGTTAATTGTGTGCAGTGGTGAGTTCTGTCAAGGGCATTGCCCGTGCGCACAATTTGCATTTCCATTCTGCTGTGGAAATGATGAGAGAGTTTCTGCGCGGTTTAGAGCCTCGCGGCGCAGTCTGTGGGCGAATTACATTTAAAGAAGGCGAGAGAAATTAAATAAGAAACCGAGACCACTTCAGGGCTATTAACATCTAAAATATCCCCTGGAAATTTAGACCAAAATACACATGACCAAATATCCAGCATACTGTCGCTCTTATTCAGCCCCGTCTTGATTGTGTCCATCACTGCTTCGTATAGGCCTGTCTAAAAAATAAAAAAAAAATCTACATTTATAAAAAGTTATCAAGCCGCCTCACATTTCTCAGTGGCATTGATGGAAGTGAAGTAAAGGTAATTATTCAGCTCCAAATCGGAATATATGAACGTAAGATGTAGGGTCCCTGATGCAGACACTCAGGAAAACAGGTGCAACCATCTGACTTTAAAGGTCATTTAAAAACCTCATCAGTAAGTATCATATGGACACATGTTGCATCGGAAAAAAAGTGGCCTCCAAAACGGGAGGCATCAGCTTTAACCTTGTTTTCCTTTTCCTTTTTAGAGTGCATGTGCGTGTGTGTGACCACACAGGCAGCAGCATTTCCCTCAATACTCAAGAGGACTTTAATTTGCCCGTTGACCCATATGATGGAGCTACTGCCAACTTATAGTGATGCTGCCCCACCTGCAGGAGTCCAATAACTCTCAAGTCCCTCACATCCAAATGTATGTTTTCTACATGTTGCATCAGTGCCTCTAATTTACTCCTACAGGGATTAAGTGATGCACATTTGTTGGCAATTGGCAGTGTGTTTTAAATATGAGAAATGCGGTATAATTATTCATCTTTCTCCAACCGAATTGAGATTTTAGTGTGAGATCCTTTAATATTGGACTGTGTTACTATTAACAAAAATGTTAATTATGATGTCAAGACGGAGAGAGTCAAGGTGAATGCTGCACAGCAATAGCTAAAAATAATCCACGCCAGCTCGAGTACAGTATGATCCTGCAGAGGAGTGTTACTGGCAAGGGACCTTTTTGCTGCAACAAAGAGGTGGAAAAGAGGAAGTAAATGAATTAGAGTACAAGCCAGTTTCTGTCTTTGTTTCATCCACACTTGTCCTGTCCCTATTTTCCAACCTCTCCCTTTCCATTCTATTGGAAGTGCTGCAAATTGTATAATGCTGGTCTTTGTTCTACAGAGTCAAGCCACATGAATAGCCGTCCTGAGCACACACAAAAACACACTGACAAACTGATCATCTTAAAAAAGCAACGCCCTGGTGCTCACTTGGCCTACTTTCCACGGCAGCACTGGGACGTGGGAAGAGGAATATAATTCAGGGGAGGATGTTCATGTACTCTGGGAAACATTCAGTATAGCAAGTGTGATGCACATAAACATAGCCTTTGCATTGTCAACCTTAGACCGCATTTGCCCCAGATAACTAGTCCCCGTGTGCTCGACTATTCTCTTTGACTTTGCAATTGAAATCCTGAGGAGATTATGCCAAAGCTAAAAGAGGCAAACTCCAGGGTGGGATTTCAATTGTCAATTCCTGTTGGATTTTATGGCATTATGACATATAGTACACCATCTGTTACGCTTCCTGCGACGAGGTCTACGTCTGCACAGGATCCCATTGATGTGAACATCATTACAAATAAGACCTATCGTCTTGAATGGACAGCAATATTCAATCAAGAATATTTTCTTCTCTTTACACACTCTTTAACACAGATGACTAAGCATGGAGGTCTCCAGGTTGCAAAACACTAGGGTATATTAGGAAGGTGCAGGAAAGTAACCACTCCTAACTTTAGCTAAACAGACTTCCTGAAGCGCCAGATAATCTGGGGCTTCTATGTACACCGCCTAACCAAATGTCGACATCTGCGAGGGTGTGCATAAAGAAAAGCTCCTCAGAGAAACGGGGGATAATAATCTTAGTTCCCCTCACCTTCAGTTTGCCCATAGGGGTTTAAAAGGGAGATGAAGAAATCCTATGTAAACATGCCAAGTCAAATCTTCACTCGAAATGTGACATGGAGGCAAAGGCCAACCCTGGTGCATCACTAACGTGGTTCCACACATGAGTTTTTAGTGCCCCTGGATGTAAACAATTGATGTATTCAGTCTGTGGTTTCGGCACTGACTCACTATGCACACTTAGTTTGTTTGAACATCTTTTCATCCGCGGCTGTACGTTTAGTGCATAGGTGAAGAGCCCAAAGAAGTCAACACAAAGCTTGTACACGAGCACAATCTCTGTACTCAATAGCTTCCATGAAAGTGAGTTTTTCTCTCTTGAGAAACATACAAAGTTTGAGCATCTGTTCCATCATGTAGTCTTTGTTGAGAAATTAAATATTGAACTGATCTAGTGTACCATGAATGTTTCACTCACATAGTGATTAGACAGACTGGAGAGGCAAGACATTGCAGCACTTTACACTCTACTTTAATATACTGTATTTGTTGTTCCTGCCTTGAAGTGTTTTACACACTAGATTATATTGTTGTCTTAGAAAATGGTTATAATTGTAGCTTCAATTAGACTCAACATGCATGTTGAATTCCAGTGCATACTATTACACATGCACATTTAAATGCACATTATGACAATGTGTGCACAAACACAATCATCCACTGAACACAATGAGCATTATGCGTGTAGTCCGGCTGATATTGCACATCAATTTAATTGAAAAACCCCAAAAATCAAATTAGAGTTTTGGTTTTATGATTCAATTATCAACTTGGTGGCATCTGTTCTTACACTTTTATGTTATTGTGTACCATATAGAAGAAGTACTGATTTAAATTGGTTTTCTTGTTTGCAGTTAAAATCGGAGGATAAAGGATTTTCTTACTTCCTTTGCTCTAAATCAACAATTTTCTCAAGGGAGAACCCCTAATGATGTTTTTTTTTTTCATTTTTTTTTTTTTTTACATTAACATTTCAGATTAGATGAGCAGACCAAGGTAACATGCGAGCAGGAGAAGGAAACGGTATCATCACAGAGATCATAAAATGGTGTCGTGAGTAGTCTTTTGTCCGGGACCATAGGAGAGTTCTGTTGCTAAAGGGAAGGACAAAAGCAGAAGGCGCCACGGGTATAAGGTTCCCCTGAGCAACAATGCTGAAAGTTTCAACTTGCAGCACATGGGTGTAACTTTAACTGGAATACTGTGGATCAAAGACTCACAAACAAAGTGGGTGGAAATGCTGGAGGAGTGTCTGTGCTCAAGTGAAGGACAGGTTCACTAGAGAGAAAGCGGGAGAGAGCATTTATGAAACACAGACCAAGCAATCAAGGCTAATTACTGAGACTGTGTTTGGTGAACTCAAAGGGCAGCATGATTCAATTAAGAAAATTGATGTATATTATGCCTTTTGCTCATTTTGAAAAAATAAAATTACCCCAGTTACAAAAGATGTGGTCAAACAAGCTTATCAGAAATAAATCTAAATCAAATTTAAATGATGTCGCCGCTTCGTGCGCACTTAATTGAGAGGAGGATACACAGTAGATTTTGAATTGCATCTTCAACATTCTCTCCACACTCCTGTCTCCGCTTGCCATCGTGTAGAGAGGGAGATAACTCTTCACTTCTGCTTCTTTAAATAAGAAACACAGCCTTGAAATTTGTGGGGCTTAAGGCAACTCATCAGGTTAGATCAGTGCAATGTGGATGTGTAACCTTTACACTGCAGTTGAACCTGCACATACACGTGTTATGAAAGGTCCCTGTGGCACTCTGCTCTTCTGACATGGATTTGAAGACTTGCCACTTTATTAGCTGCTAAGCCCCCAATACTTGTTCTATATAGTGGAGGCCTATGTTATGAGCTGGGATCTCATTGTCTTGCGTTATTAGAGGAAGAGTCTGCAGCACTCTCTTGTCCCCCCGAGAGGATAGCCTGACTGTTTGAAGGGAAGCTACAAGTGCAATTTAACCCATCGTATTTACAATATGATCTGTTACAAGGACATCATCGCTGCAAGGATTCACATCTAATATTTCTCCTCAATGTGATTCTTTTCTGTTTTCATTGATTCAGGAGAGTGCTTTGTTTGATGTTCACTTGAGCCGCACAAAAAACTCTGAATCTGTCAAGTTGGAGTAGTCTTGGAGAGAAAATGAAAACTTAAATGGTCCGCACTACTCGCATTCAGTATTTTTATATATATATTTCACGTGAAAATACGGCAGTCAAAATACAAATAAAAGCTTTTGTTCTTAAAGGTCAAAACGGTTAATTGATAAATACGAGTGGCGACGGAGTTCTTCGTGATATTATCAACATCAGCTCAGGGAAAACAAGCAGTTTGTGATCATCACTTGCGTCAGCAGCATGCACTTATCCTTCAAAATGGAAATTGTCGGTTGGCATTGAATAATAAGTGCCATAGTGCCATCTAGTGCACAAATTTGCACACTGAAGAATGACGGAACCCATATGTAAAATATACACTGTAGCTTAGATATAGAGCATTACCAAAGAGATACAACTGATGGGGAAATCACACAAACTAGAGGACAGTGTGCTATTTACAATGATCATCTGTGTGCAGTTTAACTGAATGACCACGCTGAAAATGTCCGCTCATGTGGAAAATAAACAAGGAGACAAAGGTTTGTCTTCCAATTCAGGTTTGAGAAAACCCTCAGTTGTGGAAAGCCGCAAGGATGGATACTTCAGACAATGAGACGATGTTGAAGGCTGTGCATGCAAATTATACTCTGCCGTCTAAATTACAAAGACATACGCAGACCTCAAGTCATCAGGCCTCGTATCTCACTCATCGGGCCTCCTGGCTGTGAGGTTGCCAGAGGATGCTATAGAAACAACAGAACAGAAATAATAAGAAAAAAAACACATGAGCCAAAACAAGAGTCTTGAATAATTGATTGTGTTTGTCTTTGCTGTTTGTGTGTGTGCGTGTGTGTGTGCGTGTGTGTGTGTGTGTGTTAAGACTGAGGGTCTGGACAGAGCGTATGCCCCTGAGCAGAACAGACACATCCACTGGCCAATGGTTAAAAATCTGTCTGATGGACCAAATGTGGGGGGAAGGGTTTGTTTGTGTGCGCGGGGTGCAAACACATGTGTATGGGTATTTACGTGCATGCCTCACAGTGTGAATTCAAACTGAAATAGATGAGGATAGAATCCGTGTTTGATTTCTCAAAAGAGACTTGATGAGCTCTTGTTAAATTCAGGACCGATTTGCGCATTCAGTTACATGAGAACAAAACGAAGTTCAGCTTTCCAGGAGACAAATGCTTGTTGTTAAATGGCTCAGGAATAGGTGCGTTGTGAGATGTTAAAAAGTCAATATACCTTCATTTTGTCTGTGCTGGTAATGAGCCATATTTTCTGGGGAAAATGGCTGCTTCTCCGGAGGCACCATGTCTACTGAATGTGGCCCTGATCCTGGATAAAACAGAAGGCTCACCAATCAATCTCTCCAGGTTGCCCACAGCCAGAGAAAGCAGCTGCACCACATGTTTGCCTTGCGCGATAGCGACAAGTTAACATACGGGCAGCACAGTAACCATCCACAAGCAGCCTCTAGCTGTCTTATAATGAATTCCCACAGGGATGGGGAACTATCAGAGTCAGTGGTGTTACTGGAGGCTCGGAATAAAGTCAACACCTCTCCTTATACCTGATGAAGCTACGGCACGGCAGTACACAAGCTTACACACACACACACACACACACACACACACACACACACACACACACACAGTCAGAGCCACAACACTGAACTTGTACTGAAAAATGTGAAAAATCGAGTGTACACAACAATTAAGCTGTACTGTTTATTAAATCCCAAATTAGGCTTAAGTCAATTGTTCCTCCTTCACACTGTGATGATGAAGACAAACAATTCATTGTGTTTTTAATAGTGTACTATGACTCAAGGCATCTATTTTTTTTAACTGAAGTGTATTTTAAAGGCACATTTTAGAATGTAAGTAATATTCAGAAACAATTGTTTTAATATTTTTTGAGAAGTTAAAAAGCTCTGCTTGGCATATCTAATTTTGACATGGCCATAGTGTGTATACAAGAACCACTTAGTGCCTTAAAATAAAATGTTGGTACTTAATGTGTCCAACAAATCAGACAGCTACACAATCTGTTTATTTATGAAAGTAAAAATCACTGCAACCCCAGTTGGGGCAGTGTGGAACGACACAGGAATCCTTGTGAAGAAGTCAAGGATGTTTTAGAGGTTCAAGTGGTTCTTAAAATAATGATGATTTTACAAAACACTGGTGAACCATCTATTGTTAATTTAAAGAGAAACATGCCCACATCTACGAACTACAAATGGGATCAATACGCAAGGAGGTGTTAAATGCTTAATGTTTGAAGACACTATTCAGCTTTTCTTTCGCAGCATTTTAGAGAACATCTGTGAAATGTATAATTTACACTGATTACACAAATCGAAATGTGTGCCTTGTGAGTGTGTTTGTCACATTCTTTTTGTCATATTCTTATGCACGCTCTTTCATTTCTACAAATATAGTCTTCGACCATCCATTTATATGTATAAAATATATGTGTGGCCTCCTAACCTCCAGGCCTCTCTGTCTGCTATGCTTCTCCCCAAGGGGTGCTGTGTGAGTGATGAGAGGATTGTGGAGCTTGGGAGATGCCAGTAAGTAAGGTTTTGGTGAGCTCTAGTCCAGGTATTTCTGGGTGCATCCTTGTTTGTTCATGTGCACCTTCAGGACAATTTGCAAATGCAGCAAAACCAAAAAGTTGAAAAGCCCCATGGAGATGACAAATAGAGCACCCTTCTTATTCCCTTACCTTATTTCTGCAGAATTAGTGTTATTAGGATGGTGTGTTTCTATCAACTGGTGTACTGAAAAGAAAACCGCTCTGTTTAGTTAATTTTTTGAACTGATATGTGGCCCAGATATTACATATTTTCACACTTCATCAGTATTTGTCGTTTCTTTATTTTGTATTATTGCACAATCAGCCCCTATGGGCGTTCCTTCTCCTCCCAATTCTTGACAGCCCCAACCCTTCAGAGAATGCTGTTTACAGAAAAATAAGCACAAAACAAAAACTACTTCCTCAAACGTCTATTTTTGTGTATATATTTTTGCACCATGATTTTGAGCATATTATGCCGTACAAAAATAGAGGTATAAGGAGCAGACTTTTTGATGGATTTTAAGCAGAATTGGGTTGAGCAGAGTTTGAAAAGTTTGTTCCCTAATGTAATATGCACTATTTGAAGGAAACAAAACATAATGATTGATAGCATGCAATGAAAGAGCTGGGTTGACAGTTGGAATCAACCGAAGAAAAAAAATTAAATTTATATATATATATATATATATATATATATATATATATATATATATATATATATATATATATATATATATATTCCATTTTAAAATTGATGTCTGGGGAACATAAAGATAGATAGATATTATGGGCCCCTGTGACTTCCTCAATGTGAAACAATAATGATTTTCCTAATTTCCCTTTCACTACTGTAATAAGGTATGGAATAAACACAGCATCTCTACGGCCAATAGGGTAATACAAATAATGTGCTGTAGGGGGTCAAGCCAAAAATCCCAACACTGAAACTAAAATTAAACATTTTAACATGGTTCATGTTTGTTTTGAGTGGACTCGTTTGGTAAGTCAGGTTTTACAGATCAATTTGTGAAAGACTTGAAGGTTGGTGTCTGTAAAATAGGGCCTGAGAGAAGTACATTCAGTTTATTACCCGTAGAGGTGGGCGCAAGTCATCCAACAACAATTGCCTGAACCCTTCTCATCTGGCCACTAGATGTCACCCATTGACCACACAATACAAGCTCGGGTTCTCGTGAGGCGTCATACAATTTTGAGTTAGGACACAGTTCATATCTTACTTCAACAACGAACGTGAAAATGAAAAAAAAGTTTAATCATGAATTGTTTTTATTTGTAAATGAATGTATGTTTGTTTTACATTAGCAATTAGGATACCTTTCATGCGAATCACACTCATGAAACATGCCTGACCAAAGAAAACGACAAAAAAAAAAAGTTTTTTCATTTAGTTTATTCTGGCTATTTTTGGTTTATTGTATTTTTGTTTGCTCCAACTTGAATCAAAATACCACCGTCCTGGTGTGTACATGTCATCTGTCCCACCCATCATAGGACAGCTGGCCTGGCTTTAACATGACGCCTTAGGAGCTACCAATATGATCACGACATAAAGTTTAACGCATAGAAAATAAAAACAAACGGAACGCACATTTAACAACATGATGCTCAGGAGAGGATGGATGGAGCCAGGATGTGGCATGTGTGCATGACGTCATCTCTCCATGTACTGTGCGCCATTTTGGAAGAAAAAAAATCTCGGATAATTTCCGTGGTCTTGACAGATCTGGACCCGAGTCTTCACACTGATTGTGGATGCTATCTATTCCCCCCCGAGCAAGCCGCATTGGTTGATTAGGTGTTGGAAAGCCGTGTACAGCAAGAGCTGCTACATGAAGCAATGGCGGGTAAGCTGCGTTTGAAGGGAGAGGAAAGGACCCACCTCACTTGGTGTGATGATGGCCTGAATCTGCAACTTAGCTAGCCAACGTTAGCGCTGGCTCGCTAAGTTGCTAGTTGTCAAAACTGTGTCACTTGTCCGGTCATTTTTGTTATCAGGCGGAACGCGAATCGCATACGAACTAACAATGTGCTTCTTTTTCTCCCGCAGGAGTTGCAGGCGGAAATGATTTTCAGTGGTGTTTCTCTCAAGTGAAGGGAGCGATAGATGAAGATGTTGCGGAAGGTACGTGGCTAACGTTAGCTTGGGGCTAAAACGATGGGTAGCTAGCTAAGAGATGGTCTGGTGGTGTTGATGCTCTGTGGGCTTCACGGCAGCTAGAAGGTCGCCTGGGGGGTTCAACATAAGGCCGTCGTGGTGGTCTGTGTGAGTCCGTGTGTGGATCGGCACCACAGAAAGCCTCTTCCTCTGTAAATTGCTGTATGTCGCCAGCTAACTGTATGCTAGGTGGCGGCTAAGCTATTAAAGGGGAGCGACCGTGTCCGTGACGTCAATGTGCTGCGTCCATAAATTGTCGAGTGACATCATTTTTGTTTTCATTCATTCATACGTGAGTGGGTGTCCACGTTTTGCGTTGTTTCTTCTTCTTCCATGCTGTCAATATACGTGATGCTATTTTCAATACAATGTCTTCGGGCACCTAGTCTAGTGTGCAGTCTCAACAAAGCACCACAGCTGTCATCAGAACCGCTCACCTGTGGGTGGGATTCACTCTGATTTGTGTCTATTTTCAGCTGACATAATCTCAACGGTTGAGTTCAACTATTCCGGAGAATTGCTTGCAACTGGAGATAAAGGAGGCAGAGTAGTGATATTTCAACATGAACAAGAGGTAAGACTCATATGGAGCGACACATGAGTAGCTTAATCCTCAATAACACCTCAACACTTAGTTGCTGACTGTGTTGCAATGATATTGCCTACATATAAATACCTGATAACTTTTGTTTCTGTAATGTTTGTTTTCAGTCTAAGAATCGTCCACATCTGCGTGGGGAGTACAACGTCTATAGCACTTTTCAGAGTCACGAGCCAGAATTTGACTATTTGAAAAGTTTAGAAATTGAGGAAAAAATTAATAAAATAAGATGGCTTCCCCAACAAAATGCTGCTCACTTTCTACTTTCGACAAATGGTAAGGGTTTACTTTGTATCTATTTTGATTGTTTGGCGCTATCATTTGATACTCATTCTTCGTCACTTCTCGATTTGACCACTCTCTTCCCTGTTTTGTCAGATAAAACTATCAAATTGTGGAAAATAAGTGAACGAGATAAAAGAGCAGAAGGTTACAACCTGAAAGATGAAGATGGGCGACTCCGAGACCCCTTTAGAATCAGCTCTTTACGGGTATGTTTAGTCATGTAAGACCTGTCTAATTTTTTTACCTGTTGCAGCTTTTCTTATTTGTTGTTTTAAACCTTGTCTTTGTTATATTTCCAGGTACCAGTACTGATGCCAATGGATCTCATGGTAGAAGCAAGCCCACGGAGGATCTTTGCAAATGCGCACACCTATCACATTAATTCCATTTCTGTAAATAGTGATCATGAAACGTACCTCTCCGCAGATGACCTAAGAATAAATCTATGGCACTTGGAAATCACAGACAGAAGTTTTAGTATCCTTTTCCCTCACCAAAAGACGTGTTGTAGCTCTATGACGTGTCGACCGATATTCTTTGCATTTTATCTGAATGAAACACAAAACTGCTATTTCCTTAACAGTGTGTTCCCAGATATTGTAGACATCAAGCCCGCCAATATGGAGGAACTGACGGAAGTAATCACAGCTGCTGAGTGCCATCCACTCCAATGCAATGTATTTGTGTACAGCAGTAGCAAAGGCACCATCCGCCTGTGTGACATGCGAGCAGCGGCTCTCTGCGACAGGCACTCAAAGTGTAAGTAGTAATGTTCAGTCATTTAATTAATATCACTGGAAATTCGCTTGATAAAATTCTGATAACGCATTAAAAGATTTTTGGAAAAATGGTGGACAGTAGTTATCTGGTAAACAGTCATTGGAGCTCATTGTTTGACATGTTCCAGACTGTATAGGATTTGTTGTTAATTGATAAATTACTAATGCACGCTGGGAGTAATTTTTTTAATAATAATCTTTATTACAGTCTTTGAAGAGCCAGAGGATCCAAGCAGCCGATCTTTTTTCTCTGAGATCATCTCCTCCATCTCGGACGTGAAGTTCAGTCACAGCGGACGCTATATGATGACACGTGACTACCTCTCCGTCAAAGTTTGGGACCTCAACATGGAGAACAGGCCAGTGGAGACGTATCAGGTGAATAAACATACTTACCGTGTGTCTTTAAATATAGCATTAATCCTGTGTGGGAACTAAGTAGGCCCTGCAGGGTTTTAAATAGGCATGTACTGATTTGACTTTTTCAGTCCTGATACCTTGGTTTGGTAATCAGCCGATACTGAGAACCGATCAGAGACTACGGTTCAATTCATAAGCTGTCCTCACTGTGTGTGGGAGACTGGGATCATTCTTTGTGTGGAAGGCTACATCAGGCTTGACTGAAACATTGCTTTCTTGTCTTTATAAAATATCATGTAACAAACAAATGCATGGATATAGATTAACTAAATAATGGTATCTGATACCAGATTGGCTCATTAATACCTGATCCAGCTTTTTGAATCTGTCAGACTGATGTCAGTATCGGTGCCTCTGTAGTATTAAAAATTACCTTTTGATTCAAGTGAAAGCGTAAATCTGGCGTCGCATAAAATATCTCTTACATAGCCTGAGAAAGCATTGTCTTTTTGTGATCAAGGCCTCAAACAGTGTAGTAATGCTTTGCTCTGGCGGCCGCCGTGGCCGGATCAGCATTATGTTTTTGGGATGTCCATCTGTACGTCTGTCTGTACGCCCGTCCGGTTCATTCTCGTGAACTCAATATCTCAAGAACGTCTGAAGGGAATTTCTTAAAATTTGGCACAAATGTCCACCTGGATTCAATAATGAATTTATAATAATGTGGTGGTCAAAGGTCAGTGACCCAACTCAATAACTGGTGTGCTATTTGGGGCAATGTCACACAAATGTAAATTCAGACAAAATGATGACGCCATGGGATTTTGGACAGACGATGATGGAAAGTGGAACTTCATTGGTTCAAACAGCATACAATAAGGAAGCAGTAATTCTAGTTTTCACAATACGTGAGGCTTTTCCCCAAAGGAAAAAACAATTACATGCATCTTTATAAATCCTTTTCACTTTTGTTAAAATCCACTTATTCCCATGAATTTTGCAGATGTATTTTTCTTGACGCGAGTGATTCAAATAAGAAAAATCTAAGAAATATAAAACATTGAACAGAGGACGAGCAAAGCTCCTTGTGACTTACAAAGCAGCCTCACATGTGTGTCTGTTCCGAAAACTATGAGTAGAAACATTTGCTGATGGAAAAAGTGCAATACTCAGGTCTGATATGTTAGCCATAAGAGTCCTTTTTACACTCAACTATATATCCATGGCGATAAAGCGGTGAGGCTCAAGTGAATGTTTACGTGAAGTAATGTGTTTTGTTTCAGGTCCATGAATACCTCCGCAGTAAACTGTGCTCCTTGTATGAAAACGACTGCATCTTTGACAAGTTTGAGTGCTGCTGGAACGGCAGTGACAGGTATGTGTCTCGGCACCTGCATAGAAAAGTATTGTTAGCAGATTATTTTGTTGAATATGATCTTGTTTTGTGTTCCTCAAACAGCATTTTGAAAAATCAATTTTTGCTTTTTCCAGTTAATTTAGACAAATATTCTTTTTGTAATTCTCCCTCCAACAGTGCCATCATGACCGGCTCCTACAACAACTTCTTCCGAATGTTTGACCGCAACACCAGGCGGGACATCACACTGGAGGCGTCCCGGGAGAGCAGCAAACCACGGGCTACGCTCAAGCCGCGCAAAGTCTCTACTGGTGGCAAGAGGAAGAAGGACGAGATCAGCGTGGACAGCCTGGACTTCAACAAGAAGATCCTCCACACTGCCTGGCACCCCAAAGATAACGTGATAGCTGTGGCAGCCACCAACAACTTGTACATTTTCCAGGACAAAATCAACTAGAAGATTTGGGGCTCCAGAGGATAGGGCTTTTACCGTACCTGTGTAGTTAAGCCTACTACTTGTCTATCTGTATAAGAAGAAACAGCCTCGTTGTCCTCCTGGTGAAGAATTCGAAAGCACGTGTCTACTTTTTTTTTGCCACAGGAGGTTGATCCAATAGGCCTGTTTTATTTTGAGTCTGAGCTTAGGTTGTTTTTGCCTTTGGCACCGGGGCAATCAACATGCCCCCCTGACCCAGAAATCCCAATTCGGGTCTAATTGACGGAATGGCACTCCCTAGAGGTCAAACTCTTGAACGTTGGTGTTTGTGTTGACATTTTAAGCCTTCATTTCATGATTTCACGACAGAACTATTGGAAGCCCTTAAAATGACGTCTTGTCAAAGTTGTAACATCATCTCAAAGATTTTGGGCGCTCTGAAGCACGGATTGATGGCCAATAAGCCTAACTGTAACATTCCCCCATTGGCCATGTATTCAGGCCAAACCACTGGTGGAAGTGGCCATGAATTTGGAAAGTGGACTTGTTTCTTTTCTTCCTCCCTCTCCCTCCTCTTACTTTACCCCCCTCCCTTCCGTTCAATACGGTGACATAATTTCACTGACTGTATCTACTCAAGTACACCTTGTCATCCACATAATAAAAGAAACTAAAACTACAGATGTGTTTTTAAATTTAGAAGTATGTATTAAAACATGTTTATTGCTTTGCATGTTTTTATGTTGTAGAGAGGTGGAAAAATGTCCAGTCACACCACTGTCTTTGACCGGATCTCAAGCAAACTTGTTATGGAAATACTGTTTGGGGCTACTGGTTTCGGAACTACTGTTGGAGACAACTGATGATGTGTTTGTCAAGAGATTCATTTCTAGTTTTTGACCATGTGTTTGGATGCAGGCTGGAAACTACATGGCACATGGTGGGGCCCAGGACACAGGGAATCTGCAGCCTTAATACCTACTTCTATCAGTGACAGCTACAAGTTATCTCCCCAAACGTTTTACAAACCTCATGTGCATTATTTGTAAATCCTATTTTATAGAGTTATGTCCTCGTATACTGCTGCTATATGTGGCTGTCTATGAAAACACAAAGGAGGAAAATTGCACACCATACAGTTTGTGATAGAGTGCCTCCTATTCATGTAATAGTAGGACATTCAGACAGGCCTCGTACATGTGCCCTTATTGATTTACTAGGGATGTCACTCAATTTGAACCACATATTTTTAAAAATGTGGATCTTATCTCCGTAGTTGTGGACGCAGAAATGAAGGTTGACTACACAACATATACTGATGACATTAAAACAAACACATAATGCATTGTCTTTGTCCATTGATTCCTAACATGGTGGCAATGTATTCACTTGTTTATTATTTTGACCAAAGTTAAATAAAATTTTAATTGTGTTCATCTGCATGTGGTTCTTTCCATGTTTCTAGGTGTTAAATTGTTTATAAATCCGTCGGGGGCCAAATGTATTTCCAACTTTTATTTTGTGTCGGATGAACAAAATGGAGCATATCAGTGCTTGATAATGCTGACCGCAATTTACAGCTGCACACACATTTAGCAATCTAATGGAAACAAATGCATGTAAATCACAAGTCAAAACACTTTACTTTTCTTTAACGCTGATGAAAGAATTGTGCATAATTGCATAATTATACATCAAAAAGGCAATGGTGTACACTGAAGTTCCCTAACGTGCAGATTCAAGGAGCAGGAAGCAGCAGAACAGTCATCTCCAGGCCAGAAACCACAGCTAGGAGCTGAGGATTGGTCACTGTTGTGTTCAGGAGCAGACGCCATGACACAGCAATGGCAGATCCTTAACTCCCCACGCTCCTGTGAGCTAAATGGGGCACTCAATTGAATTGGACCGCGTCACATGGCCACATCTCCCTCAGTCATCAGAAGGTCCCACTTTGAGGCTCTTTACATGCTTAGATGGTCACATCACACCTACTCAGTAGGTGTTGTGGGAGGTCAGACGCTTCCCGATATAAATCCTGAAAGAAGAGATGCACAAGTAAAGTAAGATGGTGCTGAGAGGAAAATATACAGAAAAAAATCAGAGAAAGAAATGTCACTCAAATATATAATTATACTGAAGCCGGGATTTGATGCCTCCATCACTGCAGGTTTGTCACTTGTTTAGATAAGAAAATGTGTGACAAAGAGTACAATATAATAGTATTGTTTAACCACTAAGTCTGAGATACTGCACATGAGGAAACCACCAAACACCTGAACACAGGACTGGAATCTGTCACTCTCAAATTGATTGACAGGCCATTTAATGCAGAGACTGATACTAGATAACCGCTAAATTATTCACGTTGTGTTGGTGCTGTCAAAGATTGTTTTGCATCAGCAGTGTTTATTAACACTCGGAAAACATTTCCATTTTTTCACGTGTGATCATTTGAGAAATACCAAATGCATTTTGTATCTGGACGTCAAGTGGTTCCATTATTTATATGAAGATACATCAATTGAATCTGGTGAGAAATGTGGGCTTTAAACATTTTTTTAAGCATCCCCCCTTGCAATTTCCTCCAATGGTTCTCATTGAATGTTTTTATTTTTATTTTTGAGGTACTGTAATTGCCAGAGTTCGAGATTAAATGATGTTGCTTACCCGAGGCCAACAGCAAGTATATGAGAAATGATTAATGAAGGAAGGAAAAGCTTCAGAAAGTCGGCAGAGAGAACGCCTCCCTTCTTCATGACGCTGGTGTTCCTGATGCTGAGCGAGGTGGAGCGCTTAGGGTGCTTCAGCAGGAACTCCCTATGGAGGAGCACATTAATATTTCACTGTTTTGAATTAATTAAAATCATTGAGTGCCAGTCGAATGTCAGACTGCTCCCCCGGACATCTTATTTTCATTCTCACAATTACAAATCACGGCGTAAAGTAAATATACATTTAGGCTAATGTGTGTAAAAGATTAGTAGAATAGAGTTAATAATTTCCTAATTCTGTTAGTTTCATAATCCCTGTAATGACTACACACTCTGTAATCATTACTCCCTGTGTTTCTCTTGAAATTGATTACATGTGCGGCCAAAGACATTCAAGTGGGTCAGAGTCATCAGCTATTTCTGACACATTTCGGTTTGAAATCTTGGAATAATTCCTTTGACTAAAATAGCACCACTGACATTACAGAACAAATCCTAATGCTGAGAGTTACTTAACACTACATACTTTGGTGGATTGTTCTCAGGTCGACTGGACCAGTCCCAGATCCAGTCAGCGTTTTTCTTCATCACATTCTCTACTTCCCGTCTTCTTTCTTGGAAGTCTTCATCCGACTAAAAACACACATTCAGAATCAGAATCTGAATAATTTATTTAACTCGGTGAAAAGGTGCATAACAATAATCACCATTGATTTCTGTGAAAGCCACAAATCAGTGGCAGCTCTTCACCTGACGTGGTGATGAGCTGCAGCTCTAGCAGCACTTTTAAAAATAGTTTGAAAAATCAGTTAAAAGCTGCTCAGCAAAATGATTATGTTTTTTACTACTTACCTTTAATGTGCTGCTCTGTTGCTTTGTATTGTGTGTCTTGTGTGTTCTTCTCAACACATAAAATATTGTATTGGGTTTAATCCTGTACTGTTTACTATTGTGTTGTGTTTGTTATGACCTGTCAAGGGACTAGAGATGCAAATTAGATGAAGCTATAATCAAATGGTGACATTTATGTTTGAACTGTACATGGTCCTTTTTAAACAAAGATAATAAAAAAACAAAAAAAACAAAGACAGAATAAAAATAATAAAAACAATAAACATAGTTCAAGTAACACTTTGGTCATCATGTCCCACTAGACTTAATGAATTAGACTTGGTTAACAGATTTGGATACACTTCAAGTGGAAATATACCTGTGTGCTGTTCTCTGAGCCTCTCCACAGAAGAAGGGGTGTCTGGGCTCTCAGTGGGCTGTTGTGAGGAAGACAACACACACCTTTGGTCATTCCAGACACATGTATGATAAGTTTTACATGGCCTACAAGAAAGAAAACAAAAAAAACCTCCCCCTTCCTCCCCCCACGAACCTGTTGCACTGAGAGCTTCCCCTGGAGCTGTTCCTGCCCGACTCGTGCTGTGCTTCCAGCAGCATTTTCTCCACGTCAGCTTCCTGCACGGACGTGGCGATCTGCTCCTGGCTCCCGTGATGGCTGGTACTCTGAGAGCCACTGCCGTTGAAATGCAGCTCTACCCAGGAACCTTGAATCCAACCACAGTCAAGGCGATTGCTGTATCAGCAGGACAGAGGCACGACAGCGCCATACACAGACACGGACTTGGCTTGAAGGCACTGTCCCTTTGCGCCATTGCAGATGATGAGCCTCATTGACTAACTGGGGCACCGGGCTGTCCACTTTGTGCTGTCTGGTCGATACGATAATGTAACGTCGAGCAGCCCACATACATCGACTGTTAAGCTCATTTACGTAAACAAGCATGACGTCACCTTGTGTTTTCTGAACTATGTTGGCTCTGGGTAGTCTAAACAACGGGGAGCCACGTACGCGATGCTATCGTCGCTTACCTTGTAAACTGTCGTCCGACGAAATGTCCTTTTGGAGCGACATGGCACGCGTATAATCTTGCGGGTCCAGTCTTCCACGCAGCGTGAAGAGTGGTTATATTAAAGTAGCGTTGTGGCGAAATTTCTGTCAACTGCTGGAGCTTCAGCTACCACAATAACTGTGACGCAATATTGTGTTTTTCTACAACGTGATTGGCTCGCGCAGCACGGCTCTGCCAGCCGAGAGCGCGCGCATGCCCGGACACGACCTCAATAAACACGAGTGGCCGGTTTTATATTAGCTTTGTTTTATGACATGTTTACTCCCGAGAATGACTTTACGTTTTTAGTTTTTACATTGCGGTTGAATTATATCAGCCACACACTCATGTCTGCACATGGTTCAAAAAGTTTGGCCAGCATGTAAAAACCTATTTTTTTATACACACATACAAACATTTACATTTATATATCTATATGTATACATCAATACATCATGTATGAACTTTTACATCTGTATTATTTGCCTCTGCTCTGTATTGATCAGTGTCCAAGAGTGTGTTGTTTGTTTGTTTGTGTTTTATTCAGTCAATCATCAAAATACAATAAGTAAAGCCACAATTTAATATACCAAAACAGAAAGACTGAAAAGTTATAGGTAGAAGCATAATGCTTATATGTTCCTATCCTAAATTATTATTAATTAAATCAAATAATTAATTTGATATGAAGAGAAACAAAAAAAATACATAAATACATATTTATTCACACTCACCCTCAAACATTGTTTTATAAACGATCCTTTTAAAAACCACAAAGTTGACCATTCCTACTTTCATATAGCGTTGTTCAAGTTGAACTAGAAATGCATCTTATTTTACAGTAAACTTACAAACATCTCTCAAATCATATTTACACTCTTGCATTGACAACAACCTTTGTACACAGCCTGGCAGTGACTTTGCTTCATCTCTGCACATTGTCTGCAATATTTTATATCATTACATTTCATAACATGAGATCTGACAAACAATGGATTTGTGTCCCTCGGCATCTGTGATTAAATGTATGCTTTCTGCTTTTGAGTTAATTTGTGTCCTAACCCGAGGAAGTAGAAGGATATTCACCAAGAAAAGCTTACTCAGTCTCCACTATGATTGTTTGCTCCCATGGAGATTATGACTCATTATTCTGGCAAAATTCAATTATTTCTAACTGAGAGGGCTTTATATTGTCTTTCTTGGCAAAACATGTCTAAATGCACGATATAAAGCGTATAGATCACTTTAAAACAGAGATCACTTACTTGGTTAAACACGAAAAAAAAGTTCTCATTATAGTCATGCAATTCATCTTTGTCATTTTCTGTCGTTTTTTCCAGTGTATAATTGTCCATTGTTCTATTTTGTCCCATGGATTGAGAGAGCAGTAAATTAATTAGTAGGGTATTACTTTCAACTCAGTTTAATATAGAGCATTCAATATGAAAAAATGCCAGCGATGTTGCATATACATATATGTTGCTCAATAAGAACCAGAATTACATTCATGGAAAATAATAAGTCATAGGTAATATCTCAAATAATATGATATTATCTTGGTATAAATTGTTTAGATTCTCATGTTGTGCTGTCAGAATGTAGAATGAATGCAATATTGGCTGTAATTTTGTTAAGTGTTATGAATGTTGGGATCCGCTTCACATCCCCGCTCTCATCACAAAAACTCTCTCACCAGATGGCGAGTGAACCAGAATGGATGCATTTACAACGTTATGACATCTCTCCATCGCTTCAATAAGCTATTTGCCATTTCAAGTGTGCCACATGACTTTAACTACACGCTTTATTTAGAGTTCAACACAGAATCTGATTGATAATAACAAAAACAGGAAAAATGTAATTTGCCCTATTTGTGTTCTCACATCAACAATGTTTGAGTTTTAGAAGGAAAAACCCAAAGCAGCTCAAAACGGTATAGAAGAAAGACACACTCCAAACAAATACTGCCCAAAACCCCAATCAAGGAAGTTCCCTCCATTAAGGCTATTAAATTAAACTAGAAAATTACCGTCTGGAAGTCTATCACTGATCACCACAGATAATCTACCATTATCAGACTTAACGTCTTAGAGCCCATGAAAGTCACATCCTGTTTCGCATCAGCAAGATAGAGAAAGAAGTGAAACCCAAAAGGTAATAGGAAATCTACCATGGGTACCATGGGATGCAATTGCCAGAATGAAAAGGTCATTCTGGCAATTGCAGACTAAAACTATATATATATATATATATATATATATATATATATATATATATATATATATATATATATATATATATATATATATATATATATATATATGTATATATATATATATACATATATATATATATATATATATATATATATATATATATATATATATATATATATATATATATATATATATATATACTGCATCATGTGATACAAATATACAACAAAATTCGTCAGTAGTGTAAAAACATTTGTCACTTTTGGCCGCCATCTTTTTGAAGCAACTTGAGGAAGCAAACGTTAACGCAAAATGTCCATATGAAGTTCACCAATTATATTTGTTACAAATCACCCCGAAATTAGCACACGCGGGGCTATCTGCTCACACGAGAGGACAACACGCCCATCTGAAGCTACATATCAACTATCATTTCTAAAATATAGTTAACTCGTACGCCAATCATAAGTTTGTCAAAAAAAAGGAATAATTTACTAGTTAGACATATTTTAATCACTACTCTTAATAATTGTAAGTTGATCATTGGTAAGTGGAACTACTGCTATGCTTTAAAAAGCTATTAGATACCTGTGAAAATGGAACTCTAACAGCACTAAACTGTCCCCAAAGGTGAAACTAAAACCATAAAATTAAATTGAAAATATATTTGTTTGCATAATATTTAATTGAGCACAATCAAAAACATCTCAAAAAGTAGCTTGCTTGGAATGCCTTTTATTAATGTTGTTTTTGAAAAGTAGCCATACACAATTGATTCATTTTGTCTTTTAAATATTTAATTTACAAGCATATGATTTATTATCTTCTTTGGAAAATGTATGTCATCTGCAAATATGCAGAAAATGATTTGCAACCATTATGCCTTTAGAAATATTGGATACTGTGAGTAATAACCTCAGATATTGATTCCACTCTATCTGCATAATGTGGCCACATCATGTTTCATTTCAAATTAAAATCATGTTTTATAATTTACGATTCATCTACGACAGTAGTCGGTATGGGCTTGCCCTGTTGCCTGAGAACCTGTCGAAAAGAGATAAAACGGACAATGTTGACACCCTTAAAGTGGATGACAAAGATGAAAAGGAAAAGCGGTGAGCCAAGAGAGATGTCCTGCTTGATAGTGTGCTTCTTTCTGGAGGTGTTTTGTGAGCTGACATCACACTGAGAGATGACTCCTTGTCCACAGCAGCTGGCTGGTGAGGACAGATAAAGTACAATCGGAGTAAACTTTATCAGGAGTTGGTGTTTACTCTATGTGCAGCCGACATCATCCAAGAGCGTGTCGTGGGTGGGGGTGGGGGTGGATTTGGGGGGGGGGGGGGGGGGTTGCTGTGCAGAATTTTGTGCACGAGGAGGAGGGGACGCCAGACTGGAATTGGATACGATCGATAGCACAGACAGGACAAGATGGCTAAGGAAGAATTATGGTGTCCGGAGCAGGAGATTTGCTAGTGCTTAATGTCGTATCAATGAGGAGTCGCTGCAGAGCATACAAAGCATGGCTGTAGATGGTGCATAAAGTTTCACAGGGACAGAGGAGATCTGTTTTTTTTTAAAAGAAGTGCTTTCAAACTCATTCAAATGTTTATTACAATTGAACTATGTCTTATTTCTAAAGTCTCTCAAGACAAATGAACTAATATTCATCCCATGGTTCCCTCTTTTCTTCTTATTCTTTTTCACTCTCACTCACACATTTATCCCAAAAGGCACTTGTTGTTCCTGCAAGTTCATGATTGTAAAAGTGATTTGAAAATTGTTCCTAATATAGGCTCAAAAGGAAAAGATAATTTGGAGTTATATGTGGAAACAAGAGGAGGTCAAATGATTAAACCAAATTATGTATGAGTAAAGAATATGTTGGCTGTCCTGAATCAACTTCCTGATATATTTGGTGAATTCCACATCCTCCCAATGCACTTTGGCTCTTTAACTCCCAGCGAGGTCCTCGTTCCCCCGGGGTCTTCTTGAGCCCCTTCCAGACAAGAATGTTTGGCTCCTTTGATGAGCTAAGAAAATATAAACTGAAGAAAACTTTTAAAATCCTAAACACTCTTAACAAGAATATCTTTCTCAAGGACTGGAAAAGCTAAAAAAAAAAAAAAAAAAAAGAAGGCCTGACAAGTCATCAAGAAAATACCTTTCAGTTTTAATCTCAGACCACGAGAAATCTTCTCATTAAATACGTCAAACAAATTCAAAAACTATGGGTTAAAAGAAGACAATTTATTTGAAGTCAAATGTCGGGAAGTAGGGAAAGTAATAGGGATTGTATGAGGCAAATTGAACAGGATCTCTCGACTGCTCACATCCCTCACAACATTATTTGATTATCTCACATCCTTATCAATTCAAGCGGGAGGAAGTAATGCATGCCCCAGAGTACATGATGCATTGTGCTCAATCCATAATGAATGACCCAACATTCAATTAAAAACACTCTGTTCATCACTATGATTTAAAGATGTTAGTGTGGTCTTGGTGCCTCTGTCTGACTCTGTGGAATCCTCACTTAACAGTCTCTATGTCTGGGATGCAGTCGGTTCTCTTTGGTCTATAATCCATCGGCCTCTTTAAGGTACATGACGAGCAGCTTTAAACAGCACGTATTGAGCTGGAGGCGGAAGAAATAGGAACGAAATAAAAGAAAGGAATTGATTGACTGGAGGGCTGTGTGAAAGTTGTGGGAACGCCTGCCAGAAGCAGCTTATAAAGCATAGTTTTATTAGCCCTGGTGTCACAAACACAAATTATGATGTTCTGAAGTCGCCTTTAGAGGGGGAAATAAATCATGATGGGCCGACAACGAAAGTGGACGTGTGCGACACTGGGAATAGTAATAGTAACCAACTGTTTAGTTTGTAACCAATCATGATTTATAGAGATGTGAGTGAGGCATAGAAGATTGAAAACTAAATCTCACTGAAACATTTAGTAACACGTGATTGATTCAATATGTTGCCAATGTTTTTGTGGTTTTCAATGAAACAAACCAATCACTTGATATTACAACTCTGATGATTCCATTGTTTCTTCATTCTTTTTGGACAAGTACTGTAATGGTTATTTTGGCATTGACTCTCTATTGCTTGAAGAGTATAGGCCTTAAACATTTACTCTATGCATCTTGTTTTTCAAGCACAATTTAGCGTATAATAATGCACTTTAATCTTTAAAGACACATTGATGTACGATCGATCAAGGCCATAAAGAAATATTATCAGTACTGTAATGTGGATTGCTAAGTATTTGTATGTGAATATGTTAGAATATACGAGTGCAATAAACTAATTTAAATAAATTATTATCGTTGTTGGTATAGCAGGACCTTTTTCCCGTACAGTTAAACATAATGATACCAGTTGTCAGCGTCAGTCTTAACAAAGCCTCATATTGGTTGAACAACTTTGCCAAAACAGCTTTATCTTGCATAGCTTCACAAATACCAATGCTTTCTAATATTTCTTGTGTCAGATTGTTCGTGGGAACTCCAGCAGCAATACAGTGGGTCTGTGGTTTGCCATTTGTGGTAAGTAAGACATGTTGTATTTTAAGACTCAGACACATGGTTGAACCCAAACATGTGTACCACAGGAATCTTAAAACACCAGAGTCCCAGAGACCAAGTCATGGGAATCATGTTATTTACTGTCTATACGAGAAGTGGTTGATAGAAATGTTTGCTAAGTTAACGCAATTATGGACGGTGCATTTACTGTATTTCAGGTTCACAGACTGAGCAGGGTCCAAAAGTGTGTTTGTTGAAGCAAAGTGAATATATAAAAAGGTCATAGGGCTGTTTACAGTGCGCTACAAAGGAAAAAGATGGGGAATGCTGATATTGGACCAAGTATAGGAGAGCATTACATGTATAAGCTTGTGGGGATATTAATTAACCTTACAGTGTAATTTTCCGCACTCATACCTCTATTGCTGAATGTTTTGTGTTTGACTCCAGGGGATGATTTAAGGATATCCTGATAAGGGCTATAATTCATGATAAACTCCATTCAATATTGTTCTGCCACTTGTACCTCCTAGGCGTAAGTTCCTTGTCATATAGTTGTCACGTTCTCGTGCTCGTTATGAGTGAAGGAGATTCTTGGTGTTATGGGGAAAATGGCCTTTTGTGTCCAATTTGCTTTCCTATGCTCTTGTTGTTGTATGTACTATTGAACAAAGTTTTGTTGTCTTTAATTTGGCTATGTTGTAGCATTTACCGTTACCTACTTTTCTAAATCTGTCTTTCCTTTCAGTTCCAATTACAAAGAGAGAGAGGCATACTTTCTAAATGATATGCATAATTTTGGCATTTCATTCCTCTTGCAGGATAATTACTGTCATGAGAACATGATTGAGTTTTCCATCATAATGAAATCACTGGCCCTGTTTGTTTACAAACTATTGACCTTTCAGTGGTTTGCAGTATTTGTAGCAGACGGCACAATCAACCTGAGTATAATGTTTCTTTCACTACAATATAGTCTGTCAATTGGAAAAGCTGATGAATGAAGTTTGATAGTCTTTGACTTGTTTATGTTACACATATTATTATTCTTAATCTTTAAAGCTTTTTAAATTACGAAGAATGAGTACCCCAACCCTGGAGAGGATATCTGATAGTTGACCAATACATTTAAACAGGCTTACAAATGAACACATACATGTAGAAAATATAACATCCATATTGTCACACATGTGCAATGTGAACTCACAGGTTGTCACAGTGTAATGCCACCTGTAAAACAAAGGGCACATTCAATTGTTGTTGCATGCTTTAATGTTATAAACATGTACTGATGTGGAAGCACACTAAATGTTGAAACAGTCAAGCAAAACATGCTACATTTCACATTTTCAAATATTCTATAAATATCTTTTCATCTTTTCATGTTCCATTTACACAGCTGACAAGAGCCTAAATATAGATAGCCAAAATGCTGTTTTTGAAATGTATACATACCAATCTTACTCATAAACCTCTTCTGTCCCTTTTACAAAGGATCTTTTGAAATGACCTTCTGAAGTCATTGTTGAATATAGTGTATATAACAGGATTTAGTGAGCTATTGCAGTAACCAAACCAGAAAAACAGTTTGAACAATGTCTCTGGGACACAGCAGGTGTCACACACAGCGGTGAGCGTGTATGTGAAGAAAAAGGGAAACCAGCAAAGAACAAACACTCCCATGACAACAGCCAGAACAAATGTGAAGCGCCTCTCTCTGTACTGCCTTCCTGTCCACTTGCTCACCCTCACACAGGGCTGCGCCTCCGGCTTTGGAGAGGTTTCTCCAGGCTTCTCCTGGGCCACTTTAGTTGTCTGTACACTCCTCATCTTCTTTAGGGAGCACAGGATGGTTTCATTCTCATCAGACGAGGAGGGCTCTTCCTCCACGTCGAGCCCATTGATATCGCGGCCGTCTTTTCTTTCCAGAGGGTGTAAGCCACACTTTGTGTCTTCTGGATTGTAACATTCTCTCTGCCTTTCACCTGGCTGGGCTCTTGTCCTTTTCTTGGCAATCTGGTATATTCGAACGTACACCATAATCATGATGAGGCAGGGAGCGAAGAAAGAGGCAGTACTGGAGAATATAATGTACCATTTCTCCTCATTGATTTTACATTTAGGGCTGTCTTCTTTACCCTCATCCTTTTTCATTGTGATGAGCGGAGGGAAGGAAATGATCGCCGCCAGTACCCAAACTATGAAGACTGTGCATTTAATCCTGCGCGGTGTCCTCCTCAGGTTGTACTCAATTGCTTGAGAGACGGACCAGTATCTGTCCAGGCTGATGGCACACAGGTGAACGATGGATGAGGTGCAGAACAGCACATCCAAAGCCAGGTAGATTTCACACCACACTTTACCAAAGTACCAGTTACCCACCAGTTCATTCGCTAAAGAGAATGGCATCACTAAGGTGGCAACCAGAATGTCCGCACATGCCAAAGAGACTAAGAACAAGTTCTGTGGTGCTCTCAGGGCTCGGCTTGTGATCACAGCAATCACTACCATTACGTTTCCAAACACAGTTAGCAGGATGAGGATTCCCACGAGGATCGTTAAAGGCACAGAGGTCTGCACTGTGTACAGGTGCCTGCCAGGCAAAGTCTCATTTCCGCTGGTGAAGTTAAGACAACCCATCAGGATGAGTTGTGTCGATGATTACGTCTGGACTTGCTCTTTTAGGAGGTTTGGAAGCTGTGCTTGCCAGCAGTCTATTAATACCATCCATTCAAGGACATGGCATCAGAGAATTCAGTCTTTTCATTTTGTCCACTGGAAGATTTTGCTGAAGATATCTCTGTTTCGTTCCTCTTTGTTAGTACGAAAATAGACAACATAGAAAAAAATAATGAGAAATCTGTTTGCAGATCAAAAAGACAAAAACATTGAAAGAAATAAAGGGAAATTTGCTTAATTCCCAGTTTCTCACATGAGATTATTTTAGAGCTGTATCTATTCTTTAAAAAAAACAACCTCTTTATCCATAAACATTTTAGAATAGAAACTTCTATAAAAACAGACTTACATTGCAGATAGTCTTGGCTCAGGGAGATCTTGTCATCTGTTGTGACTGAAGTGGAGAGCACGTTGTTTTATATGGGCTTGATCTGACTGAGGATGTGTGATGCTGACTCCTTCTCAGTGAGCTCAGGAGTGGGCGGAGTTCATCTGCTGCTGGAGATTTGAAAGCAATTTTGTGTTGCTCTCAGCCTCTATAACCACTGGCTGATTATGACATTAACAACATTTTTGATTTATAGATGTAATATCTGTAGTTTATTAAATTACAATGGATTAAGAACACACTCTTTAGTTTTACAGCTCTACTTCGTGAGCAAAATGTTCGGATTTATCCTGAAAGAAAAATAGCTTGAAATAAAACCTGCATCTATCGAGAGGATTGGCACAGTTCACTGATGAGATCAATCACTCCCAGTGCATGAGTAAGAGTAGCTTATTTCCTAATAAAGATTTCAGCTAGACATAATTTGCTTTTCCAATAACAAAGTAGAATAAATCAAAACGAATACAATGAGACATTTTGTGTATTTTATAGACAAATATAATAATTATGTTCAACTACCGTGCAAAAAATGCACAGTATGACATCTGTAAGCAAGATTTTGTTCATTATTTACAATGCTGTATGTGTGCCAGAGAATACACTAAGGATTTTGCTTGTGATGATTGTGACAAAAAAGAAAAGAAAATGCATGCCGTTATGGATGCATTATAAGTTATACTTGAGGAAGTGTATGCCATTTGATTTAGACAGACAGACCAGGACACATGTTTTACGACAATTACTTAAATATATAGTTTTAGTGTTGTGAGGCATCTTTATGCTACACCCTAGTCTTCTGACATCCATATTAAAGTACAGAGTATGATATGATTTGTTGTGGCTCAGCTTTACTTTAACATGCGTTGTTTTAAAAGAGAAGCACAATGATTTATAGAGCAGCGTGATCTATGGTAGTGGTTCCCAACCTTTTTTCCTTGTGATTTCTTGATACAAAGCAGGTCTATTTGTGACTGTCTACTTGTGTGTGGATGTGTGTGTGTGTGTGTGTGTGTGTGTATATATATATATATATATATATATATATATATATATATATATATATATATATATATATATATATATATATATATATATATATATGTGTGTGTGTGTGTGTGTGTGTGTGTGTACGTGTGTATGTATGTATGTATGTATGTATGTATGTATGTATGTATGTATGTATGTCATATGTTCCCCCCTCTCAGACTGTTTCTGTTCTATATTTGTTAGACGCAAGTATTATTTCAAGAATAGCTACTTCTTAGAGAAAAGTTTTGGTTCCTGGAATAGGGTATAACTGCTATGTAGATAAATTACGATTGAGGTCAATAAGTAGCGTTTTTCTTCATGTATAAACATTACAGAAACTTAATTTTGACCCGACAGTCAGACTCAGCAACCGCAACCACAACTCATACGGTATGGCTACAGTTTCATGAGACACAGCAGAGTCTCATACGTCTATGTTAATTATAGCTAGTGCATACCAGCGTAAGAAAATGAAAAGCAAACGGAAGAGACTGCACATCCATGGTGCCGCTGGGGACACTAACGAGCCGCTCTTGACTTGACGTGATCTTGCGTGTTATCGCGAGAAAGTCTACCGCGGACTTCCGATTGGACGTCTGCGTACGGCAGGAAAGGTACTGTTGTTCTTTTCAGCTGTCGGCTTGGCAAATCGTCGACTAGAAATTTGGATGCCTGCTGTATTAAACAGTCAAGAGCATTTATACCGGGGTAAGGTTTACACTGATCCGCTGTAGTTTATTTGTGATTGCCCTCCGCCGTTTGTTTCTAGCTTTAACGTCGCCGTCGTACGTAAAATCTCCGTCGACGTAAGAGGCCAAGGGATGTAGCGTTGGCTAGCTAGCTAACCTTAGCGTGAGGCTAATGTTGTTACATACCGTTATGTCAGGTTTTTCATTGAAAGTTATGTTTCAGTGGCCACGGTTTCACTCGTGTCACATGTAATACAATACACCAGCTTTTTGTGTGCTTATTTTATTGCTAATTTAAGATAATTATAATATGTTTGACTGTAGCTTCTCGGACGTGCTAATGCAGCTAAGTTGACCTGTCGTTAGCCAAGTTTACGATAAAATGCTCTTCTGTTTTTGTCAACAAACAGATGTCGGAAGACTTGGGGAAACAGTTGAGTAGCTACAAAGCCCAGCTACAGCAAGTAGAAGTTGCTTTATCTACCGACCAAGAAAATGAAGATCTCCTTAAACTCCAGAAAGACTTACAGGTTTGTGTGAATGTTATTCATTGTAGTGATTTCCATTGAAGAAGCGTATTTGTCATTGCTGGATTCGTATACAACTCAAAGGCAATACTGATTTTAGTTGTCTAAGCAACTGATCATCGAGCTAATCGTTGATTTACCCACGACTGAACCCAGTGCTGAAAATGTAATACTTCTATCGAAATACACTGTTATGTACAGTAGTGGAACTACTACTGGATATAAAAAGCACCTATAAGTAATATAGTGATATATGTACAAGTTGAAACTATTGTCCATTCAAAACTTAAAAAGATAATAATCAAATCCTTCAGGCCTTTCTTTTCATCCTTGCAGGATAACATTCAAGTAATATAAATATATATATATATATATATATATATATATATATATATATATATATATATATATATATATAAAACATATTACGAATATAGGTAATCACTAATGAGAAAATGTGATTGTTTTTTCTCCATAATTACAGTTTTTAAGTGTTATGTTATTATTCTAGATTGGTAACTATGAATAGTGAAGTATGTTGCAAAGGCTCCCCACATTGCTTTATTTAAGGAAAGCCAAAACACTGTCATTCCCACCTCTTTTATGGAAGGGCAACTCGCCGACACTTCCCATGACCCTTTGATTGCGTTTATTTTCCAGGAAGTTATCGATTTGACAAAAGACCTCCTGACCTCGCAGCCCACTGAAAGTTCTTCCAGTACCAACAGCTCAGACACTGTACCCGTAAAGAAGCATGGCTGGAAAGTGGGGGACAGCTGTATGGCTGTTTGGAATCAGGATGGACAGTGAGTATCACCAGCCTCTTCTTCTGATGAAAATAAAATATGCAATTGCATGCCTCTTAAAATATGCACTAACTGCTCATAACAACTTTTTATAACTACTTTTAAAAACAGAGACCTAAAGCAGAGTACAATTGTGTCTCTTTATTGTATAGTAGAAGTCAGAGATTGCTCTAAACAACTGGGAACTATGTTTGTTTACCAAAGAGAAAGACTTGCAGCATGTTTTTTTGTCCTGCAATGCATTGCCCAAAACAAGTGAAAAGACAAGCAACTGTAATTTTAGTTTCATGCATGTGTGAGTGTAAGGGGAGCAAAAGTGTGTGTGTGTGTGTGTGTGTGTGTGTGTGTGTGTGTGTGTGTGTGTGTGTGTGTGTGTGTGTGTGTGTGTTTGTTTGTGTGTTTGTGTGTACACACCTGTGGTGAATTGTTATAGAAAGAAGATCCAAAAATCATATATTGCATAGTTTAACTTTAAATTATCATTAGTATTATATAATGGTTTTAACATTGCTTTTTAGGAAGAGCTTGGGTATTTGGCTCGTACTCACCTGCTTACAGACGTGATTTTTTGACAGGGTGTATGAGGCTGAGATTGAGGAGATAGACCGGGAAAACGGCACTGCAGCTGTTACCTTCGCTGGCTATGGAAACGCTGAAGTGATTCCTCTGCAGAACCTTAAAGCAGCAGAGGAGGGGCAGCGATCCAACGAGGACGGGAAGCCAAAATCAAAGTATGATCACTCATGTTGTGTGCGTACACATACACCTTTGCTTTCATTTTGCTTATTAGAATTTTAGTGGACATAAATTGGGATTCACTGTACATGTGCTTTCAGTTTTTTTAAATCGGTCACCGTTTTTGTCTATCTCTAAAGCAACTGTGATTCTACAAAGTGAGTGGCGCGGTGTTCAGTAAACACTTTGCTGGGCTCTCCACATATTGTCTTTAACAGGACACATTGGGATTCTGGAGACCTCTCCTTCAATATCCACCAAAATCGCTTAGTTTCTGTTCGCTTTGGGTTAACAGCTAGCTTTACTAACCATTGTTAGTGGGAAATTACATAATTCCCTTAAAACCCCAAATAAACATTTATTTTAAAGTAAACAGTACCTTCGTTTACTTTGTGTTGACGGATTTTCAAACTGAGTGTAAATCAGTGTAATTTTTCTACCCACAGAAAAACAATTTATATGCACATATTAAGTGATGAGACCTCTCGTGTGCCCTCTTTTGTAAATATTTAATCTACGGAAATAGTTAATATTCAATAGTTTATTTTATACAACACTATTCCTGCATATATTTTGTTAATGATTTTATGGTGCCAATGTTTACATTTTATTCTAAGTTATACTGTATCTTGGACTCACTAGTGTTAATATTTAATATATCATGTTTGTCATTATATGTGTACATTGTAAACATGATTAATATACGTTTCTCTTCCTTGTCTGTCTTTTTAGGAAAGAGCAGGTAGCAGAGCAGAGAGAGTATAAAAAGAAAAAAGCCCAGAAGAAGGTAGCGAGGATGAAGGAATTGGAGCAAGAGAGGGAGGAACAAAAGTCAAAGTGGCAATCGTTCAACAACAAAGCCTACTCGAAGAACAAGAAAGGACAGGTACTTTTAAAAATATGTTTTTCATAGAGGTTTGAATTGTTTAGAGGGTGATGCATCACCCATGGTACAGGGGACAATGTGGTAAAAGTTATTCAATAATCCATTTTCTATGAATGGAACATTATTAATATGTTTTTCTCCCCTCCTCTAGGTAAAGAGGAGCATATTTGCATCTCCAGAAAGCGTCAATGGAAAGGTGGGAGTGGGAACGTGTGGTATTGCAGACAAGCCAATGACCCAGTACCATGACACGTCAAAATACAACGTCAGACATCTAATGCCACAATGACCTGATATATTCTGTGTATAATAATTCACTGTGTACGAGCTGTATCGGTGCATTTCCATTGTGTTTCTACAAAGTGTATGTTTCCCAAGTAAAGAATGGAATTGCTTGCGCGCCATTGTTTGAAATATTGATGTAGTTTTCTTATATACTTTGTAGGTACAACAACAAAAGAATCCAAACAGGGGTTAGAACAATTTCACCAGTTATGCAAGAACAGGCAGTGGTGTTATAGAAAAGCGAGTTTGACGCGTGTCCAGGTTTCATTGAGGCCAAATACCTGCGAAGAGGAGTCTGAATATACACCGGCAGATTTGGTTTTGTAAATTTGAAGTTGTTTTTTAAACAGACACATTGTTGGGGCAAGGAGGGCGTCTGAATGTCAATAATGGTGTTGATTTGACATGGCTGAATTTACGTTTTAATATGTGTATATAACAGTGAAATAAACATTGTTTTGTTTTCATTTTTTTTTGGAGATCATTGCTTCCATCTCATATTGACTGTTTCTACATTTTCATTTGATTTCTGCGCTGTCGGGTCCTGTAGGTGGCAGTAAAGACTCGCAGCATTGTTCATGAATCTAGTAGCATTTTGCAACTCTTAGTACAATCTCCCATTTTTTTCATATAAAATCTACAAAGTTTTATGTTATACTTTGTTAGTTTAGGAGTCAGTCTTGGCTCCAGACGTTATTCATTTTTCTGACCTTGATTATATATGGAAGGTGTAAGAGAAAAAAAGGCAACATTATTTATGTTTGGGCGGTAGAGGTTTATTAAGATTCCAGGGACAGTTATCAGGAACTGTAAGACTGACTAGCAGGGGACCAGCAGCATGTTTTGCAAAAAAGTCACCTTGGATGGCTGTTTATGCACAAGAGAAAACATTCTGGGGTGTATACTTCCTTAACAAAAAGTCTTTTTCATAGTGCATTTTATAGATTCCCAAACAGGTTGGGTGGGTGTAGGTGGAGGGGACCTGTAACAAGGAACTTTGTGCAAGAGTCATACCCATGTTAAGACACAATTTGGTGGTGATCTCTGTAGGACTTGGACCAAAAAAAAAATGCATTTGAATGGTCATATTGAAATGTCTTATTTGGTTTCATGGATTCTAACAGGTCAGCAGTGCAATTCCAAAATACGTATAGTTATTAATGGGAAGTCTCCAAATGTCAAGGATTTGAACTTGTTCTTTTTATGCTACGATACATAAATTATAAAGTATTAAACATTGAAGTATAAATCAAAATTGGTATTCTGTAGTGTTTATGTTCTTGCTACAGACAATTTTTTAAGACTTGTCAATCCAAAGCACATTACAACATGATAGCTACATTCAATACACATGCACCATAGCTTTTCATTAAAAAAAAAGAAGAAAAAAGATCAATCACAATTGATTTTCCTACTGAATATTAAAATTGATGCTACTACTTGGGCAAATGTTAAACTAGCAAACTACAATTTGGTGTTGGACGGACTGAATAGTGTGCTAAAAACACAGTCACCGTTACAGTTGTGATGAAAGTAGACGCTTTATTGCTGTCAGCCTTGTGCGTGGACAAGTACGGGATTGCGTATTACTGTCAAAATCATTCTTTCAACAAAACCTGAAGTGATGCATTAAAACCTTCAGCACTGCAAATTGCTTCAGTTGGTCTTACATTTAATGTCAAGTAATTTGGTAAACTATTTTTTGAAGCAATGTGAAGAAAACTAACAGCGTTTGTTTTTTTCTTTCAAGCATGACCAAACACCTAGCTACAGTCAAATTAAATATACCAAAAATAAATACTATAATCATATGCAAAATAAATTAGAATAACAAGGGTGGACTGCACCACCTGTTTGGATACAACTGTAGTTCAGTCAAGAGAGGGGACGCCACGTGGATCAGTGATGGGTGTGGGTCTTAAAGCAGAGGGTTTCGGGGTGTAATAAACATTTTGGAATGCAGACACTGTAGCCCTTGCCACTGGCTTGTACACTGTCGAGAAGTGCCACCTGGACATATCATCCAGAGAAGAAGGGCAATGTTATTACAAGGCAAATGGAGCAAACGTTCACAATGGTGAGCTTCTAGCTGGTATTGGGTTTTTAGTGTTGTTTTTTTTTGTTTTTTTGTTGCTGGTTTCAGAGGATGTACTTGACTAATGGTAGAGTTGCCCCTTCAGTGTTGGACACTGGTGCGTGGGTCCTCTACAGGGTCAGTGTTGAGTGCAGGTATGGTTGATTCAAGCTGGTAATGAGTTCAGGGACATTCAGGTAATTGGTTAAGTCAACACAGAAAATGAAGAAACTGTGTATTGCCAGAAAAGTTAAATTTGAGGCTGTCGTGTAAAACGTTTCAGAGTGATGTCGAGGAGCCCCTTGGCTTTTTGAAAGGAGAGTGTTGAACTTAAGGCTGGTTCTCGGGGATGG
Source organism: Clinocottus analis (assembly GCF_023055335.1). Lineage (NCBI taxonomy): Eukaryota > Metazoa > Chordata > Actinopteri > Perciformes > Cottidae > Clinocottus > Clinocottus analis. The sequence continues at coordinate 7,997,428 of NW_027176240.1, forward strand.
GGGGGGGGGGGGCTGCAGACATTTCATTTGTCAGGTAAAGGTGGGATCGAGGCTGGTTCTTCTTATGAAGACAGTTAACCCTAAACTGCAAAGGGAGAATGGAGCTGTCGACTGGTACTGGCGAGAGCCGTAAAGGACTGCAGCAAGTAAACATATGGGCTGGTGCTTCAAGCAGAGAAAGCCAGTTTCAGACTGCACGTGGAGTAGCCCTCATCACTGGCGGAGCTCTGCCGGCTGCTGTGGTCATCCAGGTCACTCGCACCACTGGTGCTTATGCTGTCCATTTCTCCATGGGAGAACTCGGTGCTTTCTACATCAACTTCTATCTCCTCTGCACAATCAAAAAAAAAAAGAACGCTAATTAACACAGATTACTTTTTCGGAATCATGCAAGTCCAAATACTTGAAATTGTGCTCGCCTCAATTGATATGGTGGCAAACCCTAATGATGCTACAAAGGTGAAAGCTCCGATTCGGACACTGACCTCTGTCAGACTCGGAGCGGTCAGAGTCCATGTGGGAGCCCTGGCTGTCCGTACGGACCCGGTCTCTGTCTCCATGAGTCTGCAGCTGGGATAGCTGCCTCTGCAGGTGCCTCTGTTCCCTCTCTAGGCTCTCCAGCTGGTGCAGACTCCTCCGATCCATCTCTTCAAGTTTCTAAATAAGAGGGGAAGGCAAAAGTGTTAATTGTGTTGTTGTGTAACGATTATCAAGAAGATCGGCACGCGCGGATCCCGAGTGCCTCATTTGGTGTTTACATGAATTATGTAGCATTGAATCACACCGTTACGACTCCCGCTCTGGAGATGTTACTCATGATTAACATACTATATGCATGAGAGGATGGTGAACTTGTCTTGTGTGCAGTGAAGTGATGCTAATGCGTTCGTCGTCAAATGTGACGCCCCCTGTGCGTTTTAATGAAATATTCAACACACGAGGACTGCAAGTTGCCGGTTGGATTCCAGAGGAGTAGCTGGCATCATGTGTGCGGTGAATATAAGTGAGATATGACTGGAGAGTTGCTTTATGGGTATACAAATTAATATAAAGGTTGTTTGGCAGAATCATTCATTTGCCTTCTTAGCTGTAATTTATTTGTTCGAGCTTGATTTTGGTTCATTTCCAACATCACACACGATCGGCTTTCATAAATATGTCTAACCAGCAAACAAGTAAACAAAGTACATAAGAGGCACTATGAACATCTGTAATCCAATCACTTCACACCAATCATCACATCTGATCGTGCCATAAACATAAAAAAAACTGATGTATGCTGCAATGCTAGCATATTTATAAGTGCTAACATTTATATGCGAGCCAGTTTTTGAGCAAGATTTACTGCTGCCGTTTGTACAGCTATAGCAACACAAATAAACACTCCATACAAGTTGACAAAGAGATCTGTTTGTGTATTGAATACCGATTTGGTATATTTTTATGAAATTCATTAATAAAGAACAGTCAGTTTGCAATCAGTATTGTAGATGCTTCGAATTAGCGTACCATAGGACAGCTTTTCATATTAACAATCTGGGGGACAATGAAAGGGTCTTGTACGTTTCCCGTGTAAAAATCAAGTCACATGCAGTTTGGTAGAGTGACGCGAGTGAGAGTAGCACGTAGTCATGCTTTTCCTGACGCACAATACAGGGTGTTTTCTTTGAGGTTTTGCTGCCTGCAGCTGTGAGCTTCATGCTGCCGGCTGCACCTGCCCCACCCTTTAACTCTCACAACCTCTGGTTCCAAAAATACAACACAGCCGCATTCAGGAGCCACACTTCCTGGACTTTAAACAGGCCAGTCCAAAGTCAATAGTTGACATCATACTGTAGGTGCTTTATCCATTACCCCCCGCTGTAATAAACTCCCACGCACTGTTACCAGGATTGCTTTCATATTGCAGCCCTCAATCATCCCTTTAAACGCCTCCCACTGCTGGACCAGTATCTGTCTCTGACTGAAGCCAGCGAGGGAGCCAAAGAATAGTCCTGGATGCTCTGCGGGTACTAGCCATTGGTGCGGTCCAGACTAACTCAGGGACCCGTTTTAACACGAGGACCGATCTGGTGCTCTTAAGATTAATCCAGTCTGTGTACTATTCACATTATCCTGTAGTGTGACAGACACATGATCTAATCAAAACACTCCATAAGGCTCAAAACCCTACAAAAGGAAGTCCTGGCAACGGCTGAAGGGATATTTGTTCAAAGGGGAAGAAAAACTGAAATAACCAAGCAGCAACCGTTGCTGAGGCCGTAGTGTTTTTATGGGCAGCTCATCTAATGGTTCTGACTGGATGGAATTGCCTGGAGAAAACCCCTAATCTATGTACAAAATCAATCCCATATCTCATTTAACCACATTGAATGTGAGTTTAGCACCAACATTTTTTCAGTTTTCCATTAATTATGTGTGTGCTGTCGTAACCTTTATAGAAGACATGCAACTGAGCCAAAAAGATCAACAAAGAGGTAGAAAACAAGGCCTTTTCATCTTCTGGTGGTTATACGGTGCTGTCTATGATTACAAAACATGTATGAGTGATGTTATGGCACCTAGTAATGTGAAGAATTTCAAAGTTCTAATGGGTTTCAGGCTAAACATTGAGCAGCATTTGTTGACAGATAGCGCTCCGCTATGGCCACGCTGGACGGACAGTGAAGTGTCGCCGCAGCTTGGCCACCAAGAGGGAGAGTTAAGAGACTAAAATACGATGTTCTTCTAAAAAGTAAAGAAAACAGGATCTGTTTATTGACTAGTAAGGCTTTAGTAAACCCTCACTATGGATTCACATTCAGACTCACACAGGGATCAAGTGGGTGCTAGATGCCTCCCTGTGTACATCAAAGTCATCCTCTGTAGTCCTGCAGATCTATATCTGCTGTCAATAGGACATCAACTATGTTTCTACTCACAAGTGAAAGAAAAGTACAATGAAGCAGTGGAAGCAGTATGTAAATATGTTTTGAGCACAAACATATACAGAATTCAGTCCTTAACCCCATGGTGGTACAACACTACAGGGTCTACCACACCTTGATATGTGCTTTGGCCTTGTTTAGCAGTCCTAGTGTGGTGTGCCGACTGCATTCTGGTCCCAGAGGGATGAGGGACTTCAACCTCTCCAAACACAGACGGAGATGTGCTCGTCTGTGGAAGGAGACGTAATCAAGACGAGCCATTTCTCTTTCGAGTAAGTATGCATGACGTAATGTGCATTATACAACAATTATTCATGACAAAATGATACATTTCCAGACTAATGTGTAATTGTCCTCTACACTGGATGTGATTAAGTCAGATTATAATATTTCCTGCCTCTTCAATTTGATTATACTAACAGTTTAGGCAAACCACTATGTGATCGGTCTTGATCAATTCTAATTCTGATCGGATAGCATTAATCCATGTGCGATGAGCAAATGTAACAGTCAAGATATATTTAGGTACTTGATTTATCTGTTCATCCATTTTGCTAATTAGTCACGCCATCTGACTCTTTTGCAATTACGTATGGATCTGTCTGGCCCCAGATTTAAAAGCTGCTGAGGTCAGCTCGTATTGTTTCTGATCCACCGAGGCCTCTGGGCCTGTGCATGCAGACCAAATGCAGAAACTGGCAGAGGACACTCACTCCTCTTTCACATAATGTAGTAAAATGTAGGTCAAGTTGTGATGTCAGCCCTTCTATCTGCATTGGCCACCATTTTATGATATCAAATAGCCTATTATAAAATAAGTCTTGCTCTGGACGATGCACCACTGAGTGCATTTCTCGAACCAAGACTTTTGCACACACACACATGGCTTGCTTTTAAGGATTAACTGAGCTTTTAATTTTAGGATAAATGTGTCCTGCTCAGAGCAGCGGCTGCCTTATCCGGTATCCATCGCATAGCAAGCTGCTGTTAAATTTGCAGCCGAGAGTCTCTCAGGAAGGAGCCCTGTTGTCTGGAAACAGACGTTTCCCCTTTGCTGACTGGGGGAAATGTCTGCATGTCCTCCATGAACAGTGCTGCTACTGAGGCTGCATTACGCCTCCCTTTTATTTGCCTTGGAAATTGCACACTGCCATCATACACACCAGGTGGATTTCCAAGTTGTTGTTGATGAAAACATATTTTTTGAAGTCCTGTGATGATAATGAGCTGATTTATAGGCCTGCAGCGCATCTCATTTTGAAATGGTATGCACCAAGATATGCAAACAGGGCAGAGAGGAGAAAGCTTGTGGTTTATCAGCTTGAAGCTCCATTTTGAGACAGCTGGCTCTGGAGATAGACTCTCTGTGTGCCTCATTTACTGCAGGAGTTCAAATGCTTCAGTCGTTCTCTCCTTCTTGTGTATGACTTTTTGCATGCCACTTGTTATGCATATATAGCAATAGTTAATTTAAAGTAAGATAGCAATGGAAATTCAAGATTACTAACCAGTCCCAACATTTCACTATTTTCATTTAGTTCCTGTTTCCTGTCTCTTAATATCCCTGACTTTACTCTTCTTCACCTTTCAGTATTTTTCTTATGAACATGCATACAAATGACTTTTTGTTGTTGTTTTACTCACCTATTTTTTTCCAGTTCATTGTGTGCTGACCTGTTGAAATCATAAATATATAAACAAAATTGTTCGACAATCTTTAATGATGCAAAATACAACACATTCTACAATATATATATGTACAAGGAAAATCTAATTTTTGTCAAAATGAATGCTGCAATGGTGCCATAATCATGCGTTTACATCATGCTGGTAAGTGATAATATAATGTTAATAATTATTTCACTATTGTTTATCAGGAAGTATTTCAAATGTATTTTTTCATACATACATAAATAAAGCACAACATAACATTCGAGGACCTTTTGCAAGACATTGACCTACCTATTGTGAATATTGTCCAATTTCCTGTTCTTGAATTTACGCTGTTTCTGTTGGTGTGCAGTCTGGGTTTCAGGGTACGTTGAAGCATACCCATGCTCACATTCTGGTAATGAAAAAGATCAAGAGGATTAAAAAAAGCATAGCAGTTTCTACAAATGTGCGACAGGCAAAAGGCTTCACGAGGGCTTAGATTTGCATGGTGGATGTGACCTTATTTGACCTGAATTGCAAATTACATTTGAATGTGTGGCCAGTGGCAACTCATCCCTGGAATTAAACGAAAAAATAATTAAATAGAAAGGCAACCCTTTGTAGAAAATATGAACACATGCATGTATTGTGTTTTTATAACACACACTTCGAGTCTAGTTCTCTTAGGGTTGCTTAAAAAACGCCTACAGTTCCCATGAGTCCTCCTTCCCAGTAACATGCGACGCCAGACTTGAACCTGCGCGTGATTGGTTCTCTCCTGTGACTCCTGCTCTGGGAACATGCGTGTCGACCAATGAAAACTTTACAATTTGTTCCATGTGGAAACCATGTGAACAACACATACAAGGAAGCAGCAGCTGCTTCTGCAAATGAGAGGTGGGCTTTGAATTGGAAATGTTTAGAGGAAATAAACTCTAAATCGCAGTTCAAACATGCAAGAAGGTCTTCGGGTGTGATATTTTTTTTTTTTGTGAAGAGAATACGATATTTAAATGATATAAGCCAGAAAGGAGCTACGATCGACTGAGATACAAAGATGCAATAGGAAATGGGAAGTCTCAAACATCATAAATATCCAGACAACATGGAATAACCTACATGTGCACATACGCAAACATATTCCTTTACATAACAAATGAATCGTGCTTACTCAGCGAAGGCTCCCGTGGTCGGCACCAAAAAAAAAAAATGTTAATGGGAGCAGAAGATAATTTAGCTGAAGGCTATTGCAATATAATCAGTCACTGGCGATGCAATTTCTTTCCGAATGAAATAAAAAGTAGACGACCACCCGACATCCTTTTCAATTGCTGCTATGCTGTAAGTGTAAGGTCGATTAAAGTACAGTTTTTCAGAAGCAGCTGAAATATCATTGGCTGCTGTCGGGCCAGCTCATCTGTCCGCTGCGCGTCTTTTGTCGCCTTCGCCTCTATTGTTGTCTGCTCGGCGCATTACGTGTTAATATCCCCTACTGCCCGTGTTTACTTACTTCCGTTGCTCTTCTCGACATTTTCTAGGTAATTTGCTGCGTCGAGCAGCACTTGCACGTTCTTCATGAAAGTGCCGATTTGGTCCATTGCGGAACATTTGGAGTATAAAACGTCGCTGAAAGAATAGTCGGACAATTCTCCGAAATCTTGCTGGTCCATGGACGCATCAGACTCCGACAGAACCTCTTCGGGTTTCAGCTCGCTGTGCTGTCGCATGTACTTTACCATTTTCACTTTAGGCTTTTTTTTTTTTTTTTGGTGGGGGGGCTTTGACAAATAGGCAGCGGTGGAATTGCTCTCCTTGTCCCGTCTGTGCACTGAGCCGATGACTGAAATGAACTAGGCTCGATGGAATTGCAGTCCTTAGCCTCAGCCACTTGCCCTACTTGGTGGATAATCCCTCCCACTAACGCATGCACATTGCATTCATTGTCAACCTTGCCATAATAAATCCTCATTATCAATACTGCAGGAGAGAAACACATAGCGCACATGATGCCTGCTTTCGTTTGCAACGTGTCAATAATTATGACCTATAAGAGACGGTTTTGTCTGAATGCAAGGGAACATGCTTTTTAAAACATGGATACTGGAGACATAGAGGAAGGGTTGGTGTCTCATGTGGTACTTTAAGTTGAATTTCTTGCAAAGTTCAGTGTTCAGGTTTTTTCCCTTTTGTGTAAATACCACGTACTGACATGATTCAAGAGTTATACTTTGAAAGGTTATTTGTTTGAGATAATTCCATTGTTTCCCCATACATATATATATATATATATATATATATATATATAGTTCTTTGTTTTCCCTTTTCTCCAGGTGTGTTGCATAATTCTCCAGAGCGAAAGCAATCTAAGCTCCCATCAAGATAACAAGAATGTAATAAACCAGTGAGATTATGGTTAATGTCAGAATGAGCCATCTGCTGGGGGCTGCTTCAGTTTAATAGAATTTACCTGATAATGAAAGGAACCCTGCTCTTTAAAGTTTTCTCAGATTTCATTAGAAATGGGTTTACTTCTCGCTTGATTTTCCACTGCTGTTCTGCCTTTTGACTGATTAAGAAGTCATTTATTTTCCCCCCACACCATGAGGGACGAATGAGGACAGAGGGGGAAAGGGCCTGTCTTTACGAGGCTAGCCATGCGTGCAGGGCTGTGTTGTGCATCTGAGACAATGGGTGCAGATGGCCGGCCCGCTGCAGATGTGACCATGCAGGCCTGTAACGGACGCCTGTGAGAGAGCACACCCTCCCATGGAGTCTATTTCAGCTGCCTGGCAAGGCCTGAGACTACACACATCTGAACACTGGAACAGAGACGCACTCTTTAGTGGCAAAAAAACAAAACAAAAAACAGGCAGAATTTGTGGAAAGATGCAATAGTCTTATAAAATCCCAACAAATACAGGCCTTTTTTTGGTATACTTTCCCTGATAATATGCCCCCACTGCCCCCCCCCCCCTCTCCCTTTTGATAAATGCAAATGTAAAACTGTGAGATCACTGAATCTGCTGCTACCCGCATGTCCAAAGGAAAGATAAAAGAGCCATGGCCATTTCACCAGGAAAAGACTCATCTGTGCCGCGAGGCTCGCGTGCAGGCCGTGGCCCACTGCGAGCTGCACGCTGATAGCGGCGGCGTGGAAAGCTGACCCGCTGCAGGTTGGTGTAGAATGTGACCCCAACTGGAGTAATCTGAAAAGCCTGAGGATTACACCATTGGCTCGGCTGTCACAGAGGAGGCAAAGTCACACAGCGCTGCCGTGTATGTGTGTGTGTGTGTGTGTGTGTGTTTATGAAAGAATGTGACAAACAGCCACACCGGCCTCACACGGCGTAGAGTATAAGGCCTCTGGGATGTTGTTGAAAGGTGAAATTCACTTCTTTCTTTTTTTTTTTAACAAGAGCTGTCGATCTATTTATTGATCTGACGTGATCGTCTCACATGCTGGTGGTCTACAAGAGGCCGGGCTCACATCGAAGCCCTGTTGTGCAGCAGCAGTCGCCTGTTGTTATAAAACAATAGCTGCACTTTGCCCCGAGGTCACAGCAGAAGGACGCTGCAGCAGGCCAGACGTGTGTCACCTGCTGCGTCCTCTCCTTAGCACCGCCAGAACACGGAAGAGCTCAGCGCTAAGCTTTGTCATCCACACATTGAAAGAGGTTGTTCAGATAACAAGTTCGGAGCCTGTCTGTGGTCATGCAATTTACATCAGAAAATGGAAGACAAAATATTCTAATACACCGACAATCTTTTTGTTAGCCTAACTAATATAACTTAAATATGCTGTAATCACATACATTTCCCCCACTGCAGGACTAAAAAAGGATTATCTTATTCTATCTTATCTTATGAGTACGTCTTACTTCACAATTGTGTTATAATTTTCTCAATGTGTTTATTTGTATGTTGAATTAAATGCACTACTTTTTAACCTGATCTTCTTGTCTGCATGTCATCGCCTAGGAGAGGTCTCTCTGTGTGTGTGTGTTTGGGGTGGGGGTGTGTGGGGGTGTAGGTAGAGACCCTGTCACTCCCCCAACATGAACACCTGTTGGAGACACCAAATCCCCTCTTTGTCTCCAGTACCCTCTCAGTAGATTACCATGACAACAGCCATTCATATCATGGCTGAAGACTGATTATACAGCCGCACACGGTCAATTATCACTGAACGGAGGGCATTGTTTTAGGAGCGCGCTGCTTTAAAAAAAAAAAGAAGAAGAAAAAAAAAAGAGTAGGCTGAGTACACAGTTTTCTACAAAGCTTTATTTTGTATTTGAGTTGTCGTTGCCTCTTAGAACTGGATATTTAGCTTGAGGTTCACATCACAGCAGACTGAAATAAATGCAAAAGTACCCAACAACATTAAAAAAAAAACTCTACACAACTGGATTTGCGTATAACATAAGGAATGATAACAGCGCATATGTTTTAGTCAATAAGCAAGAGAGCAATAAAACAGTTTAAGAAACATATCCAAGCTTTTATTACATCAGATGGAAGGCAATTTTCAAAAAGACTGATTTTAAGGGGAGGTGACTAATGTTAGGCACCAGGCGACACGAATAGCAGTGTCAACAACGCAGGCGACACGAGCACTAGGCACACACATCACATGAGTAATACGACCTATGGGCACCTGCATGTTCACGAAATATGGAGCTTAATTAGGTGGAATTAAAATGATAAAATATGTGTTAAAATAGAGTCATTAGATTGTATTGTCACATTTCTATGTTTCATTGTTCAACATTTGGTTTAGCGTAACAAAAGAACTTCACAAAAACAAAACTATTTACAAAGGCAAAGAGTTCCCTCCGGTCGGGTCAAAACAAATCATTCACATTATTGACTGGGATGTTAATATATATGGTCCTCTAATATACTTTATATCAAACTCTAACGGTGGCTATAGCATACTGCCATCAACTGACAAAATGAGTCAAAACATTGATCGCTTTCAAACATCTGTGATTCCGGCATTCGTGGCTCTTTCATTGTCCAAACAAGTCATTTCTTTAAAAGTCAAACTTTGCCACTCATAAACATCAATATGAAAGAATCATCTATTTCTGTTCGTCACAGTCAATTCCTTGTCACAATTACAATAAAGCAGCAACCATGGGAACAATACCACTGACAAAAATGTTTAAAAAAGCATCTGGAATTATTACTGAATTATTCATCACAGCATGTTTAGTATAAGAGTTAGTATGTAAATATGTAAAGACTATCAAATCATGTATTTAACTATCAAACACTATATTGTAATACCTAAAATATAAACCAACATATATTATTACAAGGTAGTATAACTGTGAATATGGTCGTACTTCTTATAAGACTGAACGTTGTATAATCTTAGTATGTTCAGTCACTGTTACACACAACTAGTGTGATTGTTAAATTGAAAGTTATAAAAACAATGTTCTTAGCGTTCAGTATACATTCAACAATGAATTTGTGCAAAAAGAGAAAAAAAATTCACAAGAACGTAACTGTAATCTGATGTTTTCCTAAGCGTTGATTTTCAATCCCATTAAAATATGGGTAATAACCACAGATTAGCAGTTGTGTGTTCACATTTGATTTGTCTTTACTGAGCCCTTTGGGAGTTGTTAATCACAGGTTCTCGTGAGGAAAAAAAAAACGTTCATATTACCATTTGCTGGCACCTCTTGGAAAACTTTCACTTCAAATAATAGCTGTGAATGAGGGAAGGCTTTAAAAACAACCCGGTCCTGGGAGACTTTCTTTCTTTTTCACATTTCATTCCCTTCAGCCAGATTGAAATTAAGAAGGCGATCCAGACGTTTTCTGAGCCAAACACTAATTTTTTTTTTTTGTGTTTTTTTTTTTTTTTTTTTTTACAGTAAATGACCTCAGGCCTCTGCTTTTTCTTTCTCATCCTTCCTTTTCTTGCTTTTTTTCAAGAATGAAGGTGTGCGGAACTTATTTTTCTTTTTCTTGGTCTGGCTCTCCGGGGTCTGAGCCTCCCCCGTCTTCTCATTCGATGTAATGGAGATTTCGACAGTTTCTGAATTGCTCAAGCTGAGCTTTGATACCTCGATGCTCAGATCCTCGTCCGTCTCATCCAAGTGGTCTTTCCCGTTGGGTATTATGTCTGTCAAAAGATAAAACCCTGTCAGTGAGCGACAATGCAGACAAGAAGTGCATCGTGAGGCTTTTTACAGATTACACCAGATGGATGCAAAACACAGATGCAAACAAGCAGCTACTGCAAATTCAAATCAGTATAACTTCAACAGTTATTGGCTATCTAAGTACCGTGTTTAGCTGGCGTCATTAAGGGAGAGAGCGAGAGGGAGATAGTTGAACCATCAAATGTTGTCATCTCCTCTGCATCAGTGGCATCATCATCGTCTGTAAAAAAAGAAAAAGGATTTGTCACCAGAGGTCCACTGTGTTCAAGTGAGTGAGGCCTGATAGATTAACAAATTCATGTTGCTCAGAACAGTTTTAGGTTTTTCACTCTTTCCAGAAGCAACAGGACAAGGACTCTCGAGCCATGCTAGCTGCTCTGTGAGGCTGCATGTTTAAAGTCAGCATGCTAAATGTTCCCCTCAGCATTTGCATGCTTACATTTGCAGATAATCATTAAATACAAAGCACAGCTGAGAAACTATGCAAATGTCATTGTTGTTTCCTGAGGTATTTAATGATAAAACTAAATACCAGAAAAAAAATGTTTGACCTGATGATGGCGCTGAATGAAAAGTTAAGGGATCACTAAAGTGGTGACAATTCATCCAGACATCTGGAGCGGACTTCATTGCAATCCAATCCAGGACATTTCCCACAAAACCTCATGATGGCGCTAAAGAACAGGGCATGGCATCGCCATGTTGCAACTAAAAACTGGTTGAGCAACATTTTCATCAATCTCTAGGAGCTGATATGTTCCAACTATGACACATTGTTGTTGAGATAGTGAAAAAATAAAGGTGCTCCATCCACAGCGATAGAAATGTTTCTCTCCTGCACACATTTCACTGTTTGCAGTCATAACCAAGACATGAATAGTTTGACAAGACCAATGTCTTTTCATCTCGTCTCTCCCCGTCTCTGTGAGTTGACTTCATAGCTTAGAGGAAGAGGGAAACCATGGACTGACATTCTTTTCCTACGGGCGGAGGAATATCCTCATTTCAATGAATATAGTTCCAACATCTCCTCCAGGCAGGAACCGAGCACTCTGACTGGACTAATTAACTGGATGGAGCACAGGCTCCTGAGACTGCTGTCATGAAGTACAGCAAACCTTTGGAACATATGCAACTGCAATATTAGCATTGCACTCAAATTATCATCGAGACATAGTCATTGCAATCTAAGCAATATGCATAGTGTTTGTTTGTTAATTAAAAAGACAAACAACTTCTATTCAATTTCATGATTCATGAAATCTGCATTTATTAAGTCCTAAATTCATGTTTGAACTACTTGGCCTTGTTTGGTGGAGTCAGAGATTGCTGTTAAACTTTGAGATAAGCTCCGTCTCTCCATCTCAATTTCATGACCTCTTTGAAGATTAAGGATTAACTTTTAAACGCTATACACTCATAATCTACATGGGATGATGTCCGATATGAGCTTGTGTAAACCGTAGAAGGATTACATTAAGTAGAGGTTTTTTGTGCCTCTTAAGAGCAACAGAGCACTTTAAGGCTTTGCAATAGGAAAGGAACCTCTTGACTACCTTCTTGGCCTTGCTGCTTTCTTTCTACCAGGCTCTTGTATTCCTGCAGCACTTTCTCCGTGAGCTCATTGAAAGGGTTGGGGGGAAGAGAGCGAGTCTGCGCCTCGTCCTCGACGATGAAAGCCTGATTGACAGGAGAGAATAAAAAGACATTATGGACACCTGATGTAAATGCATTTATTTTAGAACATAGAAGTAATTGCTTGAGGGTAACAAGAACAACAATGCTTACATTTGCCGATAATCATTTTTGCCGATAATCAGGTTATACATTTATGTTTCCATACAAAATACTAAAAGTGGTTTGAATCACATTGTTGGTGACGAGTTTAAAGGCCTCAATCATGAAACAGAAGGACTATTGCTTTACCATGTCTGCATTTTTCCCCTGTGCAAAAATGTAACTTTGATAACTTAATAATTGGCATTTTTATTGATTTGGGTGTAAAAACGTTTCGTATGTGATGGACTTTTTTTAATTACTTTTGTGGCTTTTTAGTTAAATGTCTTGAGTGAATGGTAGTGTTGTAGTAGTTGGAAAGGGCCGTGTTGATTGTTATTTGTGATTTAATAGTTGCAGCAGTTTTAGAAAATGTGCTTCAGCAATTAAAACCAGAACACAGTGACACATTCTGTTTCATGCAGTGTGGCTGCACCTGTGACTTTGTGCCTCCATACAATTACTAAATATACTCACAGGGCCTTTTATGGTGTCCACAACAATGCCTGATAGTAACTGTGATTTTGGTCCGGAAGTCATCAGGTCACCTCTGTGCTGTTCTTTTATCTGAAAACATGTAAGCAACAAAATCATATTGAACTTGCTTCTGGAATATTTGACATTACACATTCAATATCTGTGTGTCATATTGTTATAAACACTCAACAATACAGCAAATGACAAAAGAGTTATTCAATTGATCATCATCTTTGTGATTGATTCTGTATGGACCACAGCTCCCATTCTACTGTACAGAGATTAATGTCCGTAGAGCTGCATCGACCCGTCTATTAATAGTTTAGTTGGTCAACAAACCAACATTCACTGGTTTTAGATCCTCTAATGTCGGGATGTGATTCTGTTCTTTGTCATATACCACAGCAAGGTGAATTTGTATTATATATTTTTTGGGTTGAATACAACAACCAATTGGGCAATATCAACTTGGGCTGTGGAAAATGATAATATCTACAAAAACAAGTAATGGCGGAAATAAATGGCAAATTAATCAATGAGGAAAAGAGTTGTTGGTCGCAGCCTTACTTGCCAGAACATATTGATTGGCTGCAATTTATCGAATACAAATTATATACCTAATTCTGTGCTATATACACACTCACATATATACACACACACACACACACACACACACACACACACACACACAATGCAGGGTTAAAATAGTATATTTGATGTGCCTTTTGAAAAAAAACAATCATTTAATGATACAATGCAGACAATAATAATTAATTATTTGGGCGTGTTTGATGTTGAGAATAAATGTGACCTTTCAACTGACCTTGTTCCTCTTATCCAAAACCTCCGTGGGATTAGTGTTGAGTGGCACAAACTGATTGGGATCCTCAATCTTTATTGGTGTGCCGATGCTATTTCCGGGCTCTGACGACTTCATCCACTGAGAAAAAGAAATAAGTACAAATTACAGAAAGAAATACAATTAAATTGTATTTTTCAAACTGACCACAAGAGGGCAGGCTAATACAAAGGGATAGCTGCTCCCCAGCTCACCATTTACTGGCCCAAACCGTAAGGGCTGGATAATTAAATTCCTTGTTATAGTTTGACATGAAAATCAACGCACCATGGTCTTGGTCCTGGGGCTGACATCCCCGCTGGGTGAATGTTCAGGAACATTGACCCTCAAATAGCTGTTGGGCGAGTTGAGCCACCGGGTCCTTTCTCGTTGCTGTTTCTGCGCCATGAACTTGAAGGGGCTTCGCAGACCAAGCTCACTGTCCTCCGGCGACACAGCTGACACCGTGGCGGGGATCTCCACATCGTTCTTAGAGCGGGGTTTTTCACGGATGATGGGGTTCCTATAAGAGTAGCCTGTTCTGTAACCCTAGAAGGTCACACAAAGGGGAGGCATTACTCTAACATACTAAATTAACAATGTTCCTTCTCCCGAGGAGAAATTGTTTGCGGTATTTTTGTTGTCTCCAGATCACACCCATTAAATAAGAATTATCAAATACAAAAGATATAAAAGATACACAAGTTAAAGGATGCACAGGCCACCCAAGATCCACTTAGACAATGCTTCTAAATATTTAAACAACACTATATATACAAATGGCGTTTTTGCAGATGCGCCCAGTTTCAGAGGAAAAAGATAAAACTTTGGTTTAAAGCGCTGCGTTGTTAACAATACATCAAAGACGAATGTGACAACTAGAAAACCGATGGGAACTCGCAGTGGGTGCAGAGTGTAGTCTGAAGCTGGCAGTGCAACACTACAATCAAAATCAGAATTGGCATTTTCTCACAGGCAGTATGACAAGTTTGCCACCGGAAAAAAAAACCCTGCTTTGGGCTTTGATGGCCACAATGTGGGCAGGCCATCATTTATTCACGGTATTGTTGACAGTGACTGCACAGTTTTCAAGCATTTTTGTTGTGTATGGGCTTGATTAACTAATACATTGCTATGAACAATAGCAGAAAGCACCTTCAGACTGCCTGTTGCATTAAGTGTCCTGGCATTTGCACCCAGCGCCATATTCAAGTCTTGGAGACATCCAATTTCCAAAATTGCGTACACTAGAGTCCATAGACCAAGTGATTGTTTGGTCTCTGGGGATGTGACTGCCCACAGCATGCCTCACCATCTGGAAGCTATGATTGTGGGCGGGCTATCATCACACAGAGCTAACACAGCTGCAGCTCACTGCAGCCACACTTGTTAGCGAGACGCACACTTAAACAGACAGTCTGACATTTTCTGTGTCCACAGAACATGTCATGGCCTGGTCATTAGCGGTGCGGTGGTCAAGCAGGGTTTAAATTGACAGAAAAGGAGAACTGCACAGCGCCGAAATTGTTAACCTTGCCGTGAGCAGGGTGGCCACAGACAGAAAAACATGACAGTAATTACGCAGAGTATCTGAACAAAAAAAATGTAACCGCTGATCCAATTATGCAATTTTTTGCAGATTAGATTAACAAAAACCTATCGAGCTTCATTGTGTTCCCTAATCAGACACTTCCTGAGGAAGCGCCTTACACAGGAAACTCAAAGCATCATGGGTAAAAGGCACAGGTCAGGGTTCGCTCACCAGGTTGTCCAGCATCCTCATAAGGGACTCGAGCTCGGCCTCGCCCACTTTCCACTTGACCTCGTTGTCCATCACCAACCCGGCAGCAACCACTCCCTGGGTCAGGGGTTTGAACTTCTCTCTGTCCAGGAGCACGAGGCTGTCCACGCTGCCTGAACACCCCAAAGCATTCACCTAAAGTTTAACAAAGGCAACTCAATTATTCTGGGATACACTTTTCACCTTTCTTTTGGAGTTACACACCATATTGCTATTATTCAGGAGAAAATGACTGACGGTTTTCCCCTAATTAATTAATTTGTATTCTGCAATGTCAAAGCTTATTTAGAGATTGTCCCATTTTGACTTCTAAGATACAATAGGATTTTAATTAGAAAAGAAATGTACTTTTAAGACATATGTGTCAAAAACAATAGAAAGAAACAAATACAGTCCAAACACACCAGGATGATGAGAAAACAAACCAACTGCTTCCCCGAAATAAAAACAGCAGGGGTTTCTCTGAAACACTGCAGGGTTCCACCTGGCTCTGACTCTGAACAGTGCTCTCTGTCACATATTTGACTTTGCTTTGTTCAAACATTCTGTCTGTTAGACATCAGCTTTGCTTCCATTTCAGGAACTGCAGTATTACTTTGCTATTGACTACCAAATCTGACTCATTCGTGGAAGAAAGGGAAAAGATTGAGACGGGTGAAACGAGAAAAATGCTGGTGATCGTGACAGTTAGCTTATAAATGTAACCAGTGACATGGCATAATCAGGAATAGGTAGTATCAAGAATACAAGTTTTTATATCAAGCTTTTCATACCTGGATTTCACATGCTTGCTGTGAGTGGTACACGTAGTGAAACGCCTCTTCTACGGTTTCTCCCAAAGCGAGCAGCCCGTGGTTCCTCAGGATCATCACCTAAAAAACACAGGCGCAACACTTGAGCTGCTGACCATAATCACGATGAAACGTGAAACAAATACAGCAAATATAAGACTATAGCATGACCAGATATACTAACATGTATTAATAACATGAATAAATGTGTTTGTTAATTAGAAAATAGTCCCGTATTAACATTTGTTTAACCCATAGTGAGGATAACATTAGTTCCCCAATGAGGGATTAATGAAGGATTATCTTATCTTATCTTACATCCCTGCATCTTAAACCAAATTGTATTGTTCATTTTGCCTTTTCTGGTTATTTTGAACGGGGAAATTCTCAAGTAATTTCACAACTAAGCTGTCTCCCTAAGGTGGACATGTGAGCACCAAGAGCTGAATAGATATTGTCGACAGGTGTTTATAATAGTCTGTCCAAGCCATCTATGCGAATGAGTAATATGCATATTCACTTTCTCGTGGGAGTTAGATAAGATCGATGCCACTCTCACATTTTAAAGTCTGGTAGCTATCAGCACCTCTGTTGCTCACTAATAGCATGTTGATTTGTACAAAGAGTGTTTATCTCTGGACACTGCTGCCCAGCTGCCTTCTCCTTCTTCCAGTCTTTATGCTAAGCTAATTACTTCCTGGCTTTAGCTTCATATTCAGCAGTCAAATATTAATCTTATCATCTAGCTTTCAGCAATTAAAACAAACAAGTGTATTTCGCAAAATGAAAAACTGTACGAGTCAAAGGGGTTTCCAACGTTCTGTTCCCTTAATGTAATTGTAAAGTGATGGTGACAAATTGTTTATGGTTAGTTAGCAAAAAAATGCATTCAATTTCAGTAACAATGCATGATTTGTGTGACACACTTTAGCTCCAGTTGTGCAATCAGTCTAATATAATAACTCTTGACTTCCAAAGCCTGCTATCCCATGAGAAAGTAAGCCTGTCACTAATGGAGTCCCTTGGTTTGACAGTACCTTGGCAGTAGGACCCAGAGCTTTCTGAAACTCCACCTTCTCCTCTTTATTATCCAGGCTGCCATGGTAACCACAGCAGCTCACATCTCCCAGAAGCAAAGCCTCCTGGGAAATGGGCAGGATTCCACATTTCATCGAGGACACCTGTTAGCATGGGATAAAAGCAAAAAGCTGTGACGCACCGACATATAAATAGAAGCACATTTTTTGCTATGAGGCACAAACAAAACTTTACACAGCGATGTTCATCATGCGCTGTGCATTTTACTGCCCAGCTTCAAAGGAATTGTAAAAGCCCATTACAGGGTGTCTGCATCTAAAATAAGTAGCAGGGGGCTGCTTTTAATTCAGCCTTTTCCTCGGTTGCTAAATAATCATTTAGCAGCAGCTTTTATGTTTTGATTAAGATGAAACTCATTTAATATTGCCTGGAGTGTACTTACAGCAGCTGTAGCGGGGGTATGTATATGGATAATACATCTCACGTTGGGGCGCATTGAGTAAATGGCTGCATGAGGAGCAAACCCAAAGTGGTCGATGCCCAGATCAGTAGAACCCTGGTCCACCACCTCACCAATTATGTTTACTTTCACCTAAACATAGCAGAAAAAGCAGAAGAGTTAAGTCAATATTTTAAATACAAAATATGTGAACCATTAAAGGTACCCCGTGGAGTTTACTTGTAAACAAACAAAGCTGCTTGAGGCGCCACAAATTGTTGGATTTATTTCTTCCCTCATAAAACAGCTGCAATGCAGTTTTTCCCTTTAATATATTTTGGAACCGGCATCATTTACATCCTTGTTTGCTTGCTTAAAGTCTCTTTCTTCCCTACCTCTTACTGGAGCATTACAATGTGTGTATTGTGTCACCGTCACGCTTGTTTGTCTGCATGCGGCTCATTACACTGATGTGCATAGATCCAAGTTGGGATTTGTATGCCATGTATCCCTTGTGGGCATTCATGACATACACATCCAACAAGGACCCACAAAAAAAACACTCAATGGTATCATTGTAACACTTGTCTTACTGACTAGTGTATGACATAGCGCTACTACTATTCAAAAACTCCACATTTTGCCTTTGAGGCCAGATAATTGTTAATTAATCATATATCTTCTTTGCACACGATATATTGATTGAAATTATCTGATATTCTGAACACTGATAATCCAAACACCGAGTCAAACATTTACACAATAATTTGCATGTTGTATAATTGTAGGACAAAACAGTCTGAACTCATGATCGGAAAATGACAACAAAACAGTCATTGTGCTTACCAAATTTGCTGCCGTCACCTCAGCGAAAGACAGACCTCGTGGACTAATGAGAACATGGTCCTGCTCTTTACTGACACGGACCTGAATACAATGCAAGTATTATTAAAATCCCATACCGATCTAGTTTAGAATGAACTTAATAACATGAGACATACGTTCCGAAATGTTGACTAAGCTCAGGCAGGAGAATCTAAGATTTAAATATATATATGTATATGTATAGAAACTGTATATACACACATATATATATATATATATATATATATATATATATATACACATATATATATGTGTGTATATATATGTATATATATATATATATATATATATATATATATATATATATATATATATATATATATATATATATATATATATATACATACACACACACACGCATAGACCCATGTGTACAGTATATGTTTTTCTAAACCATATAATGCTTCTGCAGGAACGTTTCCTTCATAAATGTATTCTTGTCAGGGTCAAAAAGCACCAAAGCCACATGAGACCAGATCTCTACTGTTAAAAACTTATTTAAGATGGATTAGCAGCTACCCAGAGCAGGGACAACCATTTCCTAGATTCAAGGGTACAGGAAAGTCTGAACCACAAAGGAAAGCTCTCTTCACTGTGAAAAAAGAAAAAAAAATCTGCGTGTGGGTTGAGAAAGCTGACTTTCTAGGCTTTAGTCTTTGGGGAAAATCTGAGCCTTGTATCTTGACATTGCAGGTGTTCATCACACATTTCAGTTTGGGTTCTTGCTGTTGGGAAGCTGTACATATTCACAAATCAGCCTTTTTTCCCTAAATAATATATGGGCGCTGAAAATTAAGAGGTATTCCCCTTTAAGCCTCCCAGTAGCCATAAAACATGAGGCACACATAAAGTTACACAAACCTGGTGTGGCATATGTAAGCAGATGTGCAATGGAGCAGCAAGGAGTTGTACTCACAGTATTGTAGGAGCTTGTAAAACGAGCCCAGCTGAAGAGGTCAACAAGCCTGTACAGGCTGGCCAGCCTGCAGCGACTCTGTTTCTCCCCTTTGGCAAAGGAGGGAGACTCGATGCCAAACAAGTCGTTGACTGGAGTCACCATCCCAATGCCTGGCACAAGACATACCATCATCAGCAACTTGTGATACACCAACAACATAACATTTTCTTTTTTTCCCGAACAACTAGAAGGATGATGACCTGGTTTGCTCCTACAGTATATAAAGTCAAAACATCCCAGGGAGTCTCTTTAGATGGAGCTTAAAAGGGCCTTTCTCAAAATTCCCATTGGGAAACCGAAGGGTATTTTTGGGCTGCAACACCATAAAAGGGCATTTAATGATACAGGACCCTATCTTTTACAGCCACTTCAGCTTCTTAAAGTGTGGCTCTGCCTCAGCAACCCCATCGACATTTCCGGCAGTGACATTTTGTCCGAACATTTACAGTTCTGAGTGATCTCTGTGACCGCCAGACACAGAAGACCAAGAGGTTAGGCTAACATAATCCACATTCCAAACGGCTGCATCATTACCAAGACTGATCATGAGGGCTCGCTACTTAATAGGAACACTGACAATGAAGAAAGGTGTAAACAGTTTTTTGCCTTCGTTGCTGTTTCAGGGTTGTTGTTCAGGAGTCTGACAATGAAGATATTCAGCCTGCATAATGCACACGCAGACACACTGAATGACAATCAGGCCCGAAAAGGGAGATAGATGGACAGATTGTAGACATTTACACACACAGAAACACACTGCTACTCACTGATGGGCGAAGTCAGAGGGCCCGCCCCTCCCAGGGTGCTGGCCATGACCAGGTCAGCAATCTGTCTCAGAGCCAGAAGACCTGTAGGGTTGTTGCCCTTCGTCATCTGATCCTCAATTAGACCTTCCAACTCATCTTTAAACACCTGTAGACAAAAAAAGAGTTTTTCGTACGACTCATTTAACCGAGCAACACTATAAACACAGCTTAACCGTATCTCACTTTAACACATAAGGATGCCAGGGAGCACAGCATGCTTATTAAATCTGTAAACAAATCACTAAAGACAGGTAGAACCCCCCTCTTTGTATGGCTGTGAAAAGGACTTGACTAGAAGCAGGGGATCGCATTAAACCTTACAATTAATGTCTGCCTTCAAAAGTCGCCTGCGAGTCTTGAAACATCACTTTTTTTTCTCCCCCTATGCAGCTAAGCTCCAGCATTCAGCTTCATCCAACCATGGTTCCCATGGTGATGAGATGAGCTCCACTTGTTGGGCCTGTTATGCAATCACAGAGTGTGAGCTTGTCTTATTTCCATGCACTTCATTGGCATGTGTTTATTTTATCGACCTCGACTGCACTGAGATATTTTCTCCTGCAGTAGAAGGGTGCAGAATGAAAGAAGAATGCTACAACTCGGGCGACAGCCAAATAATATGTAAATTACCGGTTAATGGCTTAAGCTTTTGATTATCAGAAATAGCAAAAAATGCCAATTTATATTCCTTGTTTTATTCAGACCCTCAGTCCAAATCCCAAATGTCTTGCCGTTTAATATTGTGCAAGACCAATAAAGCAAACGTATTTTCCGAACTAGAGAAAATGCTTAAAAGCGTACTGAAGGTTTAATCGATGACTTTAAAATTTTTGCGAGTTAATCGATTAATCATTTAAGCTCATTTAGCTTTAGCTTAAAACACAGATATTGTGTATTTTAAGTATTTCGGAAATTAAAATATGTCGATTATACCTTTTACAAAACAATTTGTTCATACCTAATCTGTAACAATATTGTTAAAAAAACAAAGAAATGATAACTAATATGTCAATGTTTTTCTGTGACGGTACATTTCATTAAAGCTGCAGTGTAAACCACAGCTAAACCCATCAGCGTGGATGAAATAAGTCTCAAATAAACACGAAACAAAACAATGCATTTCAGTCGGCCTTGAGTGAAGGTGCCTCTCCGGGTTTGAAAGCTCGGTTTATTACTCATACATGCTGAAAGCTTGTGTGTAGGAGTGCACTTATACGAAGCTGCGAGCTACATACTGGACTCTGCAAGATCTGGGTGACCCTCTTCTTCTGCTCCATCATGTTGAAGTCCTGCCTCAGGTCCGGCGACATGTTCTTGCTGCGTAGGTACTCTGGGTCACTGTCATCCACGCGGTCGAAGTAACGCTCCTTTGGGTCGTTGTTGGACAGGGACAGGGTGAGGGACCCCGCCGCCTGCCTCACCTCCACCAGGCTCATGTCTTTCGCTGTGCAGCCTTTTACTCTTCCTCTGGAATCTGTAGCTAAAAGATGAAACACCGCTTTACTTCACATCCCGGCTGTCAAGGCGACGAGGTTGTTGTTTCACCAGGAGCAATACTGTATGGGAGCTGTGGTGACTCATGTAATAACAGGGATGGAGACAAAAGCGGGGAGGACATGGTCTTATGATTGATGCTGCTTTGTGAGTGCAAAGCTGTTGATGTGCAAAAAAAAAGAAAAGAAAAGATGAGTATTGTCATTGCAGCTGCAAACTCAATGCAGGAATTAGTCACATAAGTAATCACAATGCAATAACACAGCAGTGAATGTGAACCAACAACTCTCATTCTCACAGGTTTAGTTTCCTCTCACTTTGTGGGTTCTTAGCTATAAAAAGCTCACTGTCTATTTCTTCTCCCAACAGATGGAGGCCAACTCATAAAAGCCTCCCCACTTCCAGCGTTCGCCCAGCAGCTATAAAAGCATCGTCAACAGTAAACAACGGTAGGCCTCATGTAAATAACCCCGTTTCAATAGCAGTTAGCACCTTTAGTGCCGCCTTGGTACCTGTACGTGGGGGTGGATGGATGCAGGAGACCCGGCCAGCACTACGTTACATTAGGCCTGCAAACCAAACGTACATTTCTACCGGTAGTTTTCAAGGAGAATGCTCTCCAGAACATTCAGTACACGGCGTCAAATTACAACTTTAAATCACTTTTATACAGAGAAAAGTACCGCGGGAGGGAGCGGGGAGGCATGGGGGTTATGTTAGCCGGAGCAAACACAAACCCACGAGGAGGAAAACTGTGACTGTTAAGTTGATAGTTACCTGACACAAAGTGCTCAATTCGTGAGTTCACCGGCTTCGGACGACGAGGTGTCGAGTTTCCTAAAACAAGAGGCTCCAGGATATTAGTCCCGACTCGGAAACATTGTGTGAAAGAGCGCAACTTGGCGCCGCTACAGTCTCCAGACGGAGCAGGCTGCCTGCTGCGGGTGAGTGGCGAGATGAAGAAGAGTGAAGAGCGGCTGCATGGAGGAGGGTGTGGGTGTGTTTGTGTGGGAAAAAAGGAAAAGTGACCATGTGACTTCACTTATCCACCCACCACCGGGCCTTATGTATGCAGCGGGACAAAGGAATGGCCACTCAGGACCAGCCGACAGCTTTTTAGGCTCTTCTTTACAACAACACTGTAGCTTTTCTGTACCCGGCTTGTAGTTTTTGCGACCGCACTTCTTCTCTATTGTTTTTTTGTTGTTGTTGTATCTCTCGCAGTATGCCTAACATCCCGAAACTTGTTAAACATTGCTGCAGTTTGAACCAGAACTGGTGATCTGTTTTCCCGTTCGTCTGTGTGTGTGTGTGTGTGTGTGTGTGTGTGTGTGTGTGTGTGTGTGTGTGTGTGTGTGTGTGCGCGTGTGTCAGTCTGTCTATGTGATTCATTAGCTTCTACCACCTCATTTCATAAATAACTAAGGCTCCTGTGTTGCCGTGGCCCCTCGGTGGAGGTTTTCATCAAAGCTATATGGCCCAGCCATAACAAAACAGAAGCACTTCAAAGCCAGAACAAGTGCTTCTTTCAAAAAAGTGAGTGCCTCCTACCAAAAAAAGTTTTCTATAATATAGGAGGTTGCCTCTAAGAAAGCAATGAAACACAGCCGTTCTTTCTCGGAGGAAACACACTATTATTTCTGATTTCTTTTATTCACTTTCGACTTGATCCTCCAAACACAATGTACCCTGATCAATTCCATGTGCCGAACACAATGATACACATGATTCTAAGTAATATGCCATGTACAACACTATACTATATACTAGACTTAGACATATGGTATATCTGTCCACCATTTGGTCACTTTTTACAGCAAAATGATCATCACTAAATGTGCTGGCTTTACTTTCTTGGGAGTCAAATAGCATATAAGATCATCTAATTATAATATAGGGATAATAACACCAGCTAATGGAGCCGTGTGCTTGGTTGTTACAGAAAAGACTTGCACGCTACTTTTCTTCAAGCAAATTAAATTGGTTCACTAACTGTAAACGGGAAATAAGATCAAGATTAAAGCGAATGTGAAACTGTGCAGCCTTTATAGCTCTCAACTCTTCTCTGCCGTGCTGGCCGGTCTCTCCAGAGAGTAGTGCAGCAGTATTCAAATGCACTCCAATTGAAGTGAAGGCAATTCAGGAATCTCTCATTTTCCCAGCACCCTGCCCCTGCCCGAGTCATTACCGCTTTAATCCCACACAATCAGACACACACATATCTCGATTTTAGGAGCAGGAGAGAGACCGACTGACATAACAATGCCAGGACACAGAAGGGAGTCTGGGAGGCGGAGCAGAAATGTGGACATATGGGTTTGATGTAATGAAAAGCAGAACTTCCTCACTGCAGCGCTGTGTGAACCCTGAAACCCTGAAACCCTGCCTCCCTTTTTCTGGCAGAGCTCCCACCGAAACCACATACAAGCTTAAATGTCTCCACACACACACAAACACACACTCAACGTCCTCCCACCCGCCAGCCCCCGCATTCTTGCTGACTATTTGAACTTTTCAGCGAGGGCAGTCTATCTTGAAAGCATTGACCAAATGTCAGGCGTTATTAGTCGACGTCTCATTCATACAGATCACTGTTGAGGATAATGATGTCCACAGATAAAAGCACACCTTTGTCTTGTCACAAACCTGCAACTCCCCTGGAAATAACTTCCACATGCAGACACACACACATGCTGCCTGGAATCCACCATATGCGATGGGAGAGAGACATCAGTACAAAGAATAACAATCAGCGTCATGACGTGGTTGAACTTTGGTTGAGCTTAAGAAAGTCTGGCCCCGTGGCAGGCAGAGCATGTTGTACTGAAAATGCAAGGATGCATAAAGCCATCTTTTAGTCTACATTTGGTCATACAAAAATATGAATCAAGTGATTAGATATACATTTTATCACAGAGATCTATACCCCTCGAAGGTTTAATGACTTGTGAGTAAAATGAATACAGTGGAACTCCAGATATCTTGACTTTTAGTCCCTAGTCCCTACTTCCCATGATGCAACTCAATAGTGTGTTTCATTCTTTCATAAGACCCTCGGTGCCTGTTAACAGGGCATGTCTTTCCCACCCCAATTTGTAACACAGACGTTGTATGTTATACATGTGTTGCGGATAATGACATCATGGAGGTCATTTTCTCAAATTTGACAAAAGCTCTTGAAGAGCCACATAGTTTCAACTGTTTCACAGGTTTTTCATTTTTTACCACCTTTTTTTCAATCGCTGTTCTGGGCCGTTTTATTCTCAGGTCATTAATAATAAAACACCTCATCGCTGATGATTTACATAATTACTGGACTGCAACAAAGCCAGCTTTAGGTGACAGTGTTCGGTTCATTGGAGACTATGACAAGGACTTTGTTAGATCATAAAACCTATTTCTCAGCTGCGAGATTCTGCAGAATGAAAAATAAACAGTTGATCTCTTTCTGTGGAATCTGCAGAGTCTTGCTTCAAGCTGCCGGATGATAGTCTAAATTCAGCCTCTATACTCTCAGGTACCACAGACGTCACCAAAGTACTGCATGACGAGACCAACACAGACCAGAGTGTTCAGAGGATCTTTGTCATTTGGAACAGTAGATGAAAAGACAATAATCATCATAACCACGTTTTTTTGTGAACCACTCAGAAAGCACTGCAAACACCGTGAGCAACAGATGTAACATTCTTATCGTGATTGATGTGGAGGGGGAAAAATGACAACTTTGTCTCCGGCCTGTTCCCAGCACGGTTGCCATGGTAACCAGTGCGTACGCTGTGTCTCCTGTCTGAGCCTGAATTAGGAGAGGAGTGAATCTCTGCCAGATAACGTCCACTTTTACAGACAAGAGGCTGTTCTCTGAAAAATGCATGAAAAGAGAAAATAGAACTCCACATGGAAACACAATGAGGAGAAGCAAATAGACCTCGAGTTGTTCTGCCTCCTTGACTGATTGTTCTTCCTTGTAATTACAGCACAAAGGAAAGGGCCATTGTACTCCCTCTTTAATTAGAGCCATTCTGTATTGATTACAAGATTGAAATCACAACTGTTTCCATCTTTGATATATTGGCCACAACCCTTTCAGAGTTTTGCCAGACCCCGTTTACGATAACCGTTTCTGGTAATTATACTTTGGCCACTGCTGATGAGCAGCTTTTTAAAATCAATTCAACCTGAGTTTCCCCGTGTGCAAGATTGTTAGAGCCATATGGCAGCCCAATAATCTGTGAATCTTGACTTTGTTAAAAAATGTTTTGATATTATTTCACCACCCGACACAGCTGATGGTTTGCCCTCAAAAACCTGAACGTGATCATGGACCACAAAGAGTTGTTGACCACCTTTTACGTACCTAAAACCTGTTTGCGTGCGAGTTATCTGTGCTGTTCTCCAGTCATTCTGTTTTGCAGACAATATAACTAAGTTGATATCATTTGGTTTATGTGGTTTATGATTCATCAACAAAGCCCGGGACCCCCACTGACTCTGACTCTTACATCCCCAGGACAATTTCCTTGCAGATCTTTTCTTTAAAAAATACACATGGCACTTTTATTTTATAACATATACTTTTTTAACGTACTGTTATAACATCGTATACTCTTGTAAAATGGATACAGACTTCCCACCTGGTCAAATTCCTTGTATGTGCAATGTGGTTGGCAATACATTATTCTGATTCTGATGAGGCCCTGTCTAACTTGATGGATATGTGGGCAATATAAATGACTTGTCAAAGCATTATTTATACCCATAATTCATATCCGTGGGAATGGTAACAACTGATATCAAATTTTACTTAGCAAATAGGGTGTAGCTGCTTGCCCTACTGTAGTTTCCCATGAATGCTGTACATTAAAATATACATTTGCATCAACCACAAACTAAAGCTTTTGCATTAACCTTTGAGAGAAAAGGGAACTCGTACCACAGAGTTGGTATTCCTGCTACAAAACAATGCCATTGTTTTGACAACTTCACACAGAATATATCCCAACGTGCTAAAAATGGCCCTGCTCCACTCCCACAGCAGGGTGGGTGGCAACAACAGAGCACACTTTGAACCTGGAACAATTTACATTGTTACAGTTGGATCGGTGCCTTCACAGCTTTTGGGTGTAGAACCGCATTGAGACACACACATGCATGTAAACATACATTCACACACATCGCAGTGGTGTGGAAATAGACTGTTTACCTAACTAGAGGAGCTGGCTGTAGTCTGGTTGTCTTTGGATGGCCTCCATGTTGGAGATCTAGTGGTTAGTGCGCGGTTCACTTTTACTCTAGGCTGTGGTCGAGCTAACAGATCCCTCATATGTGTCACCTTGTAACCAACACCCTGGGAAAAAGGAAGTGCTGATTTTCAATTTAGTAATGCTGTAAAATTCCTGTAAACCTCAAACATTTATGCAAACCCCTGACATTTACTACAAACTGAAAAGGATCCAAATGTACTGCAGTAAAATAATGCAATTTATTACAAAATTCACTGAGCGACAAGCTGATGACATCATAAAACTTAATCGAATGTAAAATTCATAAAATGGAAACTGTAAAAATATGAACAGGAACAATCCATTGCACGGGTGAAAGGGTTTGGGTCAAGACCCGCCTTTTTAGTTTTATGGCGGGCTATAACTCACATCACCAGGCACACACGTTACGAAACCCTATTTCTGCCTGAGCCCCACATCTAAAGTCAACAAATGCTTGTTCATGTTTAGGAGGGGGGGGGGGGGGTATTAATTGAAAGCAGCTGTTTAAAGCTTCTGCAGCTGGAGTTGATCATGCAGCTGCAGACAGGCCAGTGTAGCAATGAAGAGCTACCTCAATGTTTGAGCTTGAGAATGTTGTAAAAATAGATGTTAATGCTCAAAGAAAAGGTAATGCACAGAATGCCTACACACCATGTCTATTTTTGTGGAAATTGTCTCACAAAAACCTAATCACGTAAAGTGTCCTTTAGCTGCAAACGGCGCGTTGAAGTGAACATTTTACTCTCCCACATCTTCAAACCCCACATATTACACAATTGCAGCATTCCACATAATGTGTGTGCTTTGTTCTTAGCTCCAGCAAACGTCGTTTCGATTAGGTAAAAAGATTTTTTTTTAAAAGAATGCAACTTACGGTGTTGTTCGTTTTCAAACTTATCCTGCAGGAGAATTCTTCAGGTTTTACTTCAAACTCCCACGGTTCCAGCAGTTACTAGCTGTTTACATTATCACTTTGAAGAGGGTCATCTGGTTTCCCAGAAGAGAGGCAACTGCTGCTTTGCCTCTGATCTCCTGAACTCCCTCGGCTCCTCTGTGACGGCGGCTGCCTATTCTCACAGGAAAGCAGGGGAACTTGTCAGAGGAGCTTCTGGAGACCAAGCTTTCAGATTGGACTGGACTGGACTGAAAAAATGGGAGGGACAAGCCTTCAACCCCCGACATGTATTATATGTTAATCCTTCTTAGCTGTAGTGCTGGCATATTTCCCTAAATCTTATGATTTTAAGCACTTCATTTAAAAAAAAAAGCTAATACTTTATTAAGCAGGAATTACTAGTAAATCTGTATCTAATCATAAATGGAGGAAAACTGCAGCAATTTCCTGCCAGGCATATTTTCCTCTGCATATTGAGCTCGCTTCATGTTTCTAAATTTCGCTGTCGAGGAGGACATTGCACACAGTGAATGTTTGCCCGCTATCACCTCCTCCCACATATACTCTCTAACAGTGAGTGAGTAGGATGTGATGCTCTCCCTCTTAACTGCACCTCTTCAATACACCAGGCAGTATATGTGGGATGCATGCCCATGATAGGTGGGTATGGGTGCTGTTTTGCTTCTTAAAATATTAAAGGCACTTAAAACCCCATCAAGAAGAGATTGAAATGTGTTCGCTTAACAAGACTCTGCTGTGAAACCTATATCATATAATATTTATGTTCTCGACAAACATAGATTGTATCCATCTGATGCAAATCCAGATGTTTTGGAAGAGAAACCAACAGGAAACTGCCCTCTGATGATTTTATTTAAGTTGGCAGCAGCTGATGAGTCAAATATAGACCTTTCTCGTTCCTTCCACTACACTGTTGTTGTTGTCTTTGCACAGGCTGATAAAACATTCATTTCCTGAGTTTTCTGCAACCACTGAACCACACCCACAGAATGGCCCCAGCCAAAGACTGCACCCAGGGAGGTCAAAGGTCACGGTCAGATGAAGGCAAGTTATTTAAATAAACATCCAAACGGTGAGACACTTCCTCCATACCTCTTTAACTTTGAGCAATTATGTCATTTCATTACACACACACACACACACACACACACACACACACACACACACACACACACACACACACAGAAAGTTGCCATGTCTGGTAAAACTTGTCGAACAATATTCCTACACTACACTGCCATCTAGTGAGGACTCTGCAAACATAATGACAGTAAAATATGTCACCTCTCCTCTTGTGTCTCCTGTCAAAAACACTCTCACGCTTGCTCTCTCATTTGTTTTTTGGACAGGCTGAACCAGCTATCTGGAAAATCAAGAAAATAAGAAGCTTGGGGCAGTGAAGGCAGGGAACGTCACTCTGTGGATGGTCGGTAGCTTTGGGCTGCAGGTTTTCTGCTTCAGATTTCGGAAAAACATACTTCAGTTTGTTTCTGCTGGGGAGTCGAACTACAACTGTCAACAGTGGTTTATTTTAAAAGTATGGCATAAATCTATAAGGGAGTTATTTAAATATATACACAGTAAATCATACATATTCGAGGTCAAATCCTTCAACAATAATTTGCAGCAGAATTCTAAAGAAATGTTTTTGTCGCAACTTCAAAGCAGATTGCTACATTTTTTCCCCCAGCAACCTTGAACTGAATATGAGGTGCATGAGAATTTAAGCATAAACATGGCATTAATATATGACGGATCTTCTTCAGGGCTTCTTCAGAGGAGAGTGGTGACATGATCACAAAAATTGGCTCCAGCGAAACATCATGGAGCATTTGAGGGAACATGTCAGGTACGTTGATGTAACAGATGGGAAAAAAACGGAACAAATAACTCGTTTTATCTCACATAGACTGCTAAATAAGCTTTGAAAAGCATGAAAGAAACCAATGAGCTGATCTTGTCAAGAGGATATTACATTTTCAGTGAATATGTGGATTTAATTCACTCAGATATGAATTCTACAAAGCAATGACTAAAAAAACAGACTTTGCCCTTTTGTGTTGTCTTGCGTAGAATGTTGTGTGTGTTTCCATGAGATATTCATCAAGGACACAACGCTGAGATGACTATGAAGCAAAAGAGTAGATGTTTTACAGAGGAGAGCATTTGTACGAGTGACTGTGACTTGTCAGAAGCACGGCAACAAACCCAAGCATCACCTTAAAACATGTAACCCACACACACACACACACACAAACACACACACACACACACACACACACACACACACACACACACACACACACACACACACACACACACACACACACACACACACACACACACACACACACCTTTGAATGGCTGATATGTGTCTCGCATCACCTTAATCTAGCAGTGGAAGGATGATCTGCAGTGGCACAGATAGTCTGAGACACATCTTGTCAGAAAGACACGCTGGAGATGCAAGTTCTGGTTCTTTCTTGAGCTGCTTTCATGTAGGCAACGACACCAGCATGCACCACCACCAGTGTTTGACTCTGATGCCGTTACTTATCACAGGGCCCAACAGTTTTGTAAATAGATCACAGCTTCTCCCTTGGGGCTACAGGGCTGTGGTCTTTGTATTCAAGAGTCTTTTCAGCTTGCCATTCTTGTGTTGTGCTCCTGTCATTCGAGCACTCGCCAAGACGTTCGCTTTGGTCATTACCACCACCAGCTCCTTCGATAGAAACACACAGATAGGGTGAAAATGGTAATCAGACTGCCCTTATTAACTGGCTGGACCAATCTTGGCTCCCTGCACCCCCTAACCGGAGCTTAGAGCCGGCTCCACTCGCCACAGAGAAAAAGAAGAAAGGCTCTGATCTAAAAGGCAAAGCCCCAACTGTGGTTTCACTTTATGTTGGAAGGACGGGCTGCTGTCAGACCTTATTCCAAAGTAGTTGAAGAGGCTGTCTCAGGCACAAAGCAATTAACTGTTGTTGTGGTTTTGATGCAGCCAACTGGGATGCACTGCTGCCTTAATAATATAGATGTAATTCTTTATTGATATATCATAACTAGAATTCTAAGGCTTCTTTTTCTATAATTTCTACCGCGCAAATAATGTTTCGCCTCACTATATCTGGGAGAAATGGGGGCAAAAAAAGGCTTTTTACTTCTATAATGGCATCCATTATATTTGTCCTCCTAGTAATTTGCTTTACAAATGGATGCTCCATTGAGTTAATATTTGAATGGTAGAGGACTCAGTCCTAAAATGACCCTAGGTAGCTTAACTGCTGTTGCAGATATCGTGTAATTTCCTTCTGCAGCACCATAATAAAGACTAAAATAGTCCTTTTCTTTAAACAAGTATGCCTCTGTCATTCTAAACAATACCAATGGATTGAGACAGGTTCACTCAGGAGGACATGAGGCACTTTCCTAACTCTTGCACTCTGGTTTAGTTTGCCGTTAAATTACCTCCTACTCTTTGACACAGATTGCTAAAGCCAGCTAGTATGAGGAGCCACAATATCTCCTGAGGTGACTCCGAACCTTAATTACCCCAGGAACAGAGGCAGAGATGGATATCTAACGCAGTGTCTGACTACTGCACTGCCCCAGAATCCCTGTAAGGCAATTACTACTCCTGCAAAGAATCAGGTAGGCAGGGGTAAAGAATGGAAAGCAAACTTCATTAAAATGAAAAACATTAAAAGCACATCCCCCCCCTGTGATCATCATTTTCTTGTCCCGCAGTTTTCTAAACCTGGCAAAAGCCCAGACTTATGGAGGCATCAGGCTTAATAGTATCCAACTGAGAAGGACTTGAAGACCGCCAAGCTCCGCCAAAACCTGCCCGCGCAACAACCACACTCGACGGGTCATTTAAACCTGAAATTGATTCCTAAACCCTGCAGACACAGTCTCAGCATTCGTAATCAAGTCTCTATCTGCTGTAAATTCATAGCTATGGATTAAAAACAATGGATTAAAAACAATGAATGTCTAATAGTGGAAATCCCAGCTCTGGACCACTACCAAAACGTAATCAATGGTTTGCTGGCTCAAGGCCGACCTGCCCAGAAAATATCATGTCCATCCACATATTTTGAGATATTTGGTAGAACATTATTACTAAGAGGCAACAACAAGACCCTGTAAGTGTAGGTAATAAGAGAGCTGGTTTGAGATAAATATTTAACACATGCTGAGAAACTTTTTATAGTTTCTAGGTCAAGGAATGGTTTCTAACATTGGACTTTAAAACACAATTATTTTTTAGTTATTTCTAGTAGAATAACAAGGGAACATGTCATTAAAAGTTACTTTCACTGACTTTTAATGACTGAGATGATGGTGTGGATGATCACTCCTCAGAGGGTTGTAATACTTTGATATGCCATATGAGTACGAGTGATACAAGAACTTTCTAATGTTAAACAATGTCGAGAAGGAATTTAATGTTAGGATGTGTGAAGCAGATTTTCTCACATGCAGACTGTGCAATTTGTTACCTTTTTATTGTCCCCAGAGAGCCCAATTATTTGTTTGATCTTCCTGGGCTTTTTCAAAGGAACAAAAACATTTGGGATCTGAAACACAGGCTTTCACAAAACACACCTGGTCATTTAGATTCATGTCTGGGAGATCAAAAACAGTTTTCGATGTTACAGCTTAAGGAAAAAATGAATATTTTAGACATGTTTGCAGCACAGTGATCCCCCAACACCATAGCTTTAAATAAACACATATCCTTCTTAGATTAGGTGTTGCAGAGGCAATTACAAAAACAACTTGAGCACATTTGTCTTGTTATTTTCTCCAAGATCCTTGAGGAGAGCGATCAGACTATATTCAGCTATACTGTGTGGCGCCAGCACATGTTCAACTTGCACCTGATCTTGATCCCCGGGTGGCTCTTGATGTTATTATCATTGAATACTTGAGGGTTTTCACTGTGCCAGAAGACATTATGTTACCGTTGCAGAGCCATTCAGCTCAGGGTTGCGTTTAGTGGGGGGGTGGGACGACATAAATGGCTTATCTAATCTTAATTTAATGCTATATTTTGTAGCCGCTCATCAGGCTGGTACTTATGGTAACATTTTTCATTGTTGTTTGTCTAGTGAGGAAAACCATTAAGAAATATTAAATCTATTAGAGCTGACTTTAATTTTGTTACATTTTTCCTCTTTCATGTTTCTGGTTTAAGAAGATGAAGGGTCTTCAATCATGTGAGGCTACATAGGCACCACAGTTCTTTTTTTTTTTTTTAAATTTATCTGCTAATAAGCACAAACCTGAAAGTAAAGCCAAGGCTGATGGGACTATTATTGCCTCTGCAGGTGTTTAGTAATATACCAAAGAATTAGACATGATGTGCTGGACGATAAGTTAAGGCATCACCAATATTGTTAGAATTTATTCTGAGGGAGACTTTAGTGTCCGCACCAAATTTCCAGTCAATCCATCCATCTGTTGTTGAGACGTTTGACTAAAACCAAAAAAATCTCCATCCATTGGTGCTGGAGGAAATGTCAGAGGATCAACAAAGTCAGTATGATTCATCCTCTGAGGATCAGGAATATCCAGACGCATTTTGTGACATTTCATCTTATAGATGTTAAGGACACTTTACTAGAAAGTGAAAATTTGACCTGCTCCATTAAATGGGATGACAAATTCATCAGGATTCATGGAGCCAAAGA
This sequence comes from Clinocottus analis, assembly GCF_023055335.1. NCBI lineage: Eukaryota > Metazoa > Chordata > Actinopteri > Perciformes > Cottidae > Clinocottus > Clinocottus analis. The sequence goes on from NW_027176240.1 coordinate 8,031,369, forward strand.
ATGTCTGAACGATATGCCCATAACCCAATAGTTCTTAATAATTTCAAACACTCGAATAAAATGTGATTCATTTTGAGAATAGTTGCGGTTCTCCCCTCCAGGAGCATACAACAGCGCCATCGATGGAGAGGAGAATCAGGTCAATCACATTGTGACTTTAGTCCTGCTGCTGCCATGCTACATTAAAGGTGACAGCAGAGAGAGAGACAAGTGCTTCTTTTTTTTTTTAGGATAGAGCATAGCTCCATCAGTGCAGAATGCAGCAAACACAGTCTTTTGAGTTGGAACTTCACTTAACTTTGGCCACAGCTGACAGTTTGGATTCCCAGATACAATCCATCTTCGGCGCCACAGTTTTGAACAAACTCAAGAGGAAAATGAGAGCATATAGGCTTAATGATTTTTTTTTTTTCATGTTAAAAGGATTGTTAAACCAAGTGTGAAACTATTCAATATCAATATCCTGGAGGTTTTCATTATTTACAAAGAAATTGTTGATGCAGCTGAATTGTCCACAGTGTTAAATAACTACTTTTCGATTGAGGATACAATTATCTTTGAAGTAGACAAAAATGTATTCAAGGGTTTTTTTCACCAAACAGTAAAAAACACATTTTGGTTAGATTAGTCAGATGCGTTGTTACACAATGGTCAATTATCTTTCTGAAAATTATCTTTCTGAAAATTCTTCATAGCTTCTGGGACTTTAGCACCATTGTGTGCATCAGTGTTTCAGGTACAAGAGCTAAATAAGATTTCAAAATATAGTGTAATCCTGTCAGTCAAAAGTACTCCGGGCAAAGTCGGGTCATGTGTCTATGAGTCACTGTGGCCTTGTAAACGGTCCATCGCTCTCTCTAAAATGCTGCAGCTTATTCAAAACTCTGCTGCTAGATTCCTCACAAGACAGCACATCCCAGTTCCCAAACCTTTCCACTGGCTTCTTGTCCAAAAATTTGATTTTAAAATACTGCTATTGATTTTTAGCACTGGACGATTTGGACAAAATAGATGTCTGATCTGCAGCTATGTTATGAACCATCCAGCCTTCTCAGATTGTCTGGGGCAGGTTTGCTTTCCGTCCCCAGAGTCTGGAGAGGCAGCATTCAATTGTTAGTGGCATTCATCCCCGTATCAGTAAACCTGAGGTCTGGTCCAACCCACAGTTCTTTTAAATCAAAGCTTAAAATGATTCTGTTTGCTGCCGCCTTTCAAGGGAAAGTCAACAAGGGATGGCAACGGCCCACAGTCAGTCCAACACTTTGTTCCAAACTGAAATATCTCAACAAATATCAGATAGATGGCCATGACATTTTGTCCATGACATTCATGGTCCCCAGGACTCTACCTCTAGCGCCACCATGAGGTTGATGTTTTGTGATTGAGAGCAGAATATTTATTTCATAGATTGCTATGACATTTGCAAAAGAGCTATTAAAGATTCATTGAGGATTCATTCTAATGATGTTGTTGATTTGAGTTAGTGAGCATCTGAAAGCCTGTTTTTACACACTGGACTTTTATAGTCTTGTTGTGTGCTTGTTGGTGTGTAGTGTGTCAGCCTTTCTCTGCCTTTCTTTTCATTGACTCACAATGCACATGTCTGAAAAAGACAATCTGGAAATGAGTTATACCTTAACTTTACCCCACCTTACACACATAGTGTCAAATATAGTGTCCTACTGCACAAAAAGATTCTACAGAAACTCAAGGGAATCTTTACCTATAATTCACAAAAATGAATGCAATAGATTGAAATTAAAGCCTGTTTGGTCATGAAATATAGCTGAGGGTTGGCTGCAGCACCTGGTGCTCTTGGTTATCATTGTCATTTTCAAAGAGCATCACGGTTAAATGAAAGTATTAAGGTCATGACTTCAGTATCTTGTCTGTGATTCATGTTAGCCAGCTGCCGTGGGATTTTAACTGCACTTTTTTGAAGACCAACTTCAAGCATTTTAATGAGTTCATCATATCACTGCTGACTGAGATGTCCCTGATGTCACTGCAGGGACATCCACACTAAATGTATTCTATTGTTGTTTCATCGATCCCCCAACACCATCCAATGCATTCCTTTTTAATGAGCCATGTCTCCTTGTTGCTCCTCGGAGGCAATCAAAAAGCGACACACATACTGTATACAGTATCTCCGGCGGTGCACAAACACAACACAGCCCCTATATGTTAAGGGGGAGAAAATCCTGAGCCACAATGTACTCTATAGTATCACCAAAACAATGCTCTGTTACTTGTGGAGATAATCATCCTCTACGGAGTCTGCAACAGACTTCATCCAGTAATAGTGGTCTCCATTTAATAATCAAATACAACTAAATACAATTTGACAAGAAACCTAATGACGCATGGATTATGTTCACAAGCGACGTATTTCCAAATTCAAGTCTGATAAAAATCCAAGGGAAGTGGTTGGGAGGATGGTGGGCATAGAAACGGCAGCACCACTGCAACAAAGATAAGTTAGACAACAAAAGCCCTTCGGTTAATATCAGTCAAGGCCAAGTTTTTCGTTAATTGTTAATAAAGTAAAGTTTTCCTGTCTCGTGTTTCAAGTCACTGTCAACTCTTACAATGTTTAAGCAGGACCAGAAGCTTTCCTTAACCTTAATATAGTGTTTTACATTTCGAAATACAACCATAACAGGTCTAAGAGTCTATGGTAACGGCCCTGTAAGGCTGTATTTTAGTAAAGCAGTGCTTTGAACTAAATGCTAACATGTGAGAATGTTGCACTTTTTTTTATACTCAAATTTACTAACTAGCCCAAAACACAAAGTAGCCTGATGATGGCTATCAGAATCAAAACCATTTATTGCCATGTATGTGTTCACATACAAGGAATTGGTCCTGGCATAAGGTACATAACATTTAACCGTAAACATTTAACAATAAATAGAGCGCAATAAATGGGAGCATGAATATTTACAATCAAATCTACAGCGGAATATAAAAATTTAAGTTAGGTAGAGGAAAAGTCAAATGTCACCAAAGCTATGTTAATCCATCCGAGGTCCATTTGTGTTTTCGTAGTCAATGTCCAGTTATCACAACATTTAACAGAAAAAATATATATCAACCTGACGGTGGCGGTATATGATCCAAATGTTATTGAAACATTCAGACCAGAGTGTATGGCTTCCAATCATAACCCTTGCTAGAACCAGGCGATGCCACGTGTGTGGCTAAAATACATATGAAGCCGCTGTGGGACAAGTGTCCTTGGACAAGAAACTGACACTTTGTACGGCAGCTTGTTGTTACTGTTGCAAATTAGTAGTACAGAGGTAACTTCATTTTCTATAAAAGGAACCCACATCCTCTGAACAATGCAGAATGAAAAGGCCTGTCTTTTATATATTTTAATTAAACAGAGCAATCACTATCACGAAAGGGAAGAATTCATAAAGAAGAAGTGGTTTTATCGATGTTACCCATGCAGAAGTCACACACAAAAGCAAACTCACCTTGACTTTGTAATTTGGTCTTTAAACGGCATTGGATTAGCATTGTGTTAGCATCCTTATTGTCCGTCATGACTTACGGTGTGTGACAGCTGCTGTGGCCGATACCTTTATGAGCAGAATTAATGGGTTACCCATCTTTAAATGACTATCAAAGCCACCACGGGCCTGGAATATAACAAACAAATGAATCAATTTTGACTGTATCACAATGCAATTAAACCATCATTAGAGCTCTAATTTACCGAAATAATGAGATCAGAACCCTCACTTTTGATGGATTTCTTTAATGCTGGGCAATATTCTCACAAACACTTTGATCATGAAAAGACTTACTTAAAGTGACAAAGATTTTGTTTGCGTGTGTCTTTTTTTCTTATTCACAAAAGATTTGTTTGAAATCATTGTAGAACAACCCAGACAGTGTTTCTTTTTGTTGCTTAAGCACACCCATGTGAACGTCATATTTTATTTATCAAGCCTGAAAAGTGTGCCACAGAGAAGGCTCGGCTTCCTACGTCAGGTTTCAAGAAACTGGATGGTGCTCATAAAAATTTCAGCTCCTTTCAGAATGGAGAGTTTAGACATGTTGCCTTTAATTATTTCATTTCACATTAAAAGTTTGAAAACATTCACTCCATATCCAAAAATGGGAATGTATCTGGGTGCATTCTGAGGGTAACCCCTTTTGGATGTGTTTGTTTTTTTGTAACCTATACGAAACCATGCCATTACTTCAGTGAATTAACAATTTATTTTTGTGGGAAGCAAGCATCAACAGCTGCGTACCCATCACCGCTCTCACACGGGTTCCACAAAGCATGACAGTTACAGAAGATTGGAAAATACAAATAGGAGGCGCTGAGTTTCCAACTTACCAGACCACAATTGAGACAAGAATTCGTGTCAAAGTCAAGACGCTTTCTTTCGTTGCAACTAGCGCCTGCAATGTCCACTCAGCTGGCACCCATTTAAACATCAAAACCACTCCCAGTGCAGTGATGTATATTTTCTTCATTATGGCCACACCAAAACATGTCAGATCTCTACTGGTAAAGTTTTCTATTTACATTTTCCGACAGTTAGCTCGCTCAACAAGCAATTCTCTGTATCCGGAGACAGAAACCCAGAAGCTGGATGGTTAATATCCAAAAATGAAACTCTAAAACTCCACGAGCAGGGCTCTGTTTCTCTTCTGACTACAACAGAGAAGATACATTGTTATGCCTCCACACTCGCGACAGCTGGGGCCGGAGGCTGTGACCTAATGTTCGTGCCATTCTCCTGCTACTTCAGGAGCGCCTTGAGCAAATATCTTCAAATCTGGAACAAAAGTCTACCTAAACTCAGAGATGAAGTGATACAAATGTGGTGGTCAGAGGTCATTATAGCCTCACAAAACATATTTTGTTATTCATGCGCTCATTATGTCAATTTCCTGCAAATGTTTAATCGGATGAAATTATCGAGGGATGATTGTGATAACGTGCGGCAGCCGCCGAGGGCCAAGTCTTATGAACAGTAGTTTAATTGAATTCAGTGCCCCATATCGCTATTTTTCAAGTTACAGTCCCTCATATTAGGAACACAACTGTCAAGGTTTTTTTTTTATAATACTAATACTAATGTAGGTAGGAAAAGCATTCACTTTGTAATCTTCCATTTATGAAACAGATGAGAAAGATCAGCGTGTCTCCAGTAACCACATTCTCTAAGATTTGATTCTTGTTTAGGTTTATCCAATCTAAAGAAACTAATTGCATGCTAACTTTTCAATCTCCTTTCACAGAAAAGAAAATAATAATGTTTTCACTGCAGGGGCAAATGGCGACTTCAAAGTCACACTAGTGACAAAGCTCGCAGCTCCAAGGTAAGTGGATTTCTCAAGAGTTGTAGATTGTAAAGCCCTCCAAGGCAAATTTGTAATTAGTAATTTTTGGCTATACAAAATTAACTGAATTGAATTGAATAAATATATAGAAAATGAATGCATCTGTATGTATTTGTTATTGAGCGATCGTGTTTCTGGTACAGTTTGAATGTCCTCAAATGCACGGGTCATGAAATTTACGGAAACACGATTCATTGAAATTCATCATTAGAATGAGTTTTCCCCCAAATTTGCAGCTTTGATGGCAGCAATATTTCCAATGCTGTCACATCAAAAATGTTCTGAGAAGCTCCTGAACTCTGATAGTCTCCCATGTGAGATGCTTGTACCTCATTTGTGACATGTCTCTTATTTCAGTCTTTCACAACAAAGTGCAAGCAGTGAATTGGATAATGATGAGGTCATCCAGTTAAATTAAGTACCAGTGTCATCACCCTAACACCGAATACTGATGCTGCCATAAATATAGTCTATTGACGTCATCGCACGACTCCTCACGCAGATTAATTTGAACCTACATACGGTTTGAGAAGACAATTCTGATGGCCTTGACAACTCTCTCTTCTCTCACACCTCCGATAAAACTCAACTGAGGAGTCTGCAAGCCTTTGTGTTTGCTTTTCACAGAGGCAAATCTCAGAGGAACAGCGCTACGTTGCGCTATGACAGTCGAGCCTGGGACGTCGAAGTCTCGCACTTTTATTCCTTTCTTTATCTTTCTTTTTCCCTTCCTTGGCTTCTGAGAATAGGCTGAGTCTTCCCAATTAGCAGTTTTCTGAAGAGGTGTTGTGACAGCCGGGGAATTCAATTTATAGTTGTTAAAGCCTATCTGAAGTCGTTGTCATTGTCTCACAAAGATCACATTAAGCTTGATAATAATCCAGAAACTATATGAAGTAAAGTACTGTGATGATTGATTATGTATGTTTGGATCAAAGGTGATCTAATCCTTACAGCACACCTGTCCAAGCCGCTTATAAACTGCTCCAGGAATTGAAGTCTGTTGCCAGATAATGTAGACCAGTCGCACATCCCACCTGCCTACTGTAAGCTGGCGGGAGACCTGCACAGCTTAGCTGAAAGCAGAAAGGAGGTTGACAATGGTGAGACGAAACAATTTTCCATTGGGGCTGTTTCCTATAGGTGCTGTGGCTCCAGTTTGTATTGTCTGACAGACCGAGACAATAAACATGTGTGGATGAAAAATGTTGAGTTCTTTTTACAAATCTTCACTAGAAATATGTTCATCATCTCACGACCGAAGTGTACCACCACTATTTGGATTAAACAAACAAGATACAATATGGATTTTGTTATTTTTGGACAGAGTCGACCTCACAGCTTCTCCTGTTTCCTTTTTTATGCTAGACTAAGTTTGCCGGCCAACTCTATATTTAGCTAACATACAGACACGAGCGTGGTGTTGAAATTCTGTTCTGACTCTCTGCAAGAAGAAGAGTATTTCCCAAGATAATGTTTTTCTTTAAATATATAGCTGTGCCTTATCTTCCACTCACACCACGTCTGAATCATGAAGGTGATCTCATCGTACCCTCCCGGGTCACTAGTGAGGCAGTCACTATGGCATCTTGCCACTGACATTGAAGCAAAAAAGCATTGATTTCTGACAGTGGTTTTGGTCTTAAATGACAGCGCTCTGTGAGTGCCATTGTGTGAAATCTGCTCCAATGAACTCCATTGATTAATTTTGCCTTTTGAAATGGCATCCATGGGTCCAGTAAGTATATTTCTTTTATACTGATACATAAAGTCAATGCGACTTTATTGTTCTCAGTTTTCTCTGTCAACTTTTTCCTCCACAGCTCAGCGTGTCTTGGAAGTGACGTCGGCAAGAAAAAAACGGGTCTGTCAATAGAATGAACACTGACATGCTCTCAATAGAGGCATGCCCTCTCCCTTGCTGTGGAATAGGTTTATTTCATTTTCTCTTTATTCATATGCCATTTGTGACAGTCACCTGAATGCTGATGACTTCCTCTCAGAGAATCTCAATGCCAAAACATTGTAAATATGAGCACACACCATTGCAGCAATACTATTTGGTAAAGCATTCTGCAGAGCAGACCACCTCACCGTCTAATCGAGGACTGGGAATAGCAGTGAAACGATTGACCTATAAGAAAGGAGCTGTGCATTTTAGACCTTGAATCCATTAAATTAAAACTTTCATACGTGGAGATTGACAGCAGAGTTGCTGTCTGTGCTTGGGGATTCTTGGTGGATGTGCTGCCAAATGCTGTACCTGCATCCCTGAGCTGCAGTGCAGGGTCAGCGCTGGAGGTGGCTACCTCAGCTCGGTGTAAAATGACCAGTAAATCACAGGGTGATAAAGGCCGGTGCTTGTGGGAAATTGTGTGTATCAGAGGAAGAATATGTGTCCAATCTTTTACATTTCATCGCTGTTCATCCTCACAGCTCTGTCTACACAATACATGCATGATCAGCCTGGAGATTGTCCATTCGTTACATCTTTGTGCGCTGGTGAATGTTTATGTTTGCCTCTACGCCAACAATTGCATGTGCATGTGCATGTGTGTGTGTGTGTGTCTGTGTGTGCGCTTGCAGGTCACCCTGAAGCTGCCAGACCAGATGTGCAGGAGTCTGGATTGTGCGGAGTGATGAGTGGCTCCCTAGCTGACTCTGCAGACTTGGAACAATGCACACAGGTCTCTCCAACTAATGAGCTCTCCATATAGAGAGCAAACAGTGAGAGCCTCCTCTCTGCCTACAGTTTCAATCAGGACCCTCATATCTGGGGAGCAGAGCTTTTTATACTCGTGCTGGCGTCGGACCAAGGAACTTGATACAAAATGCAAATCAGCATTGAGTACCTGAGGTGGTTCCAGTTTGTTTGTCTCACCACAAGGTGGAGAGTGACAGGTTTTTTGGATGAGAATGAAGTGGGCTTAGGTATGCAGAGGCAGTGAGGTTATTTTTGCTTTAGACTTTTCCAACAGATACGAATGTATATAGGCTTTGAATTCGCTTACAGAGCACTTTCTATATCTGTGACAGCACACAGAATCTTATAAAAATACATTTTAAATAACTGTGAGGTATGTTATGTGGGCAAACGTACTGTATCAGATTTGCGCATCACAGCACAAGGACATAGATGAATCATCTGTTTTAACGTTGCAGGCTTGTTGTATTGGAAAGCTGTGCTGCCCGATGTGCGGTTAAAACCACGTCAAACAAATATAGGTTACAGGGGCTTAGAGAGTGACGCAGCCCCCCTTGAGGTAAGTGTCCAAACTTCTCACTGAGAAATGACTTCATAATTCATTTCACCTGTCTTTGTCTTGCACAAAGTGCATAAAACCGAGCAGAACCACTAACTTCACTCTGAGATGCTAACTACCAATGGGAAGCTGCCAAAAATATGAGAGAAGCTCACTCTGAAAAAATCTAAAAATACTTTTTTTTGTTAGCTGAAAATATACAATAAAAAGGTGCTATGGCAACTGTATCTCATCATTATTAAAATCTCCCACAAGGAGGGGAAATGCCCTTTTATCATCACTTGTAGCAGCAGAATGAAATAGGGCACGAGCTGAAATCTAGTATTCCCAGTGCTACATATGACTCTAATGAGTCAGGGAATTGTGGGATTTTAACCGAGGGTAAATATTTTTACCTAGGGGGGGGGGCATAGAAACACCATACCACATGTTTTTGGACTTCTGGGTACATTAAGACGTAGGTTGGTAATGATTAATTTTTTGCACAACAGGCAGTTTGGAATGCAAATCTACTCTTATGCTACCAATCATAGCCTGGTAGCAATATCATAAAATATTCATTTTCACAGGAACCCTATTCTGTAGTGGTGCAAAATCCTCTGCCTCTGATGGAGAAGTACAAAGATAGACTCCGATACCCTACAGTGTTCCTGTGCCATATCGTGTACCTGTCAGGGAAATTACAAAGATTCGTGAGTTCGCGTCAGATTTCAAACGCCTAACCTTTCTGTCTTAGGAGTGATTCTCTGGCAGCGCTAAATATATGAGATGCCCTCTAGTATACTACAAGCTTGCTGTTTTGATCTATGAGGCTGTGATATAAGCTTTGGTTAATAATTGATGTCTGGAAAGGAGGTCTCTCTCCAGCTCCTTCATACGACTCAAAAATGACATTCCTGAAAATAAGAGGGGTCTTCTGCAGGATGAAATACTTCGCTTTGTGAATTACTGATGTGCCGTGTGGGAGTTCCCAAACCCTTCTCGGTCCCTTGTTATTGTGCAAAGTTCAGTGTTTTTAAGTTGGCCATGGCCTTTAGACCAGTAAGCAAAGTCTGTGCTGACCTCATTAGTGGTTACGAGTTAGCATGTGAAGGTAGAGTTCTGTGTCCGAAAGTTTCTCTCCATATGCTGAACAACAAAAATGACCTTCTCTTTTTCTCATATGTTTCTCTCCATAACTAATTAAGTTTAGGCAGTCGGGGACTAGAAGACTGCTTTTCAAGGAGACGCACAAGAACAGCATGTTGCTGCCAAAGCTAAGCTGCTACCACAGGGTGTGTAAGCCAGGTTTAGAGAAATCATTTATGCTTCCTTGCTTTCTTGCTGAGAGAAGTGCTTGAAGTGCCATTTTTTTTAAGTGAAAAGAAGAAGTGCCAGTACTGCCCGTATTTATATGTTGGCGTGTGTATCGATATCAGCAATCTCTTGCTACTAGTTCTGATTTACAAAATGTTTTAACCATGTTATACTGTGCCTTCGTCTGAACTTTCTTCTGGAAATGTTTGTGAAATCATATTCTGTCAATCAAAAGTGCAGATTCAGAAAACTTTATGGCGGAATGATTTGGAATTGCTGGTGCACAAGAAAAAGTCACTGTACACTAAGGAATAAAATATAGTGGTATGAGTACTCGGAGCACTGGCTGAGAGTGACATTAGAACATTAATATCTCTCTGGTCAGTACACATAAAGCTGCAGCCGGTTGCAGTGGAGTTTTTTATTTATTTTATTAAACCAACATTGCAACCTTCAACACAGGGTTTTAGAGGGCTGCAGGGATGCACATTTGTGTGGGCCAACCTGGAAGTTGGCATCGAACTGACTCCCTCGCCAAAAAAAAATCAAATGGGGATTGTTTTATAAGATGTGTCATACTTTATGATACATGTTTTATTCCAGAAGAGAATCTTCACAAATGAACATTAGTTGTTCATGATTGTCGAAGAGTAAATGCCATCGGCAGAAGTAAGAAGCTATTGTTGACTATTAAACCTACATGGCCACATGTTTTCACGTCACCACCACTCGGCTCAAGGCGGACTTTGTTTCGCATTATTATGCTCATTAGTTTGGCTCGTTGGCTTTTTTAAGACATGTAACAGCTTCACGTTGCATGTGTGGGATATTTACTGGAGTATTTTGCTGTAAAACCTTTTTAGGCATGTACCCAAAAACATTAAAAAAAAACATCGACTTCGAGACGAGGGAACTGAGAGTGCCAAAATCCTAAATACATTCCTGCAGCACTCTATTGTAACCATGAAAACAAAGGTACTTTGTTTTCATGGTTACATGGTACTCATTTGAGTTTTCAATAAAGATGTTACAGTTTTAGAAAGGCACAGACAAACATTCCCCGCCAATACTTGTTGTCAGATCATTAAATGCTTTCATGCATGGAAGAGGACAATGGATAATATTTGGCATGAACATATATTGTGTTTTAATTTGGGACACTTGTTGTAATATCAGACTATTACTTTAAGTGAAAATTATATTATCATATTCAGCACCACTACTGCAAACTGCATCAGTTCTTATTGGCCATTATGGATGGATGGATGAATGGGGAGATAGATAGACTGGGTTTTATGACTTGTCATTTGCAAAAGGAGTAGACAGTTTAAATGGGGATATCTTTAATTGATAATTAAAATCATAATTCTTTAGGGTGACTGGACTTTTGTCACTATAGTTTATTAGTGGACTGGGTGGACTTCTAAAAGTTCTAATTACAATAAACTTCAGGAGAACTTTGCCCGCCTGTGCCAATATTTATATATTTCTCTCAGATATTAATATTTACATCCAGGGTGTCTCTTACAGGTTATTTTTCATTTTTGCACTCTTTGGGCTTCTTGAAGGAATCTGCCAGGAATCAAAATTACTAATCTAATAAAGGGATGATTCACCTCGTCGTCATTTCCCAAGAAAAAAAAAAGAAAAGAACCCTTATGTGCAAACTTGTGTGAATTTTGGGCCCTTCAAAATATTTTTTACTTCAAGTTTAGAAGCATCTTATCACAAGTAATGTCTTTAGCTTTTATTTGGGGCACCAACTAATAACTACATTTGTAAAACAGCAATGCACACTCACTCAGAGAAAGCTATCAGCACTAATATGTATAGGGCCACAAAAACTTTGTTTGAAAAACATATATCTTCTGAAAATTGTCTCTTTTACCCATTGAAACAAGATATAAGGCTGAGACATACCGCAACGACAGATACATGTAGACCAGTGGAATATTAATTCAAGAAATGGGATATGTTGTTTTAATAGAGCGTACAGATTGGCTTAAGCATCTATGAAGACTTCATTCTGGTTATTTGACTTCCATGATGTTTTCTGCATATTTCTGATATGTTTTGCATATAAAGTTTTATTGGAATTTGAATAGTAGACGGATCCATTATATCATGTCTCGTGAGATCGACAACAGATACAATACAATTTAGTAAATGTTTATCTGTTTTGATCTAAATGGATTTGAGCTTGTTTGCAATGTTAGCAGATGTGAATATAAACACATTTTCAATATCCAAGCACTGATGCTGTGAAGAATAAATACCTCAGTTGAGATTGCTTATTATATACTGCATCCTAATAGTTCACTGGTTTACTGCAAGTATTCATACAACTTACATTTCAAATCAAACAACCAACACTACATACATAATTATATTCTCACATTATTCTGCTCAAGTTCATTCCCCGCGCCCTCAGCTATAGTTTCATTTCTTCTAATCTTACAAACAGGTCAGGCCAGTCATTCTCTCAGAACTATCACACTAATTTACATCAGTGCATTTTGTTTTCTTGGCATGAGTAAAGCGAGGAGAAATATATGTCCTGTTGCTAAAAAACAACGACATACATGTCTTATAATTTCCTCAAAGTGTGTGAAGTATTTGCTCTTTTAAATCTGGATTAACGTAAAGTTGTGATCATATAGATTGCTGCGGTGCTCTTCCTGAATTGCACACAGGGAAATTCTTAAAAAAATATGGAAGAATTAAAATGAATGTCATGGTAAAGAGGTACTTCAATTGGAAAATCCATCTCACTTATTACAAAATGTGTGTTAAATAAATGATGGTTTTGGATCAGACTGCATATTTAAGAGCTGAAGTTGAATCAATTACAGCCATGTCGACTGTAATAAACAGCAGAAATGGACAGAAAAGGAAACTATGTCTATGTTTCTGTACAGATCTGTGAGTATCATTTCACCAACGTATATGACGACATATATAACTATAAACCTCATATCACAAAATAAAGAGTAGCTCAAGGATTTGTGCTTTCAAATAGATAGAACCCGAAGCATTTCAATAGGGTCAGAGCTCTTAACCTGCTGTCCATATTGCCTCTCACCATATCTCTCAATAATGTAATTGAAATCATTATTCGAAAAGGCGATTTTCTCTCCTGCTGCCCCAGAGGTGTGTTCAGCACTAATTGAAGTGGATGTCTCGCGTGTCTAGAGCTACTTCAACACCTTCTATCTCAGCACAAGTGCTTCTGTTACACATATTCAAGAAGGCAAAACCACGCACAGAAGTTTCACACTTTTTGTGCAGATGATTGTGCGTGAATTATTCTTGAATGCTAAAAATTGAGGGCAATTTTCTATGGCAACTGTGTGCGGCTTTTAGTCATATATACACACACATTGCTGCTTGTATTCAATGCAGCACTGCAGGCAGATGTTAGCTTTTTAGTTGGAGCAGAAGGGCGAGACAATGTACTCTGCATGACTAATGTTCAGCGTGTCTTTGCTTCTCTTTTTTATTACCGTTATGAGCACCGGAGTAATTTGAACAGTTGTGAAAGTGAACCAGACACCATAGTGGAAAAGGTCTCATTTCAGAGAGGGGCTTTACAGTGATCTTTTCTTCTTCCACTGAACTCTGTTTAATTAAAAAACGGAGAATAATCCAACAACATGGATTGCTGTCGCCCCAATCCTTTGTGTGCTTTGCCCACTGTCTGCTCACAAGTTTCCATCATAGAAGTATGAGCTCAGGGAGCACAACACAGTTTGTATTCAGTCTGTGTGACAGGCAGCAAACCACCAATCATGTCTGTCGAAAGACAAAAATTCCACTCAGCTGCCATGTTGTGCACACAAATGTAAGACATTAGTCCGGAAATATGTCACCTTGCAAAGGGACATTTAGAGTATGTGAACAATTCAAAAATAGCCTGTATGGATGTTTGATTGTTAAAGCACACCACCAAAATCTGCTTGTACTTTTCATATATTTTACATGTGACTTCTATCCTGAATTATAATATATATATATATATATATATATATATATATATATATATATATATATATATATATATATATATATATATATATATATATATATATATATATATATAAAACATTTACGCAGCTTTACTCTCCCACTGTGAATTCAGAATGAAATCTACACTAAAAAAGAAGTAGAAGTTAAACTATAACTAGATTAGTCTGCAATTATTTTGATAGTGGAGTCATTGTTTAGGTCACTTCAACGGTCAAACAGTCTTCAGTTCAAGTCTCTAAAATGTGACATTTTCCAGCTGTTCACTGATTTAGGTTATTAAACATGTAATATCTTTAGGCTTTGGGCTGTTTTTCACCAACTGATTTGAAAATGTCCCCGTAGTCCCGGGGAAAAAATGACAGCTTTCTTTCATTATTTAAAAAAAATAATTGGTTGATCAAGAAAACAATCAACAGTTAATCGTTATCCATCTAGCTGTTTGTTTGTTGTTTCCATCTTTGGGAAATAATTTGAAGCACACACAAAAAAAGTATTGCAAGCAAAACAAGACAAAGTACTGAAAACAAGGCATACACAAACCCAGCAGGTGCACAACCATCCGTGTCTAAACTCAGCAGGCAGGTCAGGCAAAAATCCATTATTATTACTCCACAATGTCATTGCAGATGTATCAGCCACAGCAAGTAAAAAATACATGTAAAAAGTCATACAGGTGCCACTCATACGTAAGCATAACTTCCATTCAGACGCTGTCCACATTGTAATAGTTGAACCGTGCATTAGGTTTGCATTACAGTCAAGACTTGAGCTTTTTAGCCAATGTTCCCCATGATTGAAATTCTCAGTCAGCCATCAATCTGCATTATAGACTGGTTTCCTCTTGTCTGGTGGGGGCTAACTGAAACAGATTGAGACAGCTCTTGCTCACTGCATCACTAATGGCTGCCAATGAAAGACGTCTCTGTGCAGTTGACCCGTGTGTTGAACAGGATCACGTCGCAGCTCAGAGCGATGGGGAGAACACAGCTCAATATAGGCAGTCTCTTCGGCATCAGTCACCAGTCAACAGCATTCCCATCCTATTGACTAAATGTTGCCTAGAAATAGAATCTAATCACAGGGTTTGGACAGGCTCTACTTCTCCTAATGGTTTACCATTAGCTGACTGGAACAAAGCCCAAAGTATTGAGAGATATAACATTATATTTCAGGGTGTCCGCATTGCATGGCAATAACAGGTTTTTATGTATTTTCATTGGACCTGCATACTCCTCTATGCTTGCATACAACAGCGCTGTTTCATGTCGAAAATGATTACTTATTCACCTTTTGTTTGAATCCTTTTCATAGTTTTTATGTTGGACACCCCTACATTAACCTGAAAAAAGGGCATCCTAAAACCAAGGCTAACATTTGGAGAATATGAACTATTCACTTAGCTGTGTTAAATGGATAATACAGGCTTGCAGCCTTAGTGAAACAACCTCCAAGCCATTTTGCAGGCTGGCCACCACGGTCATAATCTGCATGGCATAATTGACAAGGAACATAAGCAATCCTGTCAATTGATAAGATATTTGCTACTGGAAAATGCCCAGCATATCATATCTTTTATAAAGCCCAAGTCAGAAACAGTTCCACACAAGGTCTACCAGAGGCAGACTCAATAATGTTTCTCGACTTTTTCCCAGAGCGCCCATCATCGAAATACCGTTCAGATTTTTTTTAATCAAATGCATAATTACATATAGGATAATGATGCAGTCAAATATTTCACAGTGGAATAGTATCTGGCACACTGCTGATCAAAAACGGAATAAAAACCCCAGGGGACCACGTGTCTCTACAGAAATATAACTTAATTAGGAGAACGCCCAGTTTATATCCAGGTTGAGATGAGGATGCGGGGGTATGGGCCCCTCTCCCCTCTCGTCCAGGATTCAGCCTCCAGCTCCTCCTCTGATGCATCGTTTGCATCAGTACTTGGGAACACTTGTCCGCGCGCTGCTGCACCTCCCCACAGTGCATTCACGGACTCCACTTTACCAGGTGATGACAGACCAACGCTCAAGAGTGAACATGGTATGTTTTTAACACGCCTGAAGTCGGAATCAACGTAGAATGGAGACGTGCCTCGGTCACTGCCTTTTTATCATTTTCTCTAAGTGGATTTGGGTCTTCTCCCTAACTTCCATCCTGGGCGGAACGAAAGCAGAGCTTAGGTGCATTCCTTCATGCCAGCTGCCGCAAATTAAAGCTCTTCCCCGGGAACTCTCAGAGCTGGATTTGGCTGATTTTGGCGAGGCACCAACTAAAGATCTTGTTGGATTTACGGATTGGTCCCCGGGCGCCAAACCCGCCGACGGCGGAGACGAAAAGCACAACGTTGCAGAATTAACGGCGAGCGAAGAAAGTTCGTCCAAAGTGCCCACACGGTTGGAGGGAAATAACGCAAGTTTTCCCCAGAAGGACGCGTTGAAAGATCAGCGAAAACTTTCCGGCTCGAAAGTGTTTCCTGGAAGCGCTTCACCCGCGACTGCCCCTTCTCCCAGTGAGGGTAACGTAACCGAACATAGAACCGGTGATAGAAGAAAAACGGATGAAAATGGGGCGCAGGTTGATGTGACAGTGGGCCTCAATGAGGATACGGATGTGGCCGGTTGGAGACGAACACGGAGCGCGAGGAGCGCAGAGACTTGGTCCCGATTCAGACCCGAGGACGGGGAGGACGCTTCGTTTTCGGACCAGGAGGAGTTTGAGCTCACAAGTTCAACATTTGCACTCACCGGGGACACGGCGCATAACCAAGCGATGGTGCACTGGTCCGGACAAAACAGCAGCGTAAGTAGTTGATGCGCAACATATTTACGCACGGACCCCTTTTGACGCAGTGTGGTCCGCGTTCAGTCACAAATGTTGCATGGTCATTTGAGTAATTTAAAGCAGTTGTATTGACTGGGAACTGCGCAACATACGAGACGTAATGAAGGAATTATTACGTCTGTGTGATTGCTGAGAGGTTGCAGAGTTTGGGAGAGTCAGTCTTGCTTCATCCTCTCTCTTTTATTCTCTCTCGCGCGCACAAACAGATCATACTATTGTTTATTGATTAATAAACGTGGCAGGTAGGCTTAAGTGTAAATGAAAAAGATAAGCATACAATAATATAACTTTAATGATCTGCTCAGAGTTGTGTTGCTTTCCGCCCTCTATCATTGATTTGAGCTAAAGCCATATATTTCGTGTTTATATGAGATCAATAAACCTTTCCACGCACCATTCTTCTTACTCGAGCCATATCCGCCTTGCTCAAAAAATATTGAGATGCGTGATGCTAATAAAAGAAAGTATACAGCTCACTGAACACAGATAGTGAAGGCTAAAGTGAACGTCATTGCATAGGTTTATGAAGTGATTACACATTTACACAAAGAGTAACTAGGAGTGCTTTGGACAATAAATGTAAATATGGAGCAAAAGGTTGAAAATGGCTTCGTAGTAATATTGTAAGATACGTAATATGGATAAAGAGATAAAATAAAATAAAACATTCAAAGCTATTACAATAGATGTGTTTTGAACGAACCCAGTTTGGGAATGGGAGCGTCCTATTGTCTTCTGTTTGTCTAAGGTTTGGTTCTGAAAAGTCTATCAACCCCACAGAGGAAGGATGTGAGTGAATCTGAAGCACTTAAAACAAGATGCAAGCTAAGAGCTTTACTGTAGTCTCCACGCAAAGGGATTTTAAATTCTAAAAGATGGCTCGAGCTATGCACAGTTCAGCCAAAATCACGCTCACATCTCTTTTCTGGTTTTGATCAAGTCTCATGCAGCAGAGTTTGAATTA
This sequence comes from Clinocottus analis, assembly GCF_023055335.1. NCBI lineage: Eukaryota > Metazoa > Chordata > Actinopteri > Perciformes > Cottidae > Clinocottus > Clinocottus analis. The sequence goes on from NW_027176240.1 coordinate 8,049,135, forward strand.
TTTGTAGTCCCTAAATAGACTTTTCAGCTAGACCAGTGAAATGTGTCTCACTCTACAGTATAGCTTGCTTGAGATGTAGAAAGCATGAATTAGCTTTTTGACATCTTGCTGGCTTAAATTGCACCCTGGCAATTTTTCCGAGATGAAAGAAGCTGATTTAGAGGTGTGATTTAAGACTGAAGGCAGCGGGCCGAGGCTTGATCTGGAGAACCAGATATCCAAGGTTCTTGCACGGTGCGTCTCCTTTGGCCTCAGGGCTTAGCACAAGTGTTTATGTCCTGCGTGTCTTTCATTCAGTTTTTGAGACGTATAACGCATCGATTTATTAAATGCAGACAAGGCTGTGAGCCAGTTGAATAATTTGGCTCTGCAGATATGTATGCGTGTGTACCTTCGGCGTAGCTGTGAAAATCCATGATATGATGACATCATCTTAGGGCAGTGTGTCGACTGAGAAGAGCATGAGGCCAAGTCCCAGTCATGTATGAATGATTTATAGCATATTCAGCAAGACCAAGCCATTTTATTCAAATGTATCTAATGCTGCATACATTAACACTAGAACTGAACTGGAAATGTTTTAAAACATTTATCACTATATGAAAGTTGACTATTCATTTGTAAAACAGATACAAATAGGTGGTTAAATGAAAACAACACAGAAATACACCGCAACATTCTGATTAAAGTTACTTTTTTCAATCTATTGCAGCCTTAAAGGAATAGTTTAACATTTGGGGACATGTACTTTTTGCTTTTTCGTCTCTCATTAGAGTAAATATGTAAAATAAGCCATAGCTAGCAACTGACTTGGTTAGCATTAAGACGAAAAACAAAGGGCAGAGTGCTCGCCTCACTCTGTCCAAAGGTAACACAATGATCTGAGCTACACCTCTTAATTGTTCTAATTAATATGCTATAATTATCTTTATTCAAGTGTACACAAAAAGAGAAACAACTGAGACACTAAGAGGGGTATCGGGTATAGGACAAAGATCAGCAAATTATACAATATTAATACAAATAGTATCACATATTTGTGAATGTTTGGACTCATTTGGCGTTATTTTTTTCAAAGTTACATGAGGAACTTTCTAGTCCTACTAGACACAGAATCTCACCCCGCCTACTGTGTGACGATGTGTTCCCACTTCTGCATCGTGCCCCACCCTCGCTCTCTGTGTAGCTGCAGGCCAGGAGGCCTATAAAGCTCACAGATTGATTTACTCTTTTGAAATCTGTTCAAAGTAATAATCTATTTCCAAAGTGGCCAATGTCCTTTTTCCAAGATAATCACTGTTTTTTTTCCTCTCTTTTTTTAACGTATAACCGTTACAGTTCAGCCATAATTGCAGCAATCGGCTTTGGCAGCTAGTCACACATCAATAAACAACCGTATCTTACATGCTGAATAAAGAGAGAGCCACACTTTGTGAAATGTGGGTACATCGGCCAACCAATACAAAGGAAGTGGAAAGGCTCTGTTAAAAGCTTGCCTTGTTCAGATACATAATGTCCCCTTTAGCTCCTTATCTGGAAAATTTGCCATGTTTTGACACCTCAGACACTTTTCACATGTTCTCTACGTGAAATCAAGTTTTCACACTTCAACTCAGACGCTCAGACATCTGGTAGTTGCCTCGATTGTGCAGTTGCGATGTTTTTTTTGCAACTTTTAAATTGGAAAATCTGGCGTTTGGTTTTTGTGTGTACAGTTTGTGAGACACAAAGTCTGAGCTTTTTATTGACTATGATAATTAGTTTTCCTGACAAATTCCAGGTATTATTTTTTGCCAGTAATTTGCTGCTGAAGCGTAGTTGTTGTGTGTACTGTTGCTCTTCCGTTTGTCCAATTATCACAGTCTGATAAGCTGCAGTGCCATTTCAGCTTTTGAATCAACATGAAAACAAAAGAAAATGTGATCAGTCCTAAAGTATTTTACACTTGTTCCTCTGTTTCCCAATCAAAACAAAGATGGCAGCTCGCCGGCAACCTGGATAGGAAAACAGACCCAATGTCCAACCAAATTTAAATTTTGAATACCAAAAAAACTCCTAACAACTTCCGATTTAATTATTACCAAATCATTAACTGATTAATAGTCCAGCAATATAGCAAGGATTTGATTTGAATGAAATAAATTGTAATACAAATATATAATACATAAAGCCTAAAGTAAACTAAAAGGTGTATTTGCTTTATTCAGAACACTTTTGTGGCACATCCACGCTGCCACAGCCTTGAATGGTTTACCTACAGGAGCAAGTGAATAGATGCATCATTTCAATCAACTTGTGTTGCTGAGGATGTTTATCAAAGATCTACTGGGACTTTATTAGCAGCCAGCAAAAAAACACAACATGTTTTACTCCAGGAAATGTGAGTACTGAAAGGAACACTTTAGACCTTGAATGATCAATTGTATACTCCCCTCATGTTACCTTGAATTCTTGACAAAAACATATTTTTTCTTGCATGACTCTATGGCGAACACATTGCAAAAACTGAGAAATGTCTTAAAACATTGAAGTAGATGGGCTCTGCTTTTCACAACAGCAAAACAATCTCAAAACATCAGTTCACAAACCCTCTCACAACTCATGCTGTATTTTCCAATTCTCATTCATGCAGTCGTATGCTCACCACTTCCCAAACACACACACACATCTTTGCAACCATCTTTCCATTCATAACACTTCTGCAACAACCATCTCCCTCTTGCACAGGTGCATTACTCTCATGCGAGTACTTTTTCATGCAGTTTAAATAGTACGATTTCACCTAAAATGCAAATGTTCATCTCTATTGATCTGTTTAAATGCCAAATGTTCAGTGTATAACTGCCTTGGGCGTGTCTTGTACTCAAGTGCTGTGCATTTCGTACAATGCTCTGTTTGCTGCTGTCCCGCTGCATGACCTTTCGCCTTCTCGGTTGTTACTAACCCAACATGGAGAGAGCTAGCAAGCTGTGCTGGATCTATAAGCATGACACCAAACCATCTAAGACATCTTTGACCCCATGTGGGGGTGTAACCCCCTAGCCAATAAGCAGGGTGTGCAGCCCGGTCGCATGCGCAGGTCAACCACCGCTGCTTTGTCATGTCTCTCGTCGTCCCGAGTCTCACAAACCGCTCAAGCCCGACACAGAAAATCACACTTAATTTTTCTCATGCTGTGTTTTTAAAGAGCAACCGTTAATGTCACTACATATTTTACTTTAATAATAAGCAGATCAATAGAACATCTACAACATCTTGTGGAGTGTGGATGAGCAATGGCGGATCAGTGGTGAGCAGGGTCATCCTCCGTTGAGAGAATTGGTGGTTCGATCCCCGGTTCCGCTAGCCCATATCGATGTGTCCCTGGGCAAGACACTTAACCCCAAATGTCTCCTGTAGCTATGGCTACGATGTGTGAATTTGAGATAATCCTGATGGGCAGACGATACCTTAGCCACCGCCATCACTGTATGAATGGGGGAATGATGACAAATAGCGCTAAAGTACGGCTCCGTTTTAGAATTAGGCTATTTCTAAATCAATTTGAATCAATGAAATGTATTTTTTGTTGTTGTTGCTATAACCCTGGTTGGCATGTCTGGCTTTTCAGGTGCTTCAGTTTCCTCTCATAGTCCAACCACATGCATTAAGGGGAATCAGAAAGTCTAAATTGCCTTTAGGTGTGAATGTGTTTGTCATTCCATGTGAGATTGTTAAACTGTCCTGGGTGATGCCCAGTGCGTGATGGGAGAGGCCCCAGTCCCCCACAACCTTGAACACATCTGTCCCGTTTTGTTTCCACTCTCCCCAGCTGTTTTAAATGCCAGGCATTTAATGTTAATCACTTAACATTCTCCACGGCAGCAATACAGGCAGCACATTGTGTTATTTATTATATCGCAGGTGATGGATTAACAAATAAAAAGGTGATTGTGTTCTAATAGTGTTCAGAAGTATGAAGTCGTCAGTCAAAAGTGTACACCATCCTCTTTTTGTCTCCTTCTCTCGTGTGGATGATGCATCCTACAACTTGGGAGGTTTTTTCATAAAATAATCAAATTCCTGATGGAGAGCCTGTGTGCCACATCTCACTGACCTCGAGCTTCAGCTGGCTCTTTAGTAGTTAGAGCATCTGGTCTGAGTGAACTTCCCTTTCATGGCAAAAGGGAGCCTCATGATCTTTCTCTGCTAAATGGCCGCTTCTCTCTACTCAAAACCTTCTGTGCCGTAGTCTGTCAGCTCCAGCTCTGAGGGACAGTGATGGGAACATGGCGTGTAAATGGCCATGCTAATTTTCTCCCCTTTTCCAGTGTGATGCTATGTGACACGCAATGGAGTGAAAATATAAAAAATGTAATCAAAATCTGCACAATTCATATAATTTATCAACAAACAAACTTGCAATTGACATTCTCTCCTTAAAGCCCTTAAAGCCACCGGACTCCAGTCAGACAACATTGAACATCGAACAGTCATTTTGAAACTCGACAGAACCAATAAAAACCCATTAAAACCATCTTTCTACCGTTCTAACAATCAACAACTCTGGTTTGGTCAAAAATAAACCTTTAATTCACCAAGTTAGATGGGGAAAAATATCTGTTACATGCTCTCCCCAAAGCTACAAGACTCTATTGACAGAAACATCCATTTTGCCTCTCTCATCGTTGAGGAGAGGAAGGAGTCTTTCAATGCTAACTTTGGTGGAAAAAGGCTAAAAGACAAGATCAAGATACATTTGCACTTCCATTTCTTGCACTCACGCACACCGTATGGCCTTTTACAAATCCACCACTTAATAAAAAAAAATAAAATTGGCCGCATAATCTTCTGGTTCACATCTGTTGGTCTATCTAAAGCCATAACCGTTCAGCCTTGGCTCTCCATGTTATACCTTAGGGAGAGGAACTAAATATGATCAATGTTGATTTACTTTAGTCCAAAACACCTTTTTTTTTCACCATTTCAATGTGTGGGAGGTAGGTGAAATACGCATACCTCCCCCACATTGATTCTGCCTCATCAGCATAACGCCACAAAAAAACATGCACACTGTGATGCGTAGCTTCCAGCATATATATTGACATGCTCAGACAACGCTGTGGTCGCTGCTGTCCATTCAGAAGCCCAGCAGCTGCCCTCTCTCCTGATGGACAGGCTGCTGGAGGGGGAGGATTTATGTAGCATTGTTTTAGGTACTACAATGTATGAGTAAACGTCCCTCATCTCCCTGGTCTCTTTTCTTCTACTGTGTTGTCTAAAAGAACAGAAATACCTCCTCCAAAAAATCAAAAGTTAATTTGGCTGCAACAATGCAGAATGACATCATACCTTTTTATTTATTTAGCCTTTGTGTTGGCACTTTTTTGTGTTTCCTTCAATCAAACTCAGATCGTGCATACACTCATTTTTTTGTATGCGCTCTGTCTGTTTCACTGGTTTCCAAATTAAAATTCCAGCTGTATATATTTTTCATTTTACTTTCAAGACCTTCGACAGGTCGGTGTGTTTAAATTAAAACCATTACAGTCAGAGCCTCAGTGCTCCATCAACAGAAACACTCGTTGGTTTCTGTTGTTGTTGTCAACAACTTTTGGCCATCGCTCAGTCACCAACTCATTTTGTGTTTCAGAGCTCTTTCATTTTGCAGTGGCCGCCTGCATTACTCATTCATATGGTATGAGTTACACCATCTGGCTGCTGTAAAAAAAAAAAAGCCTCATATTCAAAACCCTAACTTTGATTTACATGCTGAAGTTTCCTTTTGGATTTATAGTAATGCAAAAACAGGAGATTTCAAACACTGTTGGTGAGCCTATAAGGCGGCATATGGGTGAAAGAAATTCTTCCCCAGCATATTTATCTAATCAGCTGTTTTACTTTTATTTATGCCAGAGTAAATGTAATTTATTAAAGAGTCCAGGGAGCTTTTAGCTTGTCAACATGCAACTAATTTTCTACCATTGCACTCAGCACTTTCTAATGGAGGGCTGAAGAGTTAAAAGCAGTTTTGGGGGGAAAAAAATGCAAACTTTTTGGCTGCGTTAAAAAAATAAAAACTACCCTCTCACTTTCTTATCTTGCCTGCATTGATCAGACCCCCTCCTTGTGCACACGAAAGCTTCCAAGCTCAGCAGGCTGCCGTAGCATAGCTGCTGAACTAGCCTTGACTTTCATTTATGGTGAAGAAGCAAATGATGCGAGAGGAGAAGCCAGAAGGAAAGCCGTTTCAGATGACTTGTCAACCAAGCTGCTACTTCCCACACAGCGCTGTTGTCTCGACACGAGTGAGACACTTTCTGTTCTGCTTGAAAGCCGTTGCTGGAACACGGAGTATCTGGTCTCGATCAATTTAAAAAGCCAGTTAGTTGACGTCCACAGATCAATGGTATCACCGTCTGCCAAGGTAACAGTATGTTGCCATCAGTCACATTATAGCTGAACTCTATTACTCCAGAAAGACATGTTTTAAAAACTTCCAGTGATATTCATGCAAGTCAAGTCCTTAATGCAAGCACAGAGGATGTTCAATTCACTGTGATGCTGCTCCTCTTTGCATTTGTGTATCAGATTTTATTAGGATAGCAATATATTTTTTTTTTCTGCAAAGGGATATTGTGAAGTCACTTTATAATTCATGATTGCTGTGACCTGCTATCCATGGGAGAGCCAACAGCTCTGACTTCAAACAACCTACCTTCAGCACAACATCTGGTCTACGAGGAAATGTTGCCTTTGTTAATGAAGTGATATGATGTGAAGTGGCAGACAAAAGCCTCTGTACATTACATGTCTCACTGAGGTTGTATTGAAGTACATAAGGATGTGCTTTCCTGCAGGCTTCTGTTGCTGCGGAGTGAGTTGCGGGGCTATAAACATTTTAATAGAAACAGACAATTCTTTTTTTTATTATTAAAGGGCATTAAATGATGCTGTTTAATGTGGTGATTTTATCAAGTGAAGTTCCATACTTAATGCTATACCGGCCCTCGGGGGGCCTTTGGATTTGTTTGTGAATGTGTGTTTTTTTTATACTTTGAAAAGCATTTGTTGTCACATTGTTAACACTTCTAGAGTGTTAATAACTTGTAGGCAGGTGTTCTCACCCTTCTCCCTTCTATTGTCTTATAGTTATGACACTATATGTCACCAGTTATCACATGTTTGACTACCAGCACTAAACAAAATTGTATCTCTCCCATAGAAATGTTGAATTCAGATATTTATATGTAAAGCTGCTAAAATCAATTGTATTTATAACAGTGGATCACATGACTTGTATGTAAAAGGGGTTGACCAACAGAAGATATAGACATGCATATGTCTATTCCTGTTTGAGCCTATCCCATCATGCATTGGGCAAAAGGTGGCCTGCTTTGGAAATGTCATATTTGTCTTTATTATTAATATTCCAGCCAGTAACTCTTGTAACAATTGCTTTTATGGAATCATCCATCTGTTTAATTGCAGTGGGTAAATATGATGACAGTTTTATTGATGAGGCAACTTAATTCCAACAGCTGATGAGGCTGGATCAACGAGTTGGTGTGACTGGGGATGAATCGTAATGCGTATTCGGTCCTGTCATTTGTCTCAGGTATTCACGTTTCAATAACAGAATCCCCCCTTCTGCTCTCTTAATACCACATCCCTTCTCTTCTTCACACCGTCATTTCTCAACAGTAATCTCTGCACCCTAAGCCCTGTAAGTCACCATTAGGCCTCCATTCATTCTTACATAATGATCAAATTCATCCCAGTCCATTTACCTCCAAGGTTCAAGATTTACAAAGGATTAGAGGTTGAAAAATCAATTTGCTTGCTCTTGGATGTCAGGTAATGCAGTTTGAAGATATGTTGGTGCCACTGCAGTCTAATGGGCTGTGCACTACATGGTAGCTGGCATGAAACGGAACACCTTTGTTGAAATTCAAAGGGAAAGATATGCTAATATGCATGGTATTATTTAAATCCAGACGTTAAGATCTGCCATTATCCGGTGTATGGTTTAAGCATTAAAAGAAGTAGCCTTCGTCCAGTGATTTCAAATAGCAATTGAATGGCTTATGTGACATGCTGAACTTCAAACACCTGTTCCAAGCAGAAATATCTACAAAGTGAATATTGTATCACCATATTGATGAGTTAACTGCAGCCATGGGGCTTTACCTTTCATTTTCAACATCCCTCAAATAACAGAAAACTTTTCTAGCCGACATAGTTGGATGCAAATTACATCTGACTGTAATCCTGGAACCTTTCCAAGCAAATGCATAAAGTTAATTGCCATATAGAATGGAGCATATATTTTCTCCTAATTCCAGACTGCTGCTGGCTGTTTTATTGCATATGACAGTGTCCATGAGGGTATGACTTTTGGAAGGTATAAAAGAACATTTAACTGGAAGACCATAAATCTCTGCAACCCAGTCTGGACACTTTGTACCATAGTTATAACAAGCTACATGGATTATCTCTGAACTAGTGCTCATATAGAGGATTTCATACATTCAGCACAAAGTAATAGCAGAGTCAGAGTTTTTTTATTCAGCTTATTCACAAAGAGGGCACATAATTAGGAAATCCAGCAATACTTTGAGGTTTAAAATGACTGCATTAACTGCAGACAATTGTGTTGTACATTATTTAATGTTTGCAATATAACATTTTTAGATATCGCGCAGGTACAGACATATATCTTTGATAGAAAACATAAATGAGCATAATGATGAATGTGCAGAGGATGAGAGACATTTCGGAACAAATTATATACTACTGAATAGTTCATGTTTGAGCTGAAAATAGTAGATTGTTCTGTAACGATTACTAAGTGTTTAATAATTTAAGTAATTTCTAAAGGAATAATACAAAACCTATTTTTCCATCTTCGAATTTGTGAGTGTTTGCTTCTTTTCTGTGTTTTGTGTAATTGTTGTTTTGTTTGTTGGACGTTTGATCGGACAAAGCAAAACATTTACAGATGTTGTTTGAGGATCAGAGAAATTGAGAACCATAATAACAGAACAGAAGTGTTGGTATCTACCAACAAAAAAAGGAGAGGTACTTGATTAGATTTCATTGGCTTTATGGTTTATGGTTTATTTACTGGATGCCCATTAGCTCACATCTTAGTGGCTGCTACTTTTCCTGGTCCACAAAAAGATAATGCATACATCCATCCATCCATCCATTATCTGAACCGCTTATCCTCATTAGGGTCGCAGGGCGTTGGAGCCGATCCTAGCTGTCAAGGGGCGAAGGCAGGTTCACCCCGGACAAGTCGCCAGTCCATCACAGGGCAGACATATAGACAGACAACCATTCACGCTCACATTCACACCTAGGGGCAATTTAGAGTCCAATTAACCTATGCAGCATGTCTTTGGACTGTGGGAGGAAGCCGGAGAACCTGGAGAGAACCCACGCTGACACGGGGAGAACATGCAAACTCCACACAGAAAGTCCTGCCAGACCAGTATCCGAACCCCACCTAGACCGGGATCCAAACCACAGACCCTCCTGCGGTGAGGCGTCAGTGCTAGCCACTACACCACCGTGCAGCCTATGCATACAAAAATGTGCAAAACATAACGTGTAAAAAACTGTTAAAAATAGTACAAACAGAATAAAACTAAAAATAGTACACTCAGATACCTAGTGTAGTCGAGGAGTAGGGTGTATATTGTGCAGTGCATCCATAATTTATACAAAGACAAATCAGATGACTAAAAAAGCAATGGAAAACATCCTGATGTGTGCCTTTAATTGTTTTTTAAATAACAGATTATCTATATGAGTTTTATGAGGAGGTAATAAATTCTAAGCAGTAATTGCACAAAAAATAACAATATTTGAGGAGGTTGGTTCTCAGGGATTGTAACTGATTAAAGAAATATTCAGGTGTCTGATTAAATACTACCTTTCTGAAAAACAGGAGAAGGCTTCAGTGAAGTTGAGTTTCCACTGAAAACCATGACAGGCAAGAGTGCATATATGCTGTATTAGTTCTCATTGAACACTGGATTTGCTGATTCTGTTTATTGATACAAGAATTAACAACATCAACTAAGAGATTTTGTTAGTGAGTAGTCTATATTTAGAATTGAGCCCTTGGATGATATTGTTTTGTATTCACAAATCAGAGTTACTGTGTTTGTGGTGTTGCACCAGTAAATTATATTTCCAAACATATGGTATGGACCAATTTAGCTTTAGTCCTGGAGCCGACTGTACATAAGGGACCTGAGTGTGTCTCATGTGTGCACGGTGTGTGTCTGTCAGTTAGTTCCAAGAAGGTGCGGGCTTTTATTTAGCAGAGATGAGGATGATTGACTCGTTTAATATGAGAGAAAGCCAAGAAAACGAAAACTACAAACTGCGCAAGCAAGGTTTTAAAAAGTTCAAATTTCTTGTTTACATGATGGAGTTCTTACTCGTCATACAGAATGTTACCCAAAACACTCATAACACTCGATAATTAGAGGATAGCCATGAAATGATGGCCAGAGAGTTTCCCCTAGAGAGTAATACTATCTGCAGATTTTACGATTGCACAGTGCAGACAGCGCCCTGCACTGCACATTTGAGTTTGAGGGTAGTTTGTAAGGGCACAATGTGTGGCTATTGTGGGAAAAATGCATTCTTTGGATGGAAGTTATTTGGATTAATATAAGTATTTTCTTATAGTATTGTCTCACTGTAAAAAAAGAGAGAAAAGAAAACGTAAAATGCAGTTTAAAATGTACATTATCATGTCTCTCTGCATCAGTAGACAAACACTCAGGCTTTGATTTAGGTTCTGATTTTCGCTGAGTAAAAATAAACAGAGGCAAATAGAAATGTCCACAGTGAGACCTTCATTAATATCTCGGGGTAATTTACAAGACATTTATAGCTTTTTATGTATATTAAGTAAAGGCCAGTTTATTGAAAACCACATACTACTTTGACACTTTTTATGATCCTCTTCAAAAAGATGTCCATGATATTTACGAGGTCTGTCTCTGCGCATGGAATGCATCATATTATTTATTCATTTAGTCATAGTTTACCAGCGGTATCATTTGCTGGTAGTCTACCAGGTCCTAAAACTATTATAGCATGCATACGTGATCAGCTTTTCCTCAGAGAATATACAAAAAAAGTAATGGATTGACATGCCATCTCAGTTTTGTTTTTAATGAAGCTACATCTGTCAGGGAGCATTAAAGACGTGTGCATCGATAAATCTTTTTTTTTGTTGTTTCACTTTGCTGTTCACAAAAGTGATAATTTCGAAGCTAAAAATCTGTTTGATCTGTTTCATAGGTGATCCTCATGTTGACAAAGTACTATGACTTCAACTCTGGCAGAGTTACAGAGAGTTCTTTATGGAGGTAAGATCTTCTATATGGTTACACACATGATGTCAAACTGATTGTTTTAGATATCTTCTAGTTTTTTGGATGCTTTGTGTATGTGATTGATGTTTATAGTGCTTTTTGAACATATCACTAAATTCCAGAGGAATAGAATTGAATTTATGTTATTTTATGTTTAGAACAGTTTATTATAATTCTAACAGAAGTTAAAACACAAGGCACAAGGAATATATACACACACACACACACATATATATATATATATATATATATATATATATATATATATATATATATATATATATATATATATATATATATTAAATCAGCTATATTACACTAGTTTCACCTGATTGTTCATCTGTCTGGTCTGCAACGTTTTTACTCCCACTGCTCTCATTGCGTAATTTTCGGCCACAGCAGGCATCTGTTTTCAGTGAAAAAGCTGTAAAACTCTAAGGCTCACTCATCTGTTCAGTACCAAACAGCAGACAGAGACAGTCAGCAACTAGCTATTAAACATATGGAGCATTTAGCAGCCAAATAGCCAGATATTTCCCTCAGGAGTTGGTAGAGACCAAAAATAGAGCCAAAAAGAGAAAATATTGGACAGTTCAATTCACTGAACGAATGATCCTTTTTCTCCATTACCAGAGGTTGTGTGAATAAGCAAGTGTTTGCTTTATTAACTCAAAAGCTCATGGTATGTTACAGAAAATCTGTTATTGCAGGTTTAATCTTCAAACCAGTTTGTGGGAAGCATAACGAGTTCCCCCTTAAAAACGGTTACATATTGGGTTCAAATGAGGTCATAGCAAAATTCAATTCAATTCAATTCAGTTTATTTTGTGTAGCCCAAAATCTCAAATACAAATTTGCCTAGGCGGCCTTTACAACCTGCACGCATATGACATCCCTGTCGTGGAACCTCACATCGAATCAGAAAAACCTTCCCCACATATGGATAGTAAAAACCCGTTCACAGGGAAAAAGGGAAGACACCTTCAGGAAAGCAACAGAGGAGGATCCCAAAAGAAAAACATGGGGTTGAGTTAGCACTCATTATTATTATTATTAATATTATTATTATTATTATTATTTACACATACAGCATTGGGGTCTGCAGGACTGCAAACAATGAAGAAATAAAGCCACTTTCGTCAATACACAAGAGTTTAGTTATTTCTTGTGACATTTCCCCCAAATGCCTACACTCAATGCAAAATATCTTTAAAAAAAATAAAAATGCAGAGACTGTTTTTTTTTTTTAATTTAATTTCATGCGGAATAAAACATTTTAGGGCTGTTTGTTTCTGAAATGTCACAAAGCTTCCGAGAACAGCATCAATGTTTATGTGACACTTCATATAAATACATCCATAATGAAGTCAGCAGAGCAGTTCGACTTTTAGAGGGCAATTCATATTTATATCAACGCATATTTTTTTATCTTTTTAGCCAACAGGCGAATATGTCCTCCATGTGAATTTTAAAAGATAAAAATCTGAAACATAAAATCACATTTTTACCCCAAAGCATCAATAATAATACTGATGATAGTAATAATTTATCTCCATGCCACACATAATATTCTTGTTTATTTTTATAATTAAAAGAATCTTCATTCATCTTGCAAATTGCTTCATGATTTCTGCTCTTTCAATTTTCTGCTTGCCTGATATGCGTAATGATACCATCAGCATCTTAACTAGTAGGCGTTTCTCCATTCTCCTTAATTCTCCACCACAATCTCTTTATTTGGTCCTCCTAATTGAATTTTAGGTCAACTGATTATGGGACCACATATGAGAAGCTTAATGAAAAAGTCGGGCCAAAAACCATCCTGAGCTACTTGTACGTGAGTCCAAACAACAAAAGGAAGGTAAGTGTCCACATCCTGCCTTCCTGTATTTAATGATTAGGTCAATTATTGTCGCTGTGTTGCAGAGTTTTTATACTTTTCTCGAGCATGCCTACAGATATCTGCTCTGCAGCGCATGACACAAGTACACATAAGCCCTGTGGAATGGATGCTGTCAAGGTGGGCCACGTATTCCCCTGTCTCTCTTCTTGTCTTGTCTCAGATCATGTTACTTACCGACCCGGAGGTGGAGAGCAGCCTGCTCATTAGCCTTGACGAGGGGGCGACCTATCAGAAACACAGCTTAGCCTTTGATATCCTCAGCCTGCTTTTCCACCCCGAGCAGGAGGACTGGATCCTGGCTTACAGCCACGACCAAAAGGTATAATCGTGTAGCTGTCGGGTGGCATGAAATAGCTGGAATAAAAACGGAAGCTGTGACAGAGAGAAGAAAACGCTGCTGAAGGGCTGTTGTGGAGGGTTCGCTTGTTGCTTCTCGTGCATGTGTTAGCTCGGATTGAGTGTTTGAGATGTTTGTTTTGTTTGATTATAAATCACAAGGCAGTTAGGCAAAATGGAACATCTCAAAACACAGGTTGGTGTAACGCTCAAAAGCATTCATTTTGACAATAGCGGCTAGCTTCCAGGACACGGTCTTTGTGAGCAGTAACATGTGTCGCTTGAGCCGATGCTGTACTTTCTAAAATAAAGGAATCTGCTCACCTGCTCCCCAAAACAAGTGGTAAAGTCTGGCTGCAGACCCAAGCTCTGAATGGATTTGCACCAAGCAACACAGGGGAAAGTTAACAAGAAAGACACAGCCAAACAATCCACAAGCACACACACTGCCGCACAAATGCATGAACACGAACCCTTCATTATGCTGTGTGAGAACCCTGCTGTCTGCTTTACTCAACACCGCAGACATCAAACTCGGCCTTCCCAGCCTGCTATTGCAAGACTTGATTTTGTGAGAGAAAAACAGTCAAGGTCTGAGAAGTGAGATAAATGGTGCAGCGTGGAAGATGAAAGCTTAGTTGAGAACCATCGTCGGGTCAAAATGAAGACGCCGCAGAGAAATTTGCCTTCAGGTCGCTCTATATGTCTTTGTAACGTCTTTTTTCCCTTTTAACTGCTTGAATTAATCTTGAGTTGGTTTTATTTTACATGTATTGATTGTCTGTTATGCCTTTAAAAAGTGTAAAGCTCTTAGATGATGTTTCTTATCCTTGTAAAGCTACGGGTTTAAGATGCTTGCAGCTCGATTATTATGGCAAGATGACAAGCGTTCTGAAGGCTTTGACATAAGTCCAGCTTTGCAGTAAAAAGAAGGCTAATGGCTTTATGGAATAAAAAGACTACAATGACAGTTAAATGACTGCTTTTATAACACCAATTAGGCCGAAATCCTGCTGATTTATGAAGGAGACACTTTGATTTTAATACATTTAACACCAATTTGTCTGTCCTCCTTCCCTCTTTTCCAAGGCTTCAGAACAAATCAACTTTCAATTTATTTTTTTCTGGCTTTAGACTTTACCAGTATTTTTACAGTAACTGATGGATTTTCTCATCACTGACACATTTTCCAGATTATGCACTCAGTAGCGCAGTATTCAAAACAACATCAACACATTGATGCCACAAAATCAACAAATCTTGACAGCTGCTTGATAATACTGTTAGACATACATCAGGAAACAATTCTCTTGGATATTATGACATGGAACATTATTCTTTATGCTGTAACTCATTTGGTTAATGCATTCCTCTCATATTTCAGCTCTATGTCTCAGTTGAATTTGGGAAGAGATGGCAGCTTGTGCACGACGATGTCATCCCCAACAGATTCTACTGGTGAGATCAACAATCAATCATTTGTCGAGGGTATTTCTTTCTGAGATAGAAATACTGCGATATTGCCACATATTTATTTATTTCCAGCAAAGCTATGAATAACAGACGCGCGCAGAACAATTATACATTGAATAATTGAAATGTATGCATTTTTAGCATTCTGTTCACAGCAGTAGTCGGGGAAATGCCTTCACTGTACATATTTACATTTTCTATCAAATATGTGTATTTATATGTTCACTGGCTTGATAGAAACACAAGTAAACGCGAGAGTTGGCTCTGACTGCATTATGAATACCAGATTTAAAAATGAGTAAGACGTTTCGAGCGACACATTTTATACTTGAAAATTTGTCAAGATATGTCACTTAAATGTCATTTTGTTATTAGTCAGTGGTGGACATACTCATAATCTTGTTTTAGGTAAAAGCATGAAAAGAACAATATAAAGATGTAAAGAAGTGAAATCAATCCCATGATTGAAACTGACTGAAGTATTAGCAAAATGTACTTTAAGTATAACACATTTAAGTACTTCCCCCTTTGATTGAAATGATCATAAATAACTTTCATGTATTCTTAATATAAATGCATGACTTAACTGCCAACAGTTCATAGACCTCCTGTCTATGTATTGATAAATTCAATGATACATTTTTTTCCCATCGCTTTTATCATTGATTGCTAAACAAAGCTAGGTAAAACAAAATAAAACTATATATATATATATATATATATATATATATATATATATATATATATATATATATATATATATATATTTAAAGGTCTATTTTGCTGACATACACATATGTCATCCACTGAATGGAATCTGCTCATTAATAACAAATCATGCACATATGATCCGTCAGTAATCCATTTGATATGACATCTGATCTATAAAACACAGAACCAGCTCTGATGTGGCAGATAGTTTCTCGGTGTCTCTCAGAGCGTTTTAGCGTTATTAGCTGTCGGGTGCTGCTACGGTGATTATGGCCCTGGATAAATGTTTAATTTATATTGCTTTTTATAGTTGTTGGCTCCAGAATGCCTTTCACACATAGAAGTAAAGAAGAAGGACCACTGATTAATCTAGGCTGTTGGAGTGACCTCCAGTACAGGCTTTTACAGCTTTTGCTTTGGTCTGGGAAACACAATTACCCAACTCATTAAATGTAAATGAAAATCACTTTAGTAAAGAGGTGACAACTAAGTAGACAAAACAAATACTATATCTTGTTTTATGAGGCTGGTGTTTTGATCTTTAGAAGGTAGATCTTCACTTCGTATTTGGATCTAATCTTTAACCTTCTCATGAGTGACTCTCCACCTGTGTGTTCTATATTTATCGTCTCATGCACACACAAGTCAACAGCCCACGTAGACTTAAGAGATACAAGAAAAATACTCCTTTATAGAAAATGGAGCCACCTAAATCATCACATAATGAGCAATAAAACGTTATCAATCATCTTCAGTCTAGCCTAAAACACAGCACAAACAAAGCTCTTTCTCTTCAAGGAAACATTTAAACCTGTTTCTGTCTCCAATGGTAATGTACCTAAACTCAAGTGTGCACACTGAGATCTTTGAGTTCAATTTTGCTTTACATAAGGCTCTTCACTGCGGGGGTTTTCCATGAGAGTCCTCTTATAATTAGGTTACTAACAACATCAACGGACCATCTTTCCTTGTACGTCAGGAACAATGTGCACTGAGCTTCCAAACTATTAGGCTGCAACGTTTCTGGAAAAAAAGAAAAGAGAATGTATTATACAGAATACAGATTGTACCTTACCAACTCAGGGATGTCCATGCAACAATATCTTAGGAGTGAGTTGTTATTATACTCACAAGGCAGGTATATTAAGTATTTAAAGCTTGGGTTTATATGCTCATTAAAAAATTGCCATCTGAGTTTTCTTTAGCATCATCCTGCAGTTGTGTTACAAGATGATCAAGAAAAAAAAACATGTTTTGATCTTCACATATGCTCTTCCTTTTAACTTTCCTGGAAATAAGTCAACCAGAACGTGCCACGCAAAAATATAAAAATAAAACATGTTCCTGACGCCATTAGAGATCAAGTATGAAAGAATTTCTTTCATTGCATCCTCTACTGCTCATCTTATCAGAGAAGATCTGACAAACATGATTTACAAAAACATGTTACAGCCACCCTTGCTAGGCAGACACACTGGTATGCGTTGGCTATGGGAAAACACTGTGTAACATTGCAGGGGTTTATTTAAGAGCAAGCGCTGCTGTTCACTGATAGAATTGGATGAAGTATTTGACAGAAAGTCCATTAAAAGAGATGAAGCTGTGAGGCAATTACAGAGTGCTGAGGTAAGCAGGAAGGGGCTTTTTATATTATAGTTCAGACAGAGTATAGAAAATGAGAAGAAAGCCATCTTCTGTCACAACAGCTGCTATTAATACAACACGTGTTAACTTGTCACTCCGCAGAATCTGAAGAATCTCTGTTGGAAGTGAATGAAATGGCTAAGTGCACCTTCGCTATAAAGTGCATTGCAGGTCAAATATCTGTCAGACCAGTGTTTATAGATAAGGTTGTTGAATTAATGGGCCTGTGAGCTAAGAGAACAAGGCTGTATTCCTCACAAAATACAATATATATATATATATATATATATATATATATATATATATATATATATATATATATATATATATATATATAAAACCAAATATTGGGCCTCTGATAACTGATAAATGAAACACTAAAACAATCGCTGTGTCCAAAATGCATTTATTTTGTACCTTACATTTTCAATTATCTTTGTTTTTGTTTGTTTTTGTACTGTTATTATTTGCACTGTTTTCCTTAATTAAATATTCCTCGGGGCAGCAGAATATTAGGTGACGATGCTTTTTGCCTCAATGCTATCGCGTTTATGAGGGTTCATCAACGAGAAGCTTCGGAGCCACTGACCTGAATGTGGCCACAGGATGATACTATTAATGCACACAATGTCAGAACTGATGCACACAAAGTCAATATTAACGGAGAAAATGTCATTATTAATGCAGATGTTTGTTGTTAATGCACTCAAAGCACAAAAAGTGATTATTAACAGATACAATGTCATTCTTAATGGTAATTCTTAATGAACACAGTATTATTATTAATGCACCCAATGTCAATATTTATGAATACAATGTCAGTATAAATGTACACATGGTTTATTAACTGACACGTTGTCAGTATTAACAGACACATTGTCAGCAATAATGCACACAAAGTCATTATTAACGGACACTTTCCTTGAAGCAGAAATCTCAAATGTCTTCCCTTATTGTTTAATGTTCTAGGTCCAGAATGGGTCTAGACAAAGAGCAAGGAATGATCCACCTCGAGATCAACGTCTCTGATGGACGTGAGTGACGCAATAATTTGATGTGCTTGACAACCTTGAAACATGTCCAAATTTGTTGTAGTTCCTAAACATTGAATTGAGAGAGCTTCTTTTCTTTTGTTTTTTTTTACTATCCCGAAACGTGTCGCCCCATTTGCATTGGCTGCAGCGAGACTCTTCATACGATTAAGCTAATTCATTTTTCAAGGGCCGGCTGTGACTTGGCTCTTTTTATTGGCCACAGTGCAGAGATGGGGAACTTCCACAAGGCCTTGTGTGTTAATGCTCTGTCCCTGGGGAGATTGCCTCATTTGGCTGATGCTAACACACTGGGACAGTTTTCTTGCTCTGCTTTATCTATTAGTGAGAATAAAGATTGGCCTCCAAAATTGTGTCTCTCTTCAAACCATCAGCACAAGCTAAACCTTGAAGGTGGACTACAGAAGATTGTTTGTTTTTCTCTCTATTATGTTGTTTTACACAAATTTCTTGCTTACCCACAGGGTCACAGTACATCACTTGTAAACTTCAGAATTGCTCTGATGGAAACAAGGGCAAGCCTTTCCCTGGATTTATCATCCCTAATTCCCTGGTGGTTCAGGATGAATACGTTTTCATCCAGGTGGGTTTTTATTACGAGGTCTGGCTTCATTAAAGGACAATTAAAAGCTGTAAAACCACTGCATTCAATTGCATCTTAATGTACAGCCATGTTTTTCATTAACTAAAAGGGGCCATTATCCTGGGAAAGGATGGCATGAAATTGAAATCACAATGTTGAGCATTATCCTACAGCTCCACTGTACCATGATGCACAAGATCCTAGTTCGTAGCAAACCCGGAGTTTTAATGGCGGCTTAAATTGTTTGATACATGCTGCTAGCAATCAGTGTGCACAGTCATGTTTGTGAATATTTACCTGACATGTGATTGAACTGCACATTGCACTATTTTGCTTTTCCAGGTGCCAGTAGGTGGTCAGTCTGTCCATTATGTGTCCTATAAAAGAAATGCTTTTTACCCAATGAAGCTTCCCAAGTACACTCTGCCAAAGGTAAGACTGTGTTTGGTGAGTTGTGCACATGCAGAGGAACAAGCAACAGAACAAGTGCAGCATTAATTTGGACTGTGAAACATAAGTTATTCCTTCAGGCTGTTTTGTGGGATCATGATGACTTGGTGAGGGTTGATTTTAAAGTACCGTTGTTCCCAGTTCGTCATACAGTTTGCCAAAAAATCCATTGAATTGTTTTCCCCACATTATAATCCTCCTGCAACTGTATTCAGTTATGCATAATTACATCTTTAGATCATGCTTTTATTCAAGACTCAGGCATAGCTTTGAATCCTTTTCCCTCTTGTCTGTACAGATATTTACTTGAAAATGTCTTTCCCAACAACGCGAAAGGAACTTTTTGAAGCAGAAAGGTCAATTTGCATCTGTACAAAAACATTGTTCTGCACTGAATCCCTTTCGCTAAAAGCGCAGCAGGGTGGCCCGGTGGTTTTTAGAGACCATGTCACAACAACAGCAGAGCTGCCTGCGGTGTTGATTTGATCAGTCTGTCCATCCATCCATCCATCCATCCTTGGATGTGTCAAAGCAGGACACACATCCCCTACCTCCCCTCACTCTGGAGAAGGGATTCAGTAAAATTGAATGAAGCCTGTCTTCCGTCTTAGTGCATGGCATGAAAGTGAGGTCTAATCGCTGCTGATCCTGACTGAATAATGTCAAGAAGTGACAAAACTGCCAGCTTGCTGCTTGAGCTCTGTGGCCACTATGCACACAGTAAAATGCAGATTCCCACTTTTTTTTTTTGTCGCGATAACTCATTTGAGTTGCATCTTAAAACCCTGTGGGCATCTGCAGTACTCATACATTTCACATATTTAGGACTTGCAGATAATCAGCACAGACGATAGCCAGGTGGTGGCAGCGATTCAGGACTGGCACCAGAATGACTCCTACAACCTGTACATGTCTGAGTCCAGAGGGCTGTTCTTCACCTTGATGCTGGAGAACGCCGTGTGCAGCGGAGGACCGGAGGGCAACGTCATGATAGACCTCTATGAGGTAGGCACAGACGGTGCTGTTGGGCGGCGCTCTCATCCTTTACGTGTTTTCATGTTATTCAGGTGTGCTGAACCAATTTAACTCACTGGCCTGGGTTTATAACTGCTGCAGTTTATAGGACGTGCGTTTTCATGTTTATTACCAAAACAATCAGCTCCATGATAATTTATGTCAATATAAGTTCAATTTTTTGTGCAATTCGACACTCACTTTATTTTTCTTTATTTTAACTATTGGCTGGACAAGAGTAAGGCTACGACCAACAATTATTTTCATTCCAACAGTTGTTTTTTATTATATTATAATTGTTTTAAGGACTATTACAAAGTCAGTGTTAATTGTTCATATCTGCTAGAGCCCAAGGTGAGGGATCAAATGTCTTGTTTTATCATTTGGAAACTCCAAATTGTTCAGTTAACAATAATATTTAGAGAAAGACAAGTAGGGCATTTCACAAGCTGGGATATTTTTTGAAACTTTAACTATATATTTATTATCACTAGAAACAGGAGAAGGAAATTGAAGCGCTCCATTTTTGTTTTTAGGAGTTAATGGACATTTTTTCATAAGGTTCTGAATGAATGTTTAATCCGAAAAATATTAAAGAGATTTATCAAAAATGACTTTAATACTGAGTTATACACTTTAGTAAAGTGCCTGTTAGCTTTATCCATCAATCCACTGACATTCACATGCAGTTTAGAATATCTAATCCACCAACTTTTATTTTACAATTTGAGGGAACTAGAAACTGTGTTTAAGATCACCATACAAATTGAAATTCGTGGTTTGGGGGCTTGAGCAATAACAAGAGACTCTGACAAGTAAAGACTCAACAGTCAGACTAAAACTCTGCTTGACGTTAATCTGCCGCGCTTTCTTTCAGGGTAGCCTGCACTGTCTTGGTTGTCTTCACCATAATGGAACAGATGTTGGTACATTTTGTGTCTCTCTCATATCTACTTCCTGCCTGCTTCGAATATATTTTTCATGTGACATTGTAACACACAAGGAAAAAAAACCTTCTGCAGGATCAGTCTTCAGGTAACATACTATACAGAAGTTTATAAAAACACTCGCATCATGTAAAGCCCATAGTCATAATACAGGGGAAATACCAGCTTTAACTTGTGCCCTGGACATATTTTATCTGTGTTGACAGATGTGCTATGAGGATTGCAGTGGCTGCACATGTATGCATCACTTTGGATTATCCTCATCCGCAGCCAGCAGTAAAAGCATCGCATTGTTACAAAAACACACCTAAGATAGCCATCAGCATTGGTTACTCTCACTGCTCACTGACCTCCACAGACATTTCATGTGTAATGTTTAATATGAAGATCTTACCAGCCACGGCAGAGAATCAGGATGGAAGGGGAAGTGTCTGCCCGAAGAGGTTGGATGTCGAGGATACGCTGCCTTTGCTGTCCAGAGCCCTCAGCTCACTGGGAATTGGAGGAGAGAAGAAGAGGACATTTGAGAGACCACCAGCACAGCAGGGAGAGCCTCTACATGTCTATCTATGGCTGAAGAGAGAACATTGTTAGTTGTTGCCTGCTGGACACAAGTAGGGGTCTGAACGGCCTCTGCTGGGTCGAGTGGGGGAGGGAGCATGATGTTGAAAGGACCCGAAACACCTGGTGATCCCGGGAACATCACTGATGATGTGTCCAGCAGCGATTTTATTTTATTTTTTTTAAATCTCACCTTTGTCCAAATATATTCAGCTTCAATGACGAGTAGAAAAATATGACATGGCAATTCTTTCTGGGACAAATATTTGTGCTCTTTAGATGGAAGAGAAATGTGAATAGCCGCACATGAGAGTCTGCATCTATGTGCACAGAAGAAGAAATATCTCAGGGCTCTGCCATATGTTGTTTTGATTCAGCAGAGTCCTACAGATGGTCCAAAATAGTGCTCCCTGTCAGAAAAACTATCACTTTAAGACATCTTTTCCTCTCCGAACTAGGCCTTCAGCTTTACTTAAGTCTGAATAATTTACGGTTATTTCTTTCCCCTCCCTTTTTTGTTATTTTTCCCCTACTGCTCTCCGGCTCTCATGTTCGCAGGTTGCCGGGATTAAAGGGGTGTTCCTGTCAAATAAAGTTGTTGAGAACCAAGTGAAAACTTATATCACATACAACAAGGGGAGAGACTGGCGTCTTCTTCAGGCTCCAACAACCGATCTCCAGGGAAACAAGGTGTATTGTGAACAAGTAAGTGGGCCACTGAAAAGAAATAGATTTGGTTATTTGGATTTCCATTATCTTTTAAAATTATATACTATATATATATATATATATATATATATATATATATATATATATATATATATATATATATATATATATATATATATATATACACACACACAGACACAATTTAGTTATCTCTCCCTTTCTCTCTCTCTCTTTCTCTCTCTCTCTCTCTCTCTCTCTCTCTCTCTCTTTCTCTCTCTCTCTCTCTCTCTCTCTCGTCTATCTATCTATCTATCTATCTATTTATATATATATATATATATATATATATATATATATATATATATATATATATATATATATATACACACACACATACACACATTTGTAAATAATTTGAAATCAAAACATTTCATAAACTAGCATTGTTCTATTGTCATGTATTCTTTCACCTTGTCAGTGTGTTAGTGTTATCATGGGAAAATGTGCTCCTGGAGACACCTACTGTAGCAGAACTATACCACAGAAGCAGTTCTGAGTACTTCAGCAGGTCTTCCTATTTCTGCAGACACATTTTGTCACTGCGATAGCGTCTGAAGAGCCAGCGGCAGGGGGGTAGGAAGTGGAAATGGACTATTAGTTAAATGGTTTCATTAATTTTGAAGACAGCTTTTGGTCCATCGCAGAGAGAAAAAAAGCTTTACATTATCACATAGTGACAAGAGAAGACAATACTAAAAGAAATGGTGTGGAAAGGTAAAAAAAAAATCATACTACTTTATGGGAGCACACTCAAAGCAGTAGAGCTAGTCAATAATTCAATAAAATGAAAATTAATACAATCCTTAACAGAGAGCCAAGTCAAACAGGTTCTTTTATCCCAATGTTCTCATTGGATTTTACCATAATAAAAACTGAAAATACACATTTTGATGGATTCCCATTTCAAATGGATATTTCAATATTAATCTTCCTGCATGAATTATTTGTAGTCCGTTTTATCTTTGGAGACCCGGGAGTGTATGATTATATTTCATCTTTTGTATTCTGAAAACATTTTACTTCTTTAACATATTTACCACATTCTGACAGATTTTCTTGTCCAAATATGTTTGCCCAGATCTCTGTGCCAGAAGATTTGAAAATAATAAAACAATTCTAAATCAATTCAGGCCAGTTATAATGCTATGGAGACCCGATCTGTATCAAGCCTTTCAATATTACATTTGGACTTCAGAAAACTAATCTTCTTGTGTTTGTGCTTTGCAGCCTTACTGCTCGTTACATCTACACCTTCACGTGTCAGAGAATCCTTACACCTCGGGAAACATCGTCAGCAAAGACTCAGCTCCAGGGGTTATAATAGCCTCAGGTGAGTTTTTTTATTATTTGAACATCCAACTGTTAACGATGGTCCTCGACCGAAATAAATTGGATCTTTCCCGCATATCTGATCCATGTTACGTCAGTGCAAAGAATTGCCTGAATAAACATTTAAATTAAAAAAAGAAAGTACTAAACATAGTGCTATCCTACCTTTTGTAACCAGGTGTGGTTGGACCAGAGCTGACTAGCAATAACGTCAGTATTTTCATCACGTCTGATGCTGGAAACAACTGGAGAGAGGTACAGTATGATAACTGTAAGGTCCCTCGACAATCCCTGCGTTCCTGCAACGGCATTTCTTTCGTACATGACTTTGCTGAACTTCTTAAAAGCTTATTTGATAACTGTTATTCGTCTCCCTGAACTTTCCTTCGGCATAATGTAAAACAAAATGAAAAGCTGAATTAGAAACAAGAATGTGACTGCGCTTTCAGTGCCAACTTTCAGCTCTGGCTTTTCAGTTCTCGGTGAAGAAATAAAGAATTGAGGTTTGACACGCAGCCTCGTAAAAAAGTGCGCATCTCTGATCTGTAAAGCGAATAAACCAAAAGGAGACTACTGAGGCACGAGAGCAACACTTCTTGAAGCTTTTGTTTATTCACACAGCTGAGACCCCTGTGTAGAGAACAGTTGGGTTTATACTTGTTCAATGTGTAAGTATGCATGTCCCGCATGTTGTCATTGGTGTACACTTTGTGTACACTCAATTGATCTCTGGTGTGATAAAGTGAAGCTGGTTGTGTCTGCAGGTTTTTCAGGAGGAGTACAGCGTGTTTTTCCTGAATCAAGGAGGATCTCTGGTGGCCATCCGACACACACCTCTTCCAATTAGACACATTTGGTAAGGCTCTCCAAGGGTGTACCCAATCTTTTTAGAGACTATACTCATTCTTCAAACAAGGACTGAGGCTGCTTTTCTGCTGAGGATTTTCATACTGAATTCCACTCTATTTGTGGCTAGTCTGTCTGTGATCCAACCATTGTTCTCTCCCTCAGGCTGAGTTTTGATGAGGGCAGAAACTGGGACAAATACAGCTTCACCTCCTCTCCACTCTATGTTGATGGGGTGTTGGGAGAGCCGGGAGAGGACACCCTCATAATGACGTAAGATACGAAGGAATCAACGCTCGAGTGTTTGTTAATTATTCCTCTGAGTAATTATATATATATTACCCCAATGAAAAGTTAGAGGTGTATATCTGAGTCTATTCAAGGTAATTTTGAGAGGTTTTATTGAGGGTTTCTCAATATGGATTGAAGTCAGTGCATTAAAAATAACCAGATGTTTAGTGAGTTTTTCTTATTTTAATCGACCCCATATACCAAATGTGTTGACCATGTACTTCTGGCTTGTCCGCGCAGCATATTCGGTCATTTCAGCCATCGATCTGAGTGGCAACTTGTCAAAACTGACTTCCGGTCCATTTTTCAACATCGATGCACATCTGAAGATTACATGACATGGCAGTTACACAATGAGGTAAGCTGCCACATGGTGATCAAACCCAAGTGAATCTCTTTGATTCAGTCACACCATAAAAGCATGATGGTAGACAAAAAGGATAAAGGACCTCAGAAATGTTGATGATGCATTATTCATCACAGGGCGAGGTGTGCATCATGGGAATGAAGAGAATCTTCCAAAAACTGAAAGCAAACGTTCTATGTGTCAAGGCCAGAAATCAGTATATTTCCCAGATGTCAGATTCCTGCCCATGCACGGAGGCAGATTTTGAGTGGTGAGTTCCCTGCTCTGCAGCTACTCTTTTCATTTCATTAAATCTAATACAAAACCCTTTATCAATCTCCAGAGGCAGAGTCTGTGAAGCAAACCCAAGGCACACCAGGAGGAGTGTTTGAAGAGTTATATTTTATGATTTAGAGCTTGTTATTCTTATATTTCTATCGACGCAGGGTGTTAGTTAGTATATGATTTAAAAATATGACAGTGTTTTAACACTTTGTCATGAATACACTTTATAAACAATTGCGGTTGTAATCAATAATCCAATATAAATTAAATAAATTTAAAAAAAACCTGGGGTTTAATGTAGTGAACTGTATTCTGTGATCACACATTATATGACCTGATTGATTTGGTCTTCATTTTATAAAACAGTAATGATCATATCTTCATAACCTAATTTAAATGACAGAAGAATGCTGTCCAAACATGCCCCAACATTCAAATATGTGAGAGCAGTTGATTTCTGCATTGTATCACATATATTAAGTGCACTTCATTAGGTTTGAATCATGAATAAAACAAAAGCCTTTCTCTAGAGTATATTATCATTTACTGTATGTCGAACAAGTGTCACTTCAAGTAATACTTCTTAAACCTCTGTATCGCTTGACTTTGTCTCATATTGTTTTTGTTTTATCTCTCATCTCACTGGCGCTAAATACAAGGTTTATTAAGCTTTCAAACTCTGAGACTGTGTGTCTCTCTGATCATGATGAAAAAAAAAGTGACAGATCCCTCTGACTTTCTCGAGGTATGATTGTACTTTGTTTAAACACGCACAACCCTTTTTATGCTTCAGATGTTTGATACATAAAACATCCAGTTTCAAACGATGCTGTGCTGTGAAAAGTTTTCTCAAGCCGAGAACACTTCTATTCACAGTAGACTTGCACTTATTGTGTATGATTTAAGCTGAGTAATGATATATTATAAATGAATGATAACGAATCTGGATAACTCCTAAGTGTTTTCTTTTTCTGTATCTGTTGTTCCAACTGAAACAGCGACTATGGCTTTGAGAGGCAGATTGATGGGAGCTGCGCTCAGGCTTTCTGGTTCGTTCCTGCAGCAACATCCAGAGACTGCATTACCGGGCACAGCTTCCTCAACACCACGGGGTACACCTGATTCCTTTGTGGCGACATGAGCAAAAGGGGTAGTGGGTGTAAAAATGTCCCTGGTTATATTCAAGCTCAACTTTCTTTCAAATCAGCTTCTACTCTGTGTGAAAATTGTGTGTGTCGCACGATTGGAGAAAGCACCTTGACCTTCAGAACCGATGAAAGGAGGAGGATAGGAGGAAAATCACAACACAAATAGGATCACAAATTGGTGTACGGCTAACCTATGAACTAGCAGCCACAATTAGTCGCCAGCATCTGAACACAACATGCTGCATTAAAACTTGTTACGAGACAGTGGATGATTCAAAATAGCTCACATTTCAACATTTTTATAAAAGCTGTTTTCTTTAATAAAAATATTGCAACAATAACAATGTTTTAAAACAGTTAATAGTGTTAAATAGCATCCAATACAAACTGATGGCTGATGTTGTTGAGCTAATCTATGGGGGGTATGGACGACAAAAAAGCTTAGGAACCACTGTTTTATATATATATATATATATATATATATATATATATATATATATATATATATATATATATATATATATATATATATGTATATATATATATATAATAAATGTTTCCTTGTGTGTCCATGTGTTTTATGTCTGGTTTTGCACTTGTGGTACTTATCTTTGTTGTTTCGGGTCCTTAATTAATTCCAGATATCGCCGGGCTTTGTCTAACAACTGCACTGACGGAACACTGTTGAAGTACAGCCCCAGGCGACAAAAGTGTCCCAGTCAGGCCCCCAGGGGCCTCCAGCTCTTTACCAGTGAGGGAACACTGGTAGCAACCCTGGAGAGAAATGTCACCTTCTTGGTCTTTCTGGAAGAGGTGCTGACTTACACTTCATCAAAGCAACAGTAGAGTGTATTACAGCGAGACACTTGAAGGCTTCACGCTTTTCTCTAATGTTTTATTTGTATATTTAGATGCTGTCAGAGTGACTGAAGCACCAGCGTATCAAATAAATATGCAGTGACATGATTTACCACATGACCTCTTTCTTGTAGATATTAGGGAAAATGCACTCTGTTACTTGTCAGCGAGGACACTGAAAAAACAAGAGACTGCAGTGAGAGTGACAGTATTGTGTTTTCTTTTGGAAGGGCCTCGGCTCCATGACAAGTATAACAGTGGACTTTGGCGACGGCACAGCGATATCGTATGTTAACATAAGCTCCATCGACGACGGGGTCAAGCACATCTACAGTAAGGTTGGCATCTACCAAGTTTCTGCGACAGCAACCAACACTCTGGGCTCTGATAGGGTGATCCTCTATCTCCACGTCTCATGTGAGTGAAATTATTTCTCATCTCGAAGTGAATGCTACTACATTGCCAATTGCTGTATTATTCTTTAATGCATTTTTTTTTAATGTAAATACTAGCCCCTTCCCTCTTGAATACTCTTTGTCTGCATTATTTAATCAATTTTACTTCCTCTTATCACCTTCACACATAAGACGACACATTTTCGGGACTAACTTTGTTTTCCTTAATATCATAGTGACTAAGCCATGGCCTTGATCCTTTAGCACAGTTCATTGAATACTCTATGAGCCTAAGCCAACAGCCTTCAAATAGGTCGAAACACTTGAACTTGTAAACCTTTACAAAGCCAATATAATTGAAACACTTGGACAAACATGCTCACACACAACTCTTCTGTAATTTCAATATTGGCTCATCAAACCGAGGCCACATCCAAAATCTCCATCCAACGTTTTGAGTGTCACTTGCCTCTGTGCAGGCATAAAAGACAGCAGTTTGTGCTCTTTGAAAGAGAAGAGCAGCTATGCACGGTTTGAATTCAGCTCATTGTAATGGTTGGCATCTAAATATCCACAGACCCTCGTCAAAACACTCCTGTAGTGCAATCAACCTCTCCATTGTCTGTCTATCATACATGCTCGGTGTGTTTCCAGGCACAATGCCATTGCTTTACCCAAAATATGACTCAAAAACATGGATTTTGTCCTCAGCCACATTCTCAGAATTTCTTTTGATTATAATGTTAATTTTTTTTCTCTCTAAAGGTCAACTTGAACAGGTCCAACTCTCGGCTCCTTCAGTGGTCGTCAAGAACAAAGCAGTAAACCTCACCACAGTGTTACGGCCCAGCAGCGTGGGAACAGTCAGCTATTACTGGTGGTTTAATAACAAAACAGAGGTCAGCTTTACTTTACTATCCTCTTCCATGTAGCCTGTTTACTGAATGGAGAGAGTCACAGGTCACAGTACATTTCTGTGTCTTTGCCTTTCAGCCTGTTGTCACTCTGGACGGAGCGATGTCCTTCACTTTCTCCAAGGAGGGAAGTCACACCATCACTGTTCAGGCTTCAGTTGGCAATATTGTCCATCAGGACCAAATTACTTTGGCTGTTTATGGTAAACTCAACGCACACAGAGAACCTCAAAATAAAATTAGACATTGAAAATTATGGAGTCAATTTTCTGTATTCATATTGAGAGGGATACAAAAAGGTTTTGAATGTTGTTTTACCAGAAAATGTTTTTTTGTGGCATTCATCAAAAGATGCTTTGCTTAGTTTGCAAAGCATCGGCCACGTAATAACAGGTGGTTGTGTGTGAAGCGAACTTTAAATCACTTACTAAAAGCTCAAGTATGTGACCTTTCCAAAGTCAAGAATGAAGGTCAACATTGAGCCATTTTTCGATGTTTTAATTCCTTCATATTTTCAGGGTAGCTTGTAAAAATTGCAAATAGCCAATAACTTACACTACCATATAAAATACATTGTAAACAGTATTTTTCTTTCTTTTTGTCTTCATTATAGACATCCCCGACATATGGGACAACCAACCCACCATTTAGCTTGATGAATAATTACACATACATCAAACCATCAAAACAATAGCACATATATAACATAGACAAAGTGAAGTGTGTTGTACCAAAAATGTACTCAGCCACACACACACCAAGTTAATTATAAAGATTAAAGTACAAATCATGTGTCTCCTCTAAAAACCAACATACAATACATACACAAATATACTTATCCTAGGTCTGAATTGTATTTCTATGTCATTTCAGATTATTTTCGGTCCCACATTTTGGGCTTTTCTTCTAATTTGGACGAGCTGAACCCCGAGGTGTCTGAGTGGAGAGAGGACATCAGCCGAGTGGTGAAGAGCAACATGGTTCAGGTCTGTTTTTAATATGCAACCGTTATTATTAAGACCATAACACAATCAGGGCAGTGGCGGGCTGTCAGAGCCTGCTAAGCCTTCTCGACTGGCCTAAACAGAATTACAAAGTTATTACTAATATTTTTTGTTATTTTTTTATTTCTAAAGTTATAGCTGATCTAGAGGCACTGAATTTGCAGGTAGAAAATCCACGGCCCGCCACCGAATCAGGAGCCAACTGAACTCCTCATTCAGAATCTAGCAATAAGCTTTGCACTTGAAACTCAAGTCCAATAAACCACTGACATTTCCATTCTTTGTTTAAGCTGCGTGTGTAATGCATGCATGATGTGGTCTTGTGTCAAGTGTTGCACTCCGCTAACTGCAGTGTATTTAACCTCAATTGCTATCTCATTGTCATGTTAACCTCAACACACTGATATTGCGCTTCACCTGAAATCATCATTACAAGTACAACCTTTCAACTGAACTTGTTTAAGGGGGCAGTACAAGCATCACTGTGGTAGTTGCCATTTGCTCTCTAAAGAGCTGAATGCCATTGCCTTGAGAGAACACCAAAACCGCAAGTAAAAAGAACTTGACTGTGGTTAAGTGCATCCGGTTTCCCCTCTCAGACTCTGTGGGTATGTCAAAAAGCAGCAGGTTATGTAAAAGACCTGGATACTGAGATCTATATATATCCTACAGTAGCCCTCAGTATGAAACATTCACTTTGACCTTCTGTCTTGTCAGATATTACCACGGTTTACACTGGGAAACTGACAGGAGACCTCTGGTTACGGCATAAATGCACTAAAAGCCCTGGCCTTTACCAAAGACTGTCAAATTGAGCTTGCATGTTTCAGTTGATCCGTGCATTATATCTTGACAGTGACTGGTACTTAGGCAAATGATGTATGAAGCGGTGAGCCAGGAGAATTTACTCATTAATACAGAGTCGAAGCAGAGAATATCAGTCCAATTAGGAAACCCTTTTTTAATGATGTTGTGTTGTTATCATTAAAGGTCACAGGAATAAATGAGGAGCAGCTCCTGGTCACAGTGCTCCCAGGTTTACCAACAACAGCGGAGATTTTCATCGTTCCTGAAAAGAAGCCAAGAGACGGTGGCATGGATGAAAAGTGGGCACATCTGGATCAGGTACCGTCATCAAGTTATTGTTATGTCCCTCTGCAGATGTTCATGACAATGTGGCTTTTTGTGATAATTACAACCGCACTAAAGTAAGCAGAGGAAGTCAAAAGACTCTCCAGAGTCTGGAGAGAGGATATATATATGTTCTTCTTTTTGCTCTGAGACTGAGGCACATATATATAGGCCTGGAGGATATGTCCTTTACATTTTGAGTGCCATACAACACTGCTGATCGATCAGCTTGAGCTATATAGCTGTATTGAAGAGACATTTTAATGGTTGGACATTTCTCCCACCAGAAGGTTACATCTTGCTTGAGTGGATTGACATTTGCAACACAATATTTGTACAGAAGCATGGTCTTCTAGCTAGATGTGAAAAACAAGTTATAGGCACATGAACATGGAAAATAATAAATAAATAATCCCCTTGCCCCTCCTCAGTATTTTAGCATATTGTTTTCATTAGGCTGAATATAAAAGTACATTTCTCCTTCAAATGTATTTCATCAACTGTTACAGTCCAGTCTTCTTGTGTTAACTGCAAACCATTTAGCTTAACAGCTTTGCTCTTAGGCAACATAATGTAAAGAATCCTGTGCCATAAGTTTATCAATTATGTTTTTCCCGCTATAATGTGCATAATGAGTCATCAGCCTCTATTCATCATGGGAGTTGTACACTTGCCAATATAAGTTGATTTTAATGGCTTTTCTATAGATTACTGTAATCATCCTCAATTATCTCACTAATCACTGATTATTCTCCAGTTTAGCTATAAAGTGTTTTATATTTTACACGCTGAACATTTAAAACATTTTACTACCTTCCAGGCAGCATTGGTTAGTGCTTGTATAGATTTAAAACTTGTTTTTCCTTGCGGCAATACATCACAATGAGCATCATGTCCACATTTATTTTTGTCAAAGTTACATTATTGTTGCATGGTAACACAGTTTTAAGTGCGGCTTGATTTGACAAGTCTGCACTCTTTCACAGCACAACAATAAGGGCACGTTTGACAGAAATAAATGCAGACATGATGCTCATTTTGATGGATTACTGGAGTCAAGCAGATTTAAAGTCTTTGCAAATGTGTTTGGATACCATGGTGAGATGATTGGACACCCTGGATACATGGCACTGTAGGAAAACCGCTATGTTATTCTTCTGGAAAAGGTCAGCAGTAATGAGGAGTGAACATGTTTTGTAGTAATTGGGGTAAAAAATGCAAAAAACGTTGGTATGGTTCATTAAGTGAAAACACACACAGAGAACAAGAGAAATGTGCTTTGTTATCAGCATGCTGGCACATAGGGTAATCTCATATAGCTCCATAAGACATCCTCATTTAGTTTTTGAGTAAACCCCTTTGATTTCCCCCTCCCACACACACACTCACACACACAGCTGTTCCCTCCCTCATAGAGTAATGCATGATGTGAACACTAGAGGGCAATATCTTCCCGTGTAAAGGGACTAAAACAGCATCCGTGGAAGCGATAAAAAAAATACTAATTTCTTGGTCCATGTTGTCGCCTCACTGCCACCTTTTAGAAGTTTGGAGGCTTGCCTCAAACTTGTGATGATAAAACGAAACCACAATCATTTCAAGTCATGATGCTAAATGCTTGGTATTATTTTTTTCTGAAGGCAAAATAAGATTGTTCAAAAGTAATCTCATAACATGTTATAGAAAGCTATCAAATGTATAAACAAAACAATAACACAGCTAAACTTAAGCTAATGTATTTATCATAATGAATGGGACCTCAATGTATCATAAGTAAACATAATTTTGCTGGCTCACAGTCAGTCTTGAACTAAGTTAATAGATATTTAATTACATTGATGCATCATATAATTGGCAGCATCGAGAAAGGAGACAAACTAGGGCAGGCGGCCTGGATTGGGAATTAAAGAGATGTATTTATCTAAAGCCTGTCTGATTACCTGGCAGAACCTCACAGACAATAGGGTAATAAATCTTCAGTTCACCGCTCTCATCTCGAGTGAATGACTTGCAACGTGGATGCATTAAATGAGCGTGTGCCCACACTCACACACATGCATGTAGTGAGTGTATGTGTGGTGCAGCTTATTAAAATGTGTAATAGATTTACTGACCCTGATATGCCACTAGAACAAAAAGTAATTATTCATACTGTGTAGAGCGGTCTAATTTTAACCAGTGGAAAGATTTTAGAAAAAGCAAGATGGAATTAGTGAGGCATGGCTAAGGACTCAAATGGGCTCTGGGAAGGCATTTTGGTCTCCTGTTAAATGACTGCTTCATCTAGGTGTGAAAGTAGGGGAACTTGAGGCACTTCAGGGGGAACAATTAAAAGAAAAAAACATTCTGATATTAGAACATACTTTGATTTCCAATAGCTTTGCCTCACTGAACTTTAAATTATTAAATGGTATCTTCTGGAAATACTGAACAACAATAAAGAAAGCGGTAAGAAATCCAGTTTTGATCAAAATAGCAATACTTTTTATTGTTACGTCACTGCCACAGCAACGGGGCTGCCCTTTTACCTGATTAAAATTCCGCCGGGTTTCGATGCAGCGGGTTTCGGTTTCCCGTGTCATATCAACGTTTGCTCCTCTTTAGAAAGAAGCAAAAATTCTGATTCATAATTCAGGCTGTTAGATGAAATGACTGCGGTTGAAATATTGATGACTGTGGAATATTGCTGTGCAGCCGCTGCTAACTGAGTCTTCTCTGCTCCATCACTCCTCCTCATAGCTTTCTCAGGTTCTGCTAAGTGCTTTGAACCAAGACCTCATCCAGTTCACACTCAAACCGGGGGTGCAGGTGAACGTGTACGCCACGCAGCTGTCTCCAGGTGAGTCTGCATCCTCACCCACACTCCTACTCCAACAAATGGAAGTCCCATCCTTTTTTAGGAGAGAGTTGCATTTCAGGTGGCTGTCAGGCCAGACTTTGTGCAATGTTCTAGTTTCAAGATGAAGTCTCCATGTTTTAAAATGTGAACTGAAGTCTCGACTGTTTTATGTGTTTTAATCGTATTATTGGTACATTGTTGGTGTTAATATT
The DNA here is from genome assembly GCF_023055335.1 of Clinocottus analis. Taxonomy (NCBI): domain Eukaryota; kingdom Metazoa; phylum Chordata; class Actinopteri; order Perciformes; family Cottidae; genus Clinocottus; species Clinocottus analis. The sequence continues at coordinate 8,083,517 of NW_027176240.1, forward strand.
TTTAAATGCCCAGGAGAGAGGTATTGATAGCGAGGGGCTTATCCTGGATAGAGTATAGTAAGAAGAGAAGAGAAAAAGTTGATTAGATTTAAGCTCTCTCAGTCACGAATCTTGATTATTGTCAGAATAATAAAACAGCGGTGATCTTGTTATGTCATTTATATTCATATGAGATTAAGAAAAAAACATTCATCCTCATTTAGCCAGCATGTGCACTCAATTTTTCTTTTCTCCCTCGAAGCTCCTCTTGTGGACAGCAGCGATAGCGGCCACAGCGGAACTGCAGTCATCATGCTTGTGTCAGTCGTACTGATGGGCTTGGCTTTCTTTGTCTTATATAAATTTAAAAGGTACAGTATACTGGATGTAATGTATTTGGGCTTGTGCGACGAGAAATCCTCAGATTTTCAGGTACATATATTTATGATAACATATATGTTAGTGTTTTGTGTGTGTTTGCATAACGACCCTTTTCGGAGTCAGCCCCATTATCTACTAGCGAGCATCTCACTCCTCACTCTTCAAACTTTCCAGAAGTATTCAGACTCCATATATCTCTGAGTTATGGACACCCGCGACACAATAATAGCTTGAGGAATACGACAATTCCCCTCTGTCTCAATCTGCAGAATATTACAGGGAATGACAGTCTAATCAATTCCTCGAGAGTGCTGAATGGCTGTCAGAGTCCTGCAGTTATCAATATTCATCTATCCGACAATGTGAGGGTTGACCTTTCGGAAATGCTAAACACAGCCATCCAAGGTGAGGCATACTCTGCAGAATGGCAGGAAAGGTTGAGGAGATAAGCCCTGAGACAACATATATTATACAGTGAGGGACATACAGTAAATAGCATCCTCTGCTGCAGGTAATCCCATGCCAATCATCGAGGAATGTGTTAGTTGCTCTGTAGTTTGCAGGATTTTACCCATTATGATTTGAAACATTACTTAACTTTCACTTTCAAGATCTTAATTACAACATTAAGGAATCAACTTTCAGTTTCTAAAGCTGCCTCAAATGTCATCGCACCAGCTGCGGCACAAACTCACAAGGGGAGACTTTGAAATTAGAAATGCAAGATGTTAGTTTTAAGTGGAATTGTGGGTGCATCTGAGGGGATGAAAAATTGATTGAAAACGGAGGTGAACAATATGAAAGTGAAAGAGCAATGCCCAGTGGAATGTGAAATGCCCTAGTTTCTAGCTTTCAAGCAATCCTCTCCCATCCTTAACAGTTAAAAATAGTGTGTGACACATTATGCTTAGTGAAAGCATTAGTGAAACAGACCTGATGGCAGGTTTCCATTAGCATGCCTTTTTTTAAATCTTTTTTTTTTCCCCGTCTCTCTGTATGACCTCCAGGAAGATCCCGGGCATCAACACATACACAGCAGAGCAGCCTGACAAAGAACAAGAGGTCATCCCGACAGTGACCTCAATAGATATCCCAAACCCTGAGGGGGAGAAGCTGACCTCACTGGATCATGTGGATGTACAGTTGGACTCAAAAGGCAGAGGTAATTATGTGTCTTCCTTTAAGCTATAGCTATTCCTCAAGAATATACAAGGTAGTTGATATTTTCAGGTTTCTATGTTGAACTATTCTCGATCTAGTGTTTTATTCCATCGCTTGTCAAATTGGTCATATTGTTATAAAGACTGCAGAATTACTGAAAGGGTTAACTCATCCTAATGAAGAAAAAACATTTCCTGTCGTGGTATTTGGTGGTAGTGGTTTTATTTGTCACGGTTTTGAGTTATGCAACAATTCCATTGGTATAACACTGTTCCTTTAAAAACAGTTGACACATGATGAGTAAAGCCATACGTGCACAGTGACATCACACTTCCATCACTTCGGATGAAGCCTGTATCGTTAGCCTGACAAATGCAAGGATGCTTTTCCTGTTTCGTTGCGTGTCCTGGACCCGTATTCTGTGTTTTCCCTGCAAATGTGCAGAAACATTCATGCACTCTGTTTGAAAATGTAGTGATTATTCTTGTGAATTAGTACAAAAGACTTGAGTTGGAAAAACATTCATGTCAGCCAGTTACTTGGAGAAAAACCTGGTAGATGAGAGGAAAAAAAGTATGTATTAACCAGGATAACCTTTGAGCTCCAAACATTTCTTTTCTTTATTCTGATATTTGATGCTCAACTTGTTTTACATATAGATATGCAATATTTGAGAGTACGTAGAAGTACATATCATGTTTAAACTGATGATTTTCTTTTTGCTTTGTGTGTGATTTAATTAGTAGTTCTTTAAAAAATATAGCAGTGTTTTGTAATCCCATGTAGGATGGGCCAAATGTTTGGTGTGACATAGAAATAAAAAGCAAATACATTTTGTATGTTCACTATTACTCTACCAGACTACAGACTCACTTTCATAAACCACACACAGTTCAACTATTGCTCTGAAAATGTTAATTACTTTACCAAAAAAGCAACATCACGTCTTTGTTTATGGGCTGCGTTTGGTGCTAAAGTGACCGTGCCTTTACCTGAACATTGTTTCTGAAAAGACTTGTTGTTTCAATAGTTACGATGATTATAATTACACATCTCAAGGATTATGTGAGAACATCTTAATTTGTTCTGTAAATTGAGTGAACTGATCCTCAAGTAAAGCAAATGAAGTTGTCAAAAACCAAAAAGGAACAATGCTCACAAGTTGCCGCTCACTGAAAGGAAACCGATACATGATATTCAGTTATTGTTAAGTACTGATGTCGTTCCACCTGCCCCTGTATTGTCCTCCAGGAGTTACCAAGACAAGTTATTATTATGTGCAGTATATTTATGTATTTGTCAACCTGAGTTTGTCAAAGCAAGCTATTAGTATTCACAGGTAAGTGAAGCGCAGTCAAATTCAAGCTAAAGTGATGAGAATGTCTGGGTGAATTATTTGACCCAATAAAATAATTAGTGCATCAGGAAAGTAGCGGAGTGGTGAAAGCATTTTCATCAAGAAATATCTCTGAGTTTCCAGTTGATTTACTTCTAAACAATCGACCCTTCCAAGATGAATTTGTTTGCGTGCAAAAATGCACCCCTATGCAAATGGGTACATAAAATTCCTGCTCATGTCTCTTTCCTTTTTCCCCCCCTTGTCAGGCTACCTGCCATCTCACACTGACATCAAGCTCTCTGATGAAGCGCCCCATGTGTTTTAATGTCGGGAGTCTATGACCAACTCGAAAGCAATACATCTTCTTTGGCAGTTACTTCCAGCAAGCTATGAAACCACGGTCACAATGAATGGTCTCGAGTGTTTTGCTACCCATGCATGGATGGACCAGTTCACACTGTGCTGCCTAATCCCTCTGAGGAGACTGTACAGATTTATACTTGCTTCTTGAAACGGGACACTTTTTGACTGAAAATACTTGTATTTTTGCAAGGACATTGATCTTTTTATGTAAATAATGTACATCTATAATGGGAGAAGTGAAAGTTATTTGTCTCGGCTGGTTACAGCTGCGTCTGCCCGAATATGAAAATATCACACAGCAGGGCAGAAGTGATGTATAATAATATCTCAATATATTTCCTATTTCTGTTCTCTGGGTTTGTGTTTGTGAAGTTTACTTGAACTATGTGGAAATAGCTTATCTGATTAAGACAGTGAGGGAAGCAGATTCATTAAGCTCTGTACAATCAGTAAATCTTATCACCCGATTCTCATCAAATGAAAGCTTGCAATATCCAGGAGAGGAGGGAGGGCTTCTTGTCCCAGATCTGTGTATTCCATCATGCCTGTCTCTTTGCCTCTCAAAATGTTATATATGTCATAACAAAAATAACAACAGAAGATTAAACAGGAATATATTAGACCGGTATATACAGTAGACGAGAAACAGTCCCTCTTGTGTACGAGATTCAAATAAGTCATTTTAGTGACAGTGGTATGAACGCTAACATGATGAATGTTAAACCTACTTTAAACAGATTATACACACATTTCTAATCTAAATCATGCATATGGATTATGTGTGCTGCTTAAATCTTACATTTGATTGTTTTACAGTCAATTTGACTGTTAAACAACGCAATGACTTTGAATTTTGTGCTTCGTACTTATTTGTTGCCCACAGCATTTCTTGTACATTCTGGTTTCTATAAATAGAGCTAAATGCAAATCATCAGAATAATTCCTGTGTTAACAAAGAAGCTATGGTTACGGTCCCAAACACATACTGCGATGCAGTGAAAAGTGCAAAATCTGTATTTTCATGAATTACTTATTTGTTTGAGATTAATTAGCTATTTGTTTGTGCGATATACCACCACGAAGTTAAAAGACTTGAGCTCCTTGACACAGTTACACATTTCCGTGTTTTTTTCTTTCAACTGTGCTCACTGTGAAGGTTACAGGAAGTACGGCAACCGCAAGAACTACACCAGGTCTAAATGGAAAGACGTTCTCATTTTACACCTTTTGAATTTATTCTGGACTGTTTATCTACCGTAATGTTACCAGCATCTCCACCTGGCATTTCCTCAGGAGCATGCAGTCTGTTCTAGGTTTGCCCCCAAGGACTCAGCGCACAAAAGGCTGCGGATTTGTTCATCTCCTTCGCTGCAAGGGACACGGAGATAGAGAAGACGTATCTCCTGTCAACAAGGCTCAGCCTACGCACAGAGCTTTGGTCAGCTGCTGTCTCTTTGGGATAAGTACTGAAGTTCTTCTTCATCCAACTTTTCTTTTTAAGTGTTGTCAGCATCATATGTCAGTAAGACAAATTGACTGGAGGCTTCTCCATACTTCTTTTCTCCATTCCTGCGACTGAGCCTGAAGCATAAATAAACTCTTTCTCGTCATCGGGCGAACGCTGTCTCTCTACACCGATTGTCAGCGAGGTTTTGTCAAGTCCCAATAATCAACCTGTGAATAGGATTGTGAACATAATGCATGATGATTTTTTTTTTTTCCTTTCAAGATAGTAAAAAAAGATGTCTAAATTAGAAGAACAAAATGTAACGTGCACTGCAGTATTTTCTGTTTCTTAAAAGGCTGAACAGCTCATTTTAATTACAAGTGACTTGCTGTTACTGTGTTTTTCATTTAATCGTGCAGAAGTACCCATTGTTGCGGAATAAAGCAGAAACTAAACATGAATGCAGTGCGGCGGATTCTCATTTCCCAAAATCATAAACCGCTTTATTCATTTCTGCTGTTTGTTAAAAACCCATGTAGCTTTACTGCAGCATTTAAGAGGTGTTTGACCTTTGATTTAGTCAATTTCATAAAGGGCGGCGCTGTGACCCAAACTGGTCATTGTGATTGATGGACACTCTCACTCAGATTTTCTGCTTTTTCTGCTTCGTCTCTAACAAGTGTTGTTTGGCACACTCAAAGTTTCAGTTCAACCATTTGCGAGATACAATTGGGCCGAGCAGGAGGACAATGAAAAGCACCAAGTAGCCCGGAGAGATTCTAATGGGCTAGTTCCTTGGCTCTCCTACTGTGCAACAAATTAATTATCCACTCTCCAGGAAATTGTCACATATACACACATACACACACACTCTCACACACGCACACACACACACACACAGACGCACGCAATCAAGGAAGATTTTCACAGAATGGGTAGCACCTTGAATGAAAAATGTCCCACAACAATAACCCCACAGCAATATTGTGTTAGCCGCAGTGTGAAATTGATGAGCATGTTTCCTTTCATTGAGTGCTACATTAGTGTCTGGCTGCAGCGAATCATCCATTAGGGATTGTCACCGTTCAATTTGATTGTGCACCGTCGAACATCCCAGGGCAGTTAGAGAAAGGCCTCGGTGTTAATTCAGACTGAGAGCAGGAGCGAGAATAAGACTCTGGGGCGTTGATGACTGTTGGAGTGATGGAGATTGGTGTGCGATAGGAAGCTGTTGAGGGGACAAACAAAATGCAAAACAGTGGAACAAGGTCCTTGTTGCTGCATCTTTGAGTGTGAAGAGTCATTTCAGCCAATCAGCCACACAGTTCTCCTCCAAACCTTTCTGTCGCCGTGCCATTTTAATGTGAAAGGCTTCTTTTTTTTTTTTTTTTTAATCTGAAGACGAAAGAAGGAGCAATACTAACGGCAGTAGTTCTTTACAAAATTGTCTGTTTCTCATCATTCGACGACTGCCTCAGTAATTGTTCCCATTAAATAGAAACCATCTGTAACTGGCAACTTGAGTGATAGAGGTAAAATGAAGCTCAGTCAAAGTGTCAGATTGGAATCTGCACATGGGTGTTATCCCACTTCTGCCCATTAAAGCTGACTTCAGAGCCTCTGAGGGATCATTAAAAGTGTAATGCTGAGACTGATATGCTGGCTGCTACAAGGCACCTGGGTTTCAGATAGCACACGCTTCATGAATCTTGTTTTCAGGTTTATGTCATGACAATACAGACATGTCTCATTCAGTGGCAGGCCAAAACAAAATCTGTATTTGCATCCTTTTGCCAGAAGGAAGAAATAGAGTGTAAACTATATCCTAATCTTCCATCTTCCATTACAACCCAAACTGTTGGTGCATGCATAATAGAGACACATGATTCAATATAAAAATACATTTATTTTGAACAATTTAAAAATGGCAATTTGTTCACAGTAAGAAATATGATTCAAAACAAGACAATTTATATATCAGACAAAAATTAACAATATCATAGATCATGCACAACTTTTTGGCAATTGCACAACTAGACTATTAGACAAGGTGTTAATTATTTGTTTAATGAAACTTTAAAACCATCAATGATTGTAAATGTATTTGTGATTGTATGTATATATATATATATATATATATATATATATATATATATATATATATATATATATATATATATATATATATATATATATATACATATATATACACACACACACAGTACTCACTCTCCCTAATATAGCATTATATCTTTTATCACAGATTATTAGGGCATGCTACTGTAAAAAATCAAATAAATAAAAAAGAGGACATCCAGTTTGTTGTGAGACTGAAGTACATACAGAAACATACTAACCTATTGACCGTTCAGTGAGTTAACCTTACGTTAAAGTAGGATGATGCTACTGTACATTCCTTTACATTCCTTCTTTCTCTATGTACAAGTTTACAATATTTCTACTTCTAAGGCCAAACGTCCATGTTCAAACACCACATTTCCCATTGTGTACCATCATCTGATGAGTCATTTAAAGCACCATGTTAACTACCGGTAACAAAGCAAAACCAACTACATATTCCTTTCTGATATTCCTTTCCCTTAAGCATTTACAACAGTCAGATTTTGATACTTTTAATATAAAGATTCATTAGTGTATATTTACAACTCAAAGACCTCTAGTTATAGGACGGTGAATGTACATATGTATCTATAGCATAAATAAAGTAGGGTAAGATGTGTTCTGTCTAAAACTGACACTTCTTTTATTGTTTGGGTTTTCTTATCTTTTCTGGATGTAAGAAAAAAAGAGAACAATTAAACTTGCAAAATTTGATTGCCTCTTGGTTCAAATGTCTGTTCAAGGGAAAAATTATTAAAAAGCACTGTTAAGATTTCATTTTTATTACATGAAATGGATTCATCATTTAAAGCCATGTATTATGATATTCCTTAAGGGCCAAAATCTCCTTGGAGTGGGTCGTGATCATTCTCTGTCATTCAATGCAGAAATAAAAGAAACCTCTGTACATATACACTGAAGCCTGTACATTGCCTCTCCTGTACTGAAGCATTACAATAATAATACTTCTCTCATTTAACTGTTTCTTATAGTTTCTGAGGTATATTATTTCAACAACTCTGTTTTTCCAAAGCCATTTTCCTCCAAATGAACAAAAACGATGGCATGTCTCAAGCAGTGAAGCATTCATTAAAAGTTGAGTTTTCATAAAATAGATGGAGTTGATGTAGAAGCTTGAAATCTTTAGGCTAATTGGAATTTTTCTGCCAGCTAAAGTTATCAGCCAATTTAAGCAATTCACCGCCCTAAAACTAGAGGCCCTGGAGTCTGGCTCGGTGGATTAATCTTCATCAGGTATTATAAAGATACTTACTCTACCCGTGTGGGTTAAAAACATGACTTTGAACGATAGCAGCTATCACAGTGAAATGTGTATATAAAAAGAAAACAATGCCAACAAAGCAAACAATTTTAGCACAATTGTAACACAACAATCTGTACTTACTCCGTAACAGAGTCTTAGACGTTAGAACAGTTTGGAAATTCCCTTGTAACAATTCTTTCCATATTTCTTCCAATTCCTCCTGAAAACATGCAAACAAAACATAAAACAGACTGAATACAGGGACAGTCAACTGCTGAGATATTACATGCACATCACACGTTGCTTGTTTTGAGAATATGATGATATGAAAGCCTACATAACCTTGAGTTTGGGGTCAAGGAATAACTGCCTTTAACATCAACCAGTCAACACAAAATGCAATCTTGCTTTCTATCTTATCTTTCTACTTGGAGTTCAAATGTTTTTTCATAAGCTTTTACACCTAATTGTGAATTCATCTGCAATGCATATTGGTTGAAAAGCCCCCTGTTGTCTCAAAGGAACATGGCCTCTCCGAGGAGGGCTGAGCTGGTGATGGAGGGCTGATAAGATGGGATCGCGGTGACAAGTGGGGTCGTTCAGATTGTGCAGACACTGGCTTATTCAAAGGTGGTACTTTTATCTCTAAACTGTGTCAGTAATTTAAATTCAGTGATTTGTATGAAGCTCCGTGAACCCAATTTTATGTTCACCCGTATAACTAATAACTTGGCAGTAAATCTATCTAGGAAAAGCTTCAGTAGTCAGTTCAGATTTACCAAAGGAAATATGAGAATATGTTAAGACTAAAACATATGTTGTCTTTAGGAGCATTCGAAAGGTAAAGAATAAGAGTAGTTTCCAAGTGTAAAATTAAGATCTGAAAGGTTAAAATGTAAGATTGAAATATTTAATGCCGAAACAAAGTTACTGTATCACACACAGAGAGCTGAGGAAGGACGCTTGGGGTAGTTCTTATTAAATTACAACAAAAAATAAAATAACATTGGGACAAAAAAACAAGTTCAAATCACTTTCACTCATACTCACAAACTTAAAGTGGTCCACTGAACTCCACTTGAATCTTTGGCCACATTAAAATATGTTCTATTTTTAAGTTGGCAAACTAGAAAACAGCTGCTTATTTACCTATCTGGCAGTTACAGCGCAACATTATCATTCATTTAGAGTCATGCTTAAAGTCGTGCCTCTACCAACTCCTGAAAAATATCTCGTTAGTGGCTAAATGCTTCACTACGGTCACCAGCTAGTCCCAAACTTTGTCTGTCTGCCGTTGGGTGCTGTTAGGTTATATGATATGTATTGTTTCTTAGCTTTTTTTACTGCCAAAACAACGCTGTGTGAGAAGTAAGGGTTTAACATAACAAAATTGTTGCACAAAATTGAAACAATGCACAGAAACTATTGCTCATGAAATGAAAAGGAAGCTGAAGATTCAGTTGATAGTTCTTTGTAGGTTCATCACTTTGAGCGACCTCTTCCACATTGTCCTTTCATACCTATATTGCTAATATGAAATGTAAATAATAATAATAATAACGATAATATTATCAATGCTATTCCTCATCATTAAAAATATAAATTATGTAAATGTTTATAACACTGAATAAAATAGAAGTATTTTTGAAAGGAATAAACAGTGAATTAGACCTATGCATTAGTGCCTGTCTGTGATTGGCTACTGATACATTTACTTAATTATGTAATTACTTGAGAGTTGCTCTTAGTGGGAATGTGTTGCTTGTTAAATGTGTTTTAGTCTTCACAGCTATTTAATTTCAAAATGAAATGTTCAGTGAAATACTTGCGTCAGACCACCCTTCTTTCAAAGAAAGTGAACTCCCTCACAGAGGCTGAGCATCCGGGGTCGTCAAGCAAGAGGGATGTCTACTAAATAACGGTGATAATGTAACGAACACTTTTTAAAAAAAAAAGTCGTTCGTATTTCTCACATTGTGAAATACAAACTACATTGCTAAGTAGACCTGTTGTGACAACCTCCTGCTTTGTCCTGCATTTATTTTACAGCTTGAGACCATGTGAGCTGCCAGGTTAACAATTCACAATCAGTAAAGTCTTATTTAAAATTTTTAAATCATAATTTCCATCTTCATAAATCGAGGCTTTGCTTAACAACTGTTGCTGCACTGTGAAACCTACAGCCAGCAGAATCTGCTTTTTCTTTTCAAAGCCATGTGGACTAAAGTGAGAACATGTAAAATCACTGAACCCAGACATTAATTAAATTCAAACTGGTAATGTTTTTCCTCTGGTAAGGAGCATGTTTTTATTGGCTGGAGCAAGGCCTGCCTAATGGCAATGGAAACATATGCACTTCATCAAATATATTTCAGAGGCATATCAAGTTTACACTCGGCATATTGTGCCTAAGTACAATTAAATAAACACATTTAATTATTCACAATGTAATCATGATTAATGAAGCCAATGTTCACAAAGGATGAATGATTGCTGGACAGAGGCTTGAACTAACAGATGATTGATTATCATATACTCTTGTAAAATGGATACAGACTTGTATCCCCAGCCAAACTCAGACTGCATGAACATCAAACCAAGTGTCAAAGTATTAATTATACAGCAGGTTGTAAATTAATTTGATCTCGCGAGCCAGGGATCACACGGTTCAATGCTGATCTGCCGTTTTCTAAATAAACATTTTCGAGATCAACGGAAAAGTAGTTGATTTGTTTGAGATTAGCAAAGACTTGTAAAACAGATGCTGAAAAAAAAACAGGCTGCAGCCCACATGTTTTGGTCCGGAGTACTGCCAGTGAACTACGGGGGCATCCTCTTGGAGCCAGACCCAGGAGGGGTCAAGTGGTGCAATGCAGACCAGGCGGCGGTCCGCACGTTCCAACTCTCACCTTTGGTCACGAACTCTGGGTCATGACCGAAAGAACGAGGTCACAGCCTCAAGCGAACAACATTAGCCTTAAAGAGAGCAAGGAGATCGGACATCAGGAGGGAACTTGGAGTTGAGGCGCTACGCCTTCACATCGACAGGAGTCAGCTGAGGGGGTTCAGGCATCTAATCAGCACGCCTTCTGGGCGCCTCCCACTGGAGGTTTTCCAGGCAAAACCCAACTGGTAGGAGACCCCTGGACAGACCCAGAACACCCTGGAGGGATTACATCTCCCATCTGGCCTGCGAACGCCTCGGATCCCCCAGAATGAGTTAGAAAATATTGCGAAGGAGAGGGAAGTCTGGATCAGCCGGCTTGGCCTGCTGCCACCGCGACCCAACCCCGGATAAACGGAAGACAATTGATGGATAAACTGAATTTAAATCTGCAGGACTATTCATTTCAGTTGGTTTGTCTAAAATGAGGTAGTTTAATGTACATTTAAAAGCTTTCTGTTATTTATTGTCTTTATGAAAATTTTAGTTGACATAAGAATGTTTATTTATTAATAGCGTGATTCGCTTTTAAAGATTCATCCAGCTCAATTTGAAATTGGACAACTGTTCAATTGAATTTTCTTTACTGGCTGCGGGTACCCGAGTGGAGCTGGAAGAGGGCGTCATCCCGACACGGTTCCTGAAGTCGGTGAAATTCACCGAGCTGTGTGCGCCTACGGATAATATTATAAAGACACAACACACAAGGGCGTTTGATGTTCCGACGTGTTCGGGATTTCCAAAACAAGGAAATGGGGGTTATTTCCAGTGTGGACGGCGGAAATTACGACTGTTTTCACAGAGATAAGGTACGGAGGTTAGCCCCGGCCCCTCTCCGGCGCATCCAGCTCGAATGACGCGACTAAGTAGAAAAAGTGTAATACAAGCAGTTCAGTTTGTCAGGTGCATGCTGTTATGACAGTGTTGGTCTGTTTGTCTGCTTGACAATCCCATTTTGCTGCAATAAAAATGATTGGAGCCGGGTGAACAGACTGAAAACATATGATGATCAGATATGTTGACAAAGTTTTCCTTTGAGGACAATTTCCGGTTGAAAAAAGGTAATACATTGCAATATATCATGATACTAAATATACCATAATACTCAATAAATCATGTCATGGGAACTGGTGATTTCCACCCCTACAGTATAGTATGTTTTAAAAATAAGTTGAATAAAAAAACTGTTTATAAAAAATGTATATTTCATAAAAAGTCTTAGTATAGTCTGTTGGGGAAAAAAGTCACACTATTGTATGTTGAAAAATAAAAATAAATAAAAGAAAATCAAAATTAGACAAATAAATTGTCATAAAATTGTATGTAAGAAAAATGTCACATGACAAATGTAACATAACAAATCTGTATGTAATTGTAATATTAGTATGGTTAGTCATGAAATCTCATAAAAAAAGTAAGTCTAGTATATCATAAAAACGTGATAGTACAGTATGTCACACAATTTTCCCAATTGTTTTTAGTATACCATAGCATTTTATAAAAAGGTAATTGTGTTATTATGACACAAAAATACTACACTAAAGGACGTCAGAAAAAATCTCATTGTATAAAATGCATTAACAAAGTATTTACAAAAACAGTATACAGACATGAATATTCTGTATTTAATTTAGTCGTAGAAAAAAAGGGCCATCCCACCTGTCAAATACTGTGGTTTTGCTAATTTGACTAAAATAAACTTTGTCCCACCACAACTTAAAATGCCTTGTATTTTGTACAACACCTGATCGCTGTTAATGGTGGATAAGTAATAAGTAATGCAGCTAACGTACCTCTACTCCTGGCCTCCAGCTCCTTTTCCATGAGTTCTTTTGGAGAGGGAAACTCACTGAGCTTGTCCTTTGACATGTTGTCGTTCTGACCGACTGTACTGATCACCTCCGGTTCCTTCTCATGACTGTCCTCAGCTTGAACGTGGATCCAAGGGATTTTCCTAATGACGAAGAATTAGCAGCGTCATTTTAGCAGCAGCTTGAATATGGTCTTCGCAAACAACAAATTTAAATGTGATTAAAAATAGAATTCAATATAATTTACTGTCTTATCCAAGAAAACACACCTTTTGAACTTGTAGATGAAGAATGCTGCTAAACCAACAAAGACCACGGTGAGCAGCATCAGCATGGCCGACCCACTGTGGATGGAGTTTGAATCCACAAGTGGTGCTGAAAGTCAAACGCATCATATGAGCGCCACATTTGTTAAAAAAAGACAAATGCCTTATTTTTCCCTTTAACTGTCTTATTTGACAGAGGTCCCTTTGATCACCTCATGTCATGTAACAACTGCAGGTACAGTTTGAAGAGTGGCTCTTTGTATGTTTTCCCCTCAGGGTAATAAAAGGAATCTTTAGGAGGTCTCCTCCCTCTGCCTGGGGTCCGTCATGCAGGTAGCTTATGCATAGTCATGGCTTTTTAAATGCTGAGATGCAATATTCAAAGTATTCCCCCTCGCCTCCCATCTTCCTCTCCTTGAGAGAGGAGCCTATGAAGTGTTTGACCTTTCTGGATCATTTTAAAGGCAACCCAGACCTTTCTATGCAGACACAAATGAAGACAGATCCATTGGTGGATGAAAAGGGTAAAGCCAAGCAGGGTTGATCGACACGTTTTTGCAATATGCTAATGATCCAGTGACCCTGCCAATTTCCTCATTGCATACCAAATGCCCTCTTTGTCAATTGTGTGATTGATTGGCTGATTTCAAAAGGGAACTACTGTCCCACAGCCTTAAGTGCAAAACTGATGTACTGTGAAATATATTTAAATCATGTGATGTACAGTGTCGTATAAATCTCACTCAGCGTTTCTGGTTGTCTTTATTTGGGTGAAACTAAATCTCAAATCATAAAATAGACATGTGGTTTCACTTTTTTACAACTATAAACAGCACAAATACACTTTAGACATACTATGCTACATTGGCATAAAGTATGTAAAATATCTCTTTGAATAATTTTGGATGTACGTGCGAAAGGTTTTTAGATGCAACAATTAGTCAAAGTGTGCAGGAATAATGGGAGGGTTCCAAAAAAACTTACCCAAAGTTTGCTGAGTCATGTACACAATAATGTGAATATCCGCTTTCAGCTCAAACTGGATCAGGCCTTGGTTCAGGGCAGTGACAAAAATATCTGATATCTGTTTTATGTATAAGGTAAGACACAAAAACAGAGCATAATTTAATCTGTGACAATAAATAAAAATAAAATCTGTCAGGTAAAATATCTTCTCATCATATTATGAACTGGTAAATCATAAATCATCGAGTCTTGCAAAAAAAATAAAAACATTGGCATCCCTCTGATGTCTGTATGTTGAGTATAGAGGTTCAGAGAGGGGGTGATTAGTTTAGCATCCCATAATGACTGTGACCAGAGGGAGCCTGGCTCTCTCTATAGTTCAAAGATTCACCTACAAACAGCCTAACGATATTTTTGACTAATTAACATGTTACAGCATGTAAAACAACGTGTTCTTTTTACAGTTATATTGTGTACACAATAAATAAACAAGATGCAATTTAAATTTTTTCATACTGTGAAGTTCACATTATATTTTTATAAATGATGGTTCTTACCGTCTCTAGAGCCTCCTCACTCCCTCTCTTGTGCTCGCTTGACGTATGCTCATCAGGCAGGATAAAGAGCTCTGCTGTAGATGGCAGTCCAGGATACAAAGACACCAGCAGCCGATCTTCAGGGACCCCGGACACCTGCAACGACGAGACAACTTAACAGGCAGGTATTACGTTCGGATTGTTACTTTAAACAGTTTAGCATCAGCTTGAATTGAAATTCAGACTAAATTACAGTGTTTGGTGACTGTCGTCAAAGGCAAAATAACAAATAAAAAAATGAAATTACACACGTGGACCACAACAACTTCTGAGTGCCTTATCAATACTGCATACAGATATTAAATAGTAAAGACCATTAAAGCCCCTGCTGGCCGATGTTGGCTCCAGGAAAGACCTCAGAGCAATATGCCCTCCATGTACCTGTGACAGAGCTGTCCGCACCACGCGGCCTATGTCCTCCCTCCACTCTGGGATGTCAGGATTGTGCTCATCAAGAGCCAGCGAGAATGACAACAGCAGCGACCTGAAGAATTCTTTAAGAAAATAAAAAATGAAACGCAAATTGATGCCTGTTAGAATACGAATGTTACTTCTGGTTTCAATTTTTGATTAATTTGATGTTCAGTTTTGTCTTTTCTCATTTGGCAACATACGCCTTGAAGTTAATTGCTCCTCAAGATTTCGTGTTCGCTCTCCGTGACGATTTATTCATTAGATAAGTCCATGTTGACAACAACGTGGCGATGCTTGCAGCCTGGACCGAGAGGCATCATACTTTCCCCGAGAAGGCATATTGCATATATATATATATTCATGTAACGTGCATCACACCAATTAAAGTGCTTTGAAGACTGTCTCCCCCACTCACCTTTAACAGTTATAACTTTTGAATCCTGCATTACAGTGCTCCCAGATAAAACCTGGACCGTGACCTTGTTTTTTCCCTCTCTCTGCAGAGTGTATGAAATGCTTCCTTCCAAGGTTATAATGGGCTGGAATTCAAAAGGAAAAACACAGAGAATTTCATAGAAAGCCCTGCATCCTCTCAGCCGAATACAGAATACTACGTATATGCAGCCCTTGACATACTGTATAATGAGGGAGTGCTGCGGCAAATACAATCAACGGGATTAATAAATATGACCAGCCATCCCAGATTTTCCAGAAAGACGGTGAAGTCACGTGCAGTCACATTTAACATGATTTGTGTGAAGGCTTTTAAGATTTACACTTTGTTAACAACACCGCAAGGACATCAAAAGAAGCTGGAAAATACGGCAGTAAACAGAACAAAAAGTAGAACTGGAACAATGGTTAGAGTGGGAGGAGAAGCTTCTCACCTCGGAGCTGTTGTCGAACCACCAGAAGAAGGTCAATGTTCTGGTGTGACTCGGCCATACCACTGCAGTCAGATTAACCTCCTTCCCCCTGATGGCTACAATAGGAGCGGAGAGATATACTCGCTCCACTGGACCTGCGGCAGCAACAAATACACCACCACATACATACACACACATTACACACATGTGCAAACAAAAGCGAGAGTAAAACACACATAACATTTAGCTCCTTGGGTTGTGTATTTCCATTTTCCAAGGTTGAAACGCATTAAAGTATTACAGGCATGACTAAAAGGAAATTCCGCAGAGTGGGAACGTGACTATCCATGAAAGGTAAGAGATTCACGCTATATGCACTGCCGCAGGGATGAGTAATGATGTTATTTATTCACATACTAGTGATGTGTAAAAACAGTGTGCTGCTGTCGGATCCCTGGCTGTTTTCGGCAGAAGCTGTCACTCTGTAAATCCCAGTCGTTCTGTAGACGTGGTTGATGCCATCATCGGTCCTGTTCAGGTTAGAGTATGTGATCTTAATGCCGTCCCCGAAGTCTAGCTGGATGCTGGTCCTCAACGAGTCTCCCTGTGGACAGGTGGTAACACATGGCATCTGTCATCACAGCTTAGGTCAGGATACTTCAACAAGATCACATACAAGTGAAATAAGCGCAGTCCGCTTCTGAAGTGCTTTGGCTGAGATGTCCTATAAGCTGCGTCACAAACACTTTGTAGGTGGATATGAACATGAGGAGACAGAAATTCAACTGAGAAAAGAAGAGCAAAAGTAAAAAGAGTGCAACAGAGGTCTTAAAAGTGTCCGGAGAATTTATTTATTATCTGGTGACATCTTTCTCACTGATTAATTCATACCAAACAAATACACATAGACCTGACCTTATTACAAAACAACAGATGAACTAAAACATAACAAGGAGATAGTAAAAAGTTGGCATTATTCGAGATATTTTAATTTCTACTAGACTAATATGAAAGGTCAATAGAGCTTCATTTGACTCATAAATAACAGAGTTTTAAACATTTTTAATTTGGGGTAAAATATCCAAAAACTGAAAATAGATTATTCGTCATGCCATTTCATTCACACTATAATGCCCCTCTAACAACTAGTTATGCTCTGACCTTCTATTTAGCACCATCATCATGCCAACATCTTAATTTGCCTAATACTGAACAATATATGTATAACCAGACACCCAGAAAACATATGGCATTAATCAGCCTCAGTTTTATACTGTGTTATGCATGCTAACACGCTATACTAGGATGGTGATTGTGATAAACATTAGACCCGTAATATATCAGCACACTATCATTGAAAGCATATTAGCATGTCGGCGTTAGCATTTAGCTCTCAGAGCATCCAGTCATGCTAGTCTTTAGGATATTTTGTTGAACTAACCCTTTAAAATGATTGCCAGAACTACAGCTACTGATAACACCACAGTGATTTTAGGCGGCGCGACTCACATCGTCGAGGTAGACCATGAAAGTAACGTTGCTTCCAACGGCGGCACTGAGCTCTCCTTGACTGGTGGACAGCCTTAGGCCTCGCGGGGGTCTGGGGCGACACGCCTGCATCTTGGGCGAGTACACGTTCCTCCCTCCCTCCTTACAGTTATTAGACAAAACCTTTCGATACCTTTGAAGCATGAAGCAAAAAAAAGACAATTGTTGTGTTTACATACAGTACTATACAAAGCATACAACTCATATAATGTCCTTTGGTGAATAAAGACTTGCAGCAATTGATATCAATCACACTGAAACTTCCAAATGTTACTTTCAATGTAACTCTAAAAAAAGGGGGCAACATTTTTTTTTTTTGGAGCTGTTTCGACATTATTCAGAATATATTTTGATTGTCTCCAGGGCCTCATTCCTCGTACGGAGTTCAACAAAGTCCTATTATCCATCTTAAATTACCACAATGATTGACGTCAGGCTAACTCAGTTTCTCAAAGGGTGATCTGTGCTCAAACGCTCTCGTTAATTCGAACCAGACGTCAGTCATCAGGATAATTGCGCGTGCCCGTTCCTCTTCAGAAGAGATCTTCTAACGCTACAACATGACAAATAAACTCAGAGGAACAGCCTCTTTGTTCTCAGCTGGAGCAGGAGATTATCATGAACGCATATGAGGAAATCAAGACCATAATTATGGCAAAGTCTAAAGCTGCGTTCACAGCAAACGTGTGGCGCATGTTCACAATGCTTTTGCTGTGAATGCAGCATAACACCACCCCCGCTGGGAGACATAAGCATCGCAAAATATCAGACAAGTTAAATGTGTCAGTGTTGGGAAAATGTATCGGTTAATTTTAAGTGCCTCATCACCCAAATCAATCAGATTTATATTTATTAAAATCTGATGCGGTGGAGAGGCCACCAGCAGCCCCAGGTGCAGCTGCGGCAACAGCACTGTGGCTTGTTTATGATTAAATACAACTGCAAATGTATAAAACAGTAACATAATCAGCATTTCACTCACCAGACGCACATAACCCTCTGTGGGAAAGGGTTCATCAGTAAGCCCTGAGATTCTAGCTTCTAGGTTTGAGATGCTAGCTTCACTGACCAATCACAGTGCATGTTAAAGGTCACGTGGGCCCTCTGACCAATCACACGTCTGGGGTCTCCATAAGGCCCTTCCATGTATTTTAACCAGGCTGCTCTTTCATAGATAAAGAGAAGTGAAATGTGATTGGATAAAAAATGCTGTTAAACAAGTCCCAAGAAGCCATACGAGAGGCCTGAAGGAGCAGAGGAACAGATCAAGGCAGCTGTGACATGAGAGAATAAGCTAATATGCAAAAATAATTATAATACATGTAGTGTATTTGTGAAAAACAATTACATTATATAATAGTTATAACTTTTAATTATTTTGAAATTAAATTATAAAATAGCTTAAACTTTGCGATTCTAATTAAGCCTTCAGAGAAGGTTGAGAAGGCTCTGACGGCCCGCCACTGGTGTGTAGATTACTGTGTAACTAGGAGTTTGAATATGAGTATGATCGGATCAGTATGTTAGCAATATCTTTATCAGAAATTCAATCAATTGAAGTAGTGAAAAGAAATTGTGTTTGATTCTCTGTATTTTTATTATGAGTCCACTTTAATCATTTTCTACAATAATGATATGTATGGTGTACTAATAAAACTGTCATATAATTATGAGTGCTTTCAACACATCAGTAAGTTTCTTAAGCGCGAAATAAACGTTACGAACAGCACGGCATGCAGCGGCTGATAGTCTATGCATTCAGGCTGTGATCCATTCTGTTAGATATGCATACAGGCGGTGATCCAGTCTGTACCCAGTATGTGATACAATATGCTTACAGTATGTGTGACAGTCAACGATTGGCTGCGCTGTGTGGTGTTCAATGTACGGCTCGAGAAAGCCTCGTAAATAAATTATTCCTTGTCAGCAGAATCGCTAATAGAGGAAGTCATCATGATGTGAGAACAAATTTTGGCGATCTCGAGGAGCTCTCTCCCTATAAACCTAATATAACTAATATCGCTCCTTCATCAATGAAGAAGGGAGCTGGGTTTTTTGTCCGGTCGGAGTGGTCAACTTATCCAGTGAATGTCAGTAAACCTGCGCTGATCAAACTTGCTTTGTGGAACCGAAAAGCCTAACCTGCGTCATCTTATCCTGAAAATTATCCGGCTATATCAGTAAACCAAGTACGAAGAATAGGGCCCAGTTCTCAGCAGCTCCACGATGTCATTTCTGCAATTCATTGTCGGAGAAAAGTGTCCATCGACTGCACACACATTTACAGTACAATGCATCCTCGCCTGTTTTGAGTGTGAACATGCTGCAAACTCAAAACCGGCTCAGCATCATAATGTACTATGAAATCGGGACACAGTCTAAGTTACTTTTTTCAACTCTACTCAGACTTTTTTTCTGAACCATCAAAAAAAGTGAACCATTATTTTCTGTTTGTGTTCAAGACAATGTGACAAACAAGCCGGAGTGGAATAATATTGTTTTGTGATGGATTAAACACTGGGGGCCACTTACCCTGTGCTGTTAAGAAAGCTTTCGCTGGTGCTGCAGCTTTTAGTCGCACCATTTGGATTAAACCAAAAAGCAGGGGAGCACTTCCCGTCCACTTGGCGTTCCCACCCATAATCACTGCCAACAAAACATGACACTTCATAAATGATAAACACCACACCTCAAACAATCTAGCTTTTGTAGTGGGGCAAATGCTTTTGCAGTTGGCGCTTCATTGCATATTTTAAGACCATAACCAGAGACACGATTGTCAGACAAGCAGGATCAAACAGAATTTTCGACAGATGGATAAATTATATTTAAAATTAATTTAATGATTAATTATTAACTGAATTCTAATAAATCACTTGACATTATGCAAATTACAGTAGTGTAAGGAAAAGTTCCTAACTCCCATCGAAAATTTCAAAACTATAATTAGATTCGATGAATAAAGTCATACTGTTTTACAAGTTAATGTGGAATGTTAGAGGGATATTGGGGCAGATGCAGTGCAGCAAATTGATTTCGATCTGTTTTTGATCACCAATGTCTCCAATGTTTCCGTAAAGTTCGAGTTGGGAAGGCTAAGAGAAGAAGTCCTTACCATTCAAAATCATAGGCTGTGCAGAGGCATGGCTCTGAGGAATAAATCCTGGAATAGTCCTGGGTCAGCATGCAACGGTTGCCTGGCCTGCGCTTCATAAAGATCTGCTTCTCGCCCATCACACACAGCTCTCCCTATCCAACAAAGAAAAATATGTTTGGGTTTTTCACAAGAGTGAAAGAAACTTGTTCATGCACTAAGCGAGTGTACTATGTTTACAGTGACGACGGACAAACATGCATCGCTTTAAGCTGACAATAAATCAATGTGGTTTAATATCCCTGTAACCTTGTTGTGCAGGTGCCATGTTTGATAATCTCCATCCATACATCTCCTGTTGAAGAGGTCTTTGTAGTCGATCTTTATCAGCTGCCATTCTGACCGATGACTGAAGTGTCCAAAAAAGCTGTAAGATGATAACAACAAAATGCTAATTTTAGATTTAAAGAATCTTGAGATACAAATATACAGTACATGTTTCTTATATAATGATGTACTGTTATAATAGAACCTGCAAATATGATCCATTTACGCTGACAGACACGTTAGAAAGATCAGGTGGACCTTTCTTTGCATTTTAAGCGTTGATTATAAAAATATATATATATATATTTGTGGTGTTAATAAATTGTGAATTCACTGAAGTAAGATCATTTTGGTTCACCCACTACCCCACAGTCAAGAAGAGAAAATTCCTCAAGCCTCATAACATTTGTTTCATTCCTGCTGGACTGTACGTTCCTGTCTCCGCTTACGTGATAATGTGATTGTCAGATTCTGGCTCCATTAAAACTCCGTCCACATACAGAGGGGCCAAGGAGAAACTGTGACGGTCCCATTTTTTTCCTTCGTCTAGACTGATCCTTCAAGAAAAGAAAAAAAAAACAACAGCTGTCAACACATGAACATCTGTCTTTCTGTTCATCCATCCATGTTTATCTCTCTGCAGTGGCATATTTATATTTTTTTTGTTTTTGTTTTTTGTTTTCTCTATGGATACAGCATTAAATATTGCAAGCATAAAGGTTAAGCAGGTACAAAAACAAGGTACAAAGAAATATGATTTTAAAACAAAATGTCAGGCGATTTAGCTTTTGTCACAGTAGAAAAATGGAGCACCTAAGATTCTCTTCAATGTGAAAAATTATCTCGACACCAAGCAGAACAATAAAACAAATGTTCCTTGGTCCAGGGAAATTTTTGAAGGTGACAAAACAATGGAAAAGAGAGATATGACTCAGGTTGTAACATTAGAAATAGATTTGGGGTGGGGGCGGGTTTCAAATCACCTTTCCTAGAGCTTAATCACTTTTGACAGGACTGTAATGTGCAGGGACATCAAAGTAGATAGTGTTACAAAGCCCCCGCAATATGAGGGACTTACGGGGCATTCTCAGTCTCATATTTCCACCCTGCTCCACTCTACATTTACATAAAAGCACTCAAACCATCATATCCAAGCAAGAGTACAAAGCTGTAACATACTCTCTTGTGTTGGAAATGATTCTGACAGTTCTGAAGCTACAGTGCCGATATAATAATCATGCAAACTTGGTCCATCAGCATTTGAAAACGTAATCATATGCTGCATTAAAAACAGAGAGAAATCTGAAATTATAGATATAGATCATTCCCAATATAAGTGCAACACCTATGGTTCCTACCTTCAGTCATTATAATGCCGCTGTTTATGAAGAGTAGCTTCACCTACCATAAGTGTCGAATAGGCGTTACTGCATGTAATACTGCAAGCAAAGCCCCTCCATTGTCAAGAAACCAAACGTTGTGCTCTTCATCGAAAATCTGTATTGGTGCACATTGAAAAAAAAATAAAAAATTCTCTACTTATGGCAGCACACTTTCAATATGAATACATAATTTGTTTAAGATAAATGCATGTGGTTTGCAGACCCACCTGTCTCCAGCTATTTCCTGCATCAGATGTTATAAACATCCCAAGGTTAGTGGAGGACAGCTCTCTTCCGATATTCCCTGAGTACAAAAACATGAATAATTTCCCCCAGTCTGTATTTACATAGCAAAGACTCCATAACACAACTATATGAACCATCACCTGATAAAACCGTTAAGAGTTATTTTTTTGAATCTATGCATGCCCTCATTTTCCACTGGAGGACACGACTATGACTTACTGCAACCTAATCATCTCATACGTAATATGAGATTTAGGAGTTGAAGTTAAGGTATCTGATTTCAATGACAGAAAGAGGGCACTGTGCGATTCATTTTGTGCCTTTTTCGTGGTTGCACTGTTACAGTACAATGCATTTATCTGAGAAAGTAGGGATACCTCTAATCTGATCTGTTTAATCTATAAATCAAATGCTCTTCCTTGAGGTGACTGTACCTGCAGCCACAATGATTCCTGGCACAGACTTTTTGCTGGTGATGGGTCCAGACGTGTAGGGATTCTCCGACATCTCCAAATGAAGATGCAGTGAACAAAATGGCTGTAAAAAAATTAAAAAAAACGGATTTTAATGGAGCACAGGTTGAGACAATATATAGCAGACAGATCTTCACAAAAGAAATTATAAATTGTTTTGCCTTCAAATTATGCTTCCCATTGAGAGAAAAGTGCTAACATTCTCAGATGCCATTTATAAAACAAAGCTACTTTGTTCCTTTCATATTTTCTGGCTGAAAAAAAAGACAGAAAATAGCTGCGAGGACACAGAGGGCATTTGAATTGTTTCATTCTAAAGCAAACAAGGCATGTAATTAAAAATCCCCAAGATGCACTGATAAAACTGGAAAAATTGATTCAAATCATTTTCACTCATCTCTCAGAATAAAGCGCACTGAAAAACATCAATACATTCTTTTTTCAAACAGCAGAGGTTGGAGGGGAGCCAGAAAGCAGAGATGAGCATAGTGGTCATCTGTATGACAAAGAGAAAAACATTCACCTGCTATTAACTGAACAATATACTTTATTTCAAACTGATTCTCAGGAACATACTGACTGAATTAGATGAATACCTTACCCGCTGAATAACAGCACGGCCATATAATGTAATTCAGTGTAATCTAACATTCATTAGTCCAATGTGACTACAGGTAGTAAATTGAAATCACAGAGGTTAATGGAAAGCCTGGACCCCTGAAACTATACATGATGACACTTTGTGCTTTATACTGATAATAAGAAAATTCCAGCCCAGCATCTAATCTGCCATTTAGGAGACTCATACTGAAGCTGGCGCCTCACCCTGTGCAAATATGGCTCCGAATCCAAGAACTTCTACAGCACAACTGACGAGGTTGAAACATTTGATGAATGATATATGTGATACGATTCCTTTTGCATAAATAAGAGCATAAATTCACTCCTGCCCAAAGGCGCAGGCTCACCAGAATGCAGTGAAGGTTATTTCCAGCCACGTCGGCGGCAGGCGCTGGCAACAGGGCCCATGTTTGTCCCTTGTTGTATGAGATGAAAGTCTTGACGTGACTGTCCAGCAGTTTGTTTGCAAGATACATGCCATTTATCCCCTCAACCTGCAAATGAGAACAGCAACGATGCTGATGATCATCTGAAATACTTTCATGATGTAAGAATCATATTCATAATACTTTAGAGTTTAAAGATGACTGGGTTAGTTGATAATAATTTTAACATGTCAGACATTTTACTTAAGTAAGTAATTCCACAGTGTAAGAAATATTCTGTTTCAAGTCGAAGTCTTGCTTTCAAAATGTGAAAAGGGACAGAAGTATTATCAGCTAAATGTACATGAAGTATCAAAAGTAGAAAATGCTCTTTACACAGAAAGGCACTTGTCATTGTTATGATTGTTTATTAGTAAAATTATTATTGATGCATTAACATTGAAACAATACTTAAATGTTGCTGCTGTTGCTAGTTGGGGTGGGGATACTGTTTTGCTGCCCCATCTTTGAAAGTCTGATCAGATGTATTGCAAGTAAAATCTTAATCTGAAAAGTAACTAGAAACTTTATCTGTGAAATTATTAAGTGGACATGAATTGACTCTTAAAAGTAGTGGAGTAGAAATATAGCATCATAAAATAGAAATACAAAATGATACTGTGTTTGAGTTAATGTACTTCCACATCTACATTTCAGTTTCTTAAATGTGAACGTTTGCTGATTTTCTCAGATTTTCTATATCACTTTAAAATGAATCTTTGGATGTTATACTGTTGATTAGATTAAAGAAGCCTGTTTAAATAGGTTGTCTATTGATCTGAAGGAAATGTAATACAACATTTTACAGACGGAATGAATATAATAGCCAGATTAATTGAGAATGAAAACATTAATTACAATCACAGGTTTGAAAAGTAACACATGTATTCTGCTACGATGTGAAATACCTGGAAGGGGTATTAGTTGCAAAGTGACAGCAGCAGCCCATTAACAAAACTAACTACACACCTTATAAAAGTCAACCAGTAGGTTTCCGCCAAGTCCTCTGCTGGTTCTCAGGTTCTCTAGTGAAAGGGTGAAGTAGACCCCGGGGGGGTCTGAGATATACAGGCTGTAAGTGTTGTTCTGATTCCACTCCTGGACTGCAGCAAATACCTGCTTCTCATCCGTACTGATAATATGCATGTCCTGCATGGAGGTGTTAGTGAGAGAAAGTGAGACAGATAGAGAGAGAGAGAGAGAGAGAGGAAGGGTGAGAATGACAGTTACAAGTGAAAAAAAGTCCCATAGAGACTTAAAAGAGAAGCCATGACTGTTCAGAAGATCTTTAATAAAGTGAAGACTCTTCTTCAAGATCTTTAATAAAGTGAAGACTCTTCTTCACAAAATAACGACTTGTCTTACGACTTGTATTCTACCAAAACGAAACAATAATCTTGTTTCTTTATGAAAATACATTTCATATTGTCTGACAGTTATTTGGTGTCTTTGTAGCTTACCTTTGGTAGACAGTATTTAGGTAATTTCATTCGCTTGAAGGATTCTCTCATGTAGGCGACAAAGTAGCTCGCTCGTCCTGACTTGGTTACCTTTGCAATGAAGTCAAGAAAGCTCTGTCATTCTTTAAATAGATCCCATAGGGATGGGAGGTTTATACAAGACACAGTCCCAAATCCCCGAAAGTCAAACATGAAGCTAAAATGTCTCCAGAAAGAGTTGTATTCATTTGCAACACATGACTGACTTCATTGAGTTTAGAATTTTACGTAACAGCGTCAAAAGCAAATTAAAATGACATGCACAACAGAAATTATTGTCATCATCTCAGTTAGTCTAAAGCTAAGAAGCACTGAACATTGTGTTGGCTTTATCTACAGTGTGTCTTAAAGGTCTTAATGCACTTTCCCATCCACTAACAGGCAGGGTAACACTACTTGATTGCTTATTTTCTAATCAACTAGAAGGATGGTGTTTGTCCCCCAACACACTACATTAGGGCTCTAATGGAATAATCTATCGAAAATCAATGAGCTGCATTTTCCCAGGCCACATTTTTGAGGATGTTGCACTTGGCTGTTCCTTCTCTCCCAAGAGACTTTGGAGGTGTTGAAGACTGCTTATTTCGTTGTAGCCCAATCGATAACCTCATTACTCTTTGTCAAGTTAAATCCAACTGCCCCGAGCAATGAAAGTCACAAGAAAGTCATCTGTGCCACCGCAGAGCCGCGCAGACACTCTCTGTGTCCAGTTATTTTCACCAGACATCGTCCTCATGTCTGCCTCTGCCTTGACGGTCAATCTCATCTCAGCTAAATGCAATTTGGGCATTTTATTGAATCACCATTTCTGAATCACGCTGTGATATATTTTTTTCCTACGTTTCCATTCTTACATCACAGCCATTCCAATCAAGTCTGTGGATTAAGTGTGTTGAAAGTGAAACTGGGTCACCGCTAAAGTATTGCTGCTGCAACATTATATCATATCAAAAATATTTAATCTGCGGATAGATAAATCAAAATGTGAACAGTAAACATTTAGGATGGTTTATTCAAAATGAGAGCGTGCTGAGTGATTTAGTATAAACACTGAGCAGGGGAAAACTATATCATTTGATTTTTGCATCAAGGCTGACCAGCGGAGAGAAAATGACTTAGCTGAGGATAAAAAACCAATGACAGCGGAGGGCGTTTGAAAATTACATTTCTATTAATGACCCTGACTACCGGTGTCTAATTGGAGTCAAAGTCAGAGTGAATTGAATGGTAATAAGGACACCAACCTGCCTATTCTTTTAAAAAAAAACATTTTTCAGGCGTGGAGTATGTCTGTGCGCAAACTCAAACACTGAGCTTGCCTTCACGTGAACGAACCGAAACATAATCGAACCAAAACATAATCAAAACACACATCGGGTAAGTGGGGAACAGGTGTGTTGGGAAAAGCCATTATGTGGGTTTTGATGGAGAAGAATGAACTGGATGCACAAAAGACCAACATAAAAAAGGAAAAGAAGAAAAAGAAGAAAAGTAATCTATTACTACACAAACCTGTGTGAAAACATATTCATCCTGCACAACCAGTGAGTTGGTGTCTACATGTCCAGGAAAGAGGTACTGTCTATTGCCTTCTGTGCATCGTTGGGCTCTGCACTTCACATACTGGGCGCCTGGGGAGAGGTGAAAGGAAATCAATCAGAAGTAAATTACAAGCATTTACACCTCCAAACTATACTTTGTATGCAGCTGCTATACAGTATGCATTGTCATAAGTTTACAGTTCTGAAACAACTTTAAGTTGTGTAACGGTAAAAGAAATTCAGAAAGAATTTAGCAACTACTACCACAGCAGGCAGGAGGAACTTTTGCAATCCAAAATTAGCTGAGATCCAAGACTAATGCAGTACTTGCAGTGTGTCACACTACAATTTATTTTTTAATTCCGAGGCAGATTTCCTCACCACAGGAAGGGCTACGAGTATCTTTTCCAATGCAGGAAATCCCTATAATTGGTTTGACAGAATATACCTTGTCGTTTAGAAGGGGGTATTTGAGGTTTGTCTATGAGACACAGGGGATAGATTAAAAAGAAGAAACATCTATCAACCCACTAAAATTCTCCGTTTTTGTCAGGAGACACCGATTCTGCTTTACTAGACTTCAGGGACCCATCCGAACAACAGAAAGGGTCTCATCTTCCCTGTGACCTCGCTCTAAATGAGAGCCAAAGGGTCCTGTGGGTGTTGCTTCTGTGACAGACTGGAGTGCAGCACTCACGGCCTTTTGCGATGCGCGTCTCGATGTGGACCACATCTGATTCTCTGTCCAGCCCCATTACCGCCCTTGAAAAAGCGTGAGAAGGAGAAGATAGAGAGGAGCCGGAAGAAGTGGAGATGGGGAAGAAAAGGGAAAATTAGATAAAAGAGGGGGAGGCCAGGTTGTGTTTCAGCTGTCGATGGACATTGCTATTATTTGAAACCCGTAGAAAGATGTTTTTATCTCCTGTAAATCAGTCAGTGTAGAATCTGCAGTAACAGCTGCAATTAATCTCACTTCACCAAAGCCTCAACACAAGAAACAACAACAGACATCAGCAATTCCCAGAAAGATCCACGATAGCAAATGTGTGTTGTTATGAAACTGTAGGTGACTGCAAAGCCATTTTGAAAAATAACTCACATAATGTGCATGAAGGAATGTTTTTCAAGAGGACAAATAATGCATCATTTCGGGTGTCGCTATACCTGCTGCGCTGTTCTTATTTATCTAACGTCTCGCTGTTCATGCATGTGGAGAGGATGTCCTCCAAACAATGTCCTTTTTTTCTCGGCTAAAAAACACTCTTGGGTTTGACACGTACCACGACAAACAGGAATAAACGGGCTCACA
The DNA here is from genome assembly GCF_023055335.1 of Clinocottus analis. Classification (NCBI taxonomy): domain Eukaryota; kingdom Metazoa; phylum Chordata; class Actinopteri; order Perciformes; family Cottidae; genus Clinocottus; species Clinocottus analis. The sequence goes on from NW_027176240.1 coordinate 8,111,900, forward strand.
TCAATATTCACTGCCTTGTGCTCGAGCAGTCGAGATTACTAAATGACAGTGACAACAAAAACAGCATGTCATGTTTGTGCTCTGGAAAAAGAAGAACAATATTCTTTCAGGTGACGTGGATATAATAATTGTATGCTTGACTGCCATGAAGATGTGTTTTTGACAAGAGGTCACTGTATCCTTCTGGCAGCACAGGGTCATGAACACTGTCATTATGCAAATTACAATCAATCACTCTCCAAAACTAGGATGCACATAATCATACCAGTAGAATCGGCCTGGCATCACGTTGTCGTGAATAAGCTGCCATTTCCTTCCAAAGTCCATTGAACTGTAAAGCTGCAAGATACAATTAGTCCAATCACACATTTTAGGAGGAATATACTGTTAATAAGCATCACAGCCAGCATCACATCCTCACAAAAAAAGCAGATCAAAAAACACCATCTATTATCTTCATTGTGCCTTCGGTAAATAGTTACCTTGCTGTCATGACTGTAAGCTAGTATCCAGTTCTCCTGTGCAGGGTGGAAGAGCAGGCTCAGGATATTGAAGTTAATGGGATGCTTCTCAAAGCTTGCCCCTTCATCCGAACTGATGAGAACAGCGCTCTCTACCTCTGGGTCGCTAAGCATCATTATCTAAAGTACAGAGGACCAGAGAAGGGATATGGCATGAGAAGAGAGGGAGAGAGAAAGAGACAGGGATACCGTCATTTGGCAGCAAATTTAAAAAACTGTAATTTGATATCAGGAATGACCTTGCAAGAGATCCGAAAGATAAAAGCAACAGGGAAATGCTAACCTTCTGTTTGTTGGTAGGGCAGACGTACAGGTAACTTAAAACTGTCCTTGAGCCCACTTTGTCGTTGAGTTTGGTGTAGGTGCTTCCATAATCAGAAGATCTGGACGTAAACGAAAAATGACATGTTGGACGTTGGATGAAAAATACATTAGAGTCAGATTTTAAAGCACCATACCAGTGGTGTGGCATGTTTTAGACCATTAACTGCAAATCAGGTATCCTCCGCGTCACTGCATTTCCATGGCACACCATTAGATGGGTGTTGTACCTCTCAGACATCCTTCTGCTTTTTGGAATAAAAATCAACTTGTCAAGCTTCATACTAATGTATAATTTTTTTGTTTTTGATGCTCTTATAAAGCACTTCTCCTACTTTCCCTGCTAGAAATGTGCCATGCTGAAAAGGCATGCTGTCATTACTCCACTAGTGTTCTACTGTATTGCGCAATTGGGACTAATGTGAAAAAATAACATGGAAAAAACACACTCATTAATGTAAAAGTCTGTTTTTTATTCAACCAACATATTTCAACACAGGGTGGCGCTTGAATAAAAACAGAGCTTTCAAGTGATCACTTAGTGTTGCAGAGATGCTATTTAAAAATTAAATGGAATAAGTAAATAACAGCTGAAGGAGCCCTGTGGAGTTTTTGATAACGATGATGAAATGTTTTGACGTTTTTTTGGCCATTTTGTTTGTACGTTGTGCTTTATGTTGCCGACCATTTTTAATGGAAGTCAATTTTCTGGATGTCGCAAGATTGTGGGACAATTTAATTTGCATACACGTAACGCCATCACCAAGGTTTTTACATACATATAACTTTAAGAAATTAAATTTAAAAAATAGTCGCAAAAACTTAACTGATGCTGAGCTTTAACATTAGCCATTATTATCTTTCAAGCTGCTATTATATCTCCGATCAGCATTTCAATTTACATCTCATTTCAAAAGCCGTAAATCTAGAATGTTGTATAAATATCATAAATAGAGAGGACATTAAAAAGACATTTAAAAAAACCAAGACAAACAAGTGAAGTCCTGTCCAGGAAGTATAAGACTGGTAATTTATGGATTCAACAATTCAAGTTTCAAAATATGCAAAATTCAAATTCAAAGTTTTTACTATGAAGGAAACACATTCAACAGGGTTAGGCTGCAAATATACACACAATAACTCAATGTTTAAATGGTGTTTACAAGAAAACATCAGGGTACCTTCAGCATCTTATTATTGAATTAATGAGTTAGTGCATGATAACCTAAAGACTCCTCCTCACCAGTGAATTAAAAACAAGTTCACAAAGGGTTGCAATCACAATGAATATGAATATCAAGACAAATGTCAATGTTTTTAGATTGACATTTATGGGTAATTTCTAACTCGCAAATACAGTTCCATTAAGCAAACTAATTGACAAAAACATCATGTTGATATTTCACTTCATGTGTCAAGCAAGTTTTTGCAAGCTGGATTTCATACAATGACATGTCATGAAACCAGTGTTTGCCTGGGAGGTAGGAAACCGGTTCAGGGACCTCGGGTATGCTTTAGAAAATGATCAATAATAATGTCCTCACCACTTTATTGAGTGCACCTGTTCAACTGCAGGTTAAAGCAAATATGTAATCACGTGGCAGCAACTTAATGTATGTATACATGAAGACATGGTCAAGGCGATCCGATAAAGTTCAAACCAAGCATCAGAATGGGCAAGAAAGGTTATTGGCATGGTTGTTGGTGCCTGATGGGCTGCTTTGAGTATTTCAGGATATGCTAAACTTCTGGTATTTTCACAACAAAACCATCCCTAGCGGTCAAAGAGAAAGGTCCGAAAAAGACACAAAAACATCATGTGAGCAGCAGTTCTCTGGATAAAACGGATGGCAGAGGTCAGAGGAAATTTGTCATACTGCTTTGAGCTGATGGAAAGGTAACAAACTAAAATAACTACTTGTCAAAACCAACATATGAAGAAGAGTATCTTTGAATGCACAGCAGTTGAACCTTGAAGCAGAGGGGTTACAGCAGCAGAATACCACAGCGAATGACACCTTTGTCGGTTAACAACAGGACACTGAGGTTACAATTGCCACGGGTACTTCGAAATTGGACAACAGAAGATTGGAAAAAAGTTACTTGGTCTGATGAGTCTGGATTCCTGACACATTCAGGTGGGAGAGTTTATTTGAAAACATGGCTTTTCAGAGAGGTGTTGGTGGTGTTATGGTATTTTCTGTGCACAATTTAGTGCCCCTTAGTACAAATCAAGCATCTTTCAAACGCATAAAAAGGAAACCTGCATGAGTATTATGGCTGACCCTGCCAACCCCTTGAGTACCACAGTGTACCCATCTTCTGATAGCTGCTGCAGCCACTGCCTGATGCTACCATGTCCATGTGGTCCAAAATCTCTAAAGAACGTTTCCAGCACCTTGTTGAATCTGTGCCATGAAGAATGAAGGCAGTTCTCAAGGCAGAAGGGAGTTCAGCCAGCTACCAGCGAAATTGACCTATTAAAGAGTCCAGTGAGTGGTAAGTGTATGTATTAACTGCAAATTGCAGTGAAAAAATGAAAACATTCAACAGGAGCGTAGTCCATGAATATAACAACATTCTGAGGGATGAACACATTGTTATCTCACAATAGATAGGCCATTACTCTCATTTAATGCTTGTAAATGTTTGTACATTAAAGACAATCAGGAAATAATTTAAAGACCAGTGGGGAAATCGTTTCATTCTGTATTGTTTTTAGATTAGTGGCCTTTTGTTCCATCTGTTTTCAACTGACTTAGATGTTTAGTTTCATCCTCTTGTATTCAGTTTTCTTTTCAGCAGGGGAAACGTAGTTATGGTATTTTTTGTATCTATAGTGCAACAAATTAGCACACAAAGCTGACAAATGAAGGTTTAAGTTAAAAAGAGAACAATAGATGAGAATAAATTACACAGTTCTTGGTCTTTATTAATTAAATGTGCTTGTGTTTTAATTAAATTAGACATTTTGTTCTGTCGCATCACGTGAAGCTACATGTTCATCACAGATGTGTGTGTTTCCTACAATCCATGCATCCCAGGACAAGGGTAGATGTGTGTGTGTGTGTCATCCCAATCTTCATATTTCTCCTGGCCACAAACAGCCAATCCACACTCCCAGTTCTACCTGAGTGCCTTCAAATGTAATTTCACTGCATAATTGGATAGATACCCAGGGTCAACTATCATTGTCTGTGCATTAATCTAAATCGTCATATTTGGTGTTGACATTGTTTACAAAAGACTTACCCCTCAAACAAATGTGTATTTGTGCTTAAGGACTCCTTTTAGTTGACAGATCTGGCTTTGATTGAGGCTGTGGAAGAAAGCCTTTTAAATGATTACGTTACATTGGGACGTTTTCTTAGCAGAAAGGGTCTCCATCGAAAAACACAAAAGGGACTTGATGTGTGTTTAGAAAGTCTCTACAAGTCACCCATTGATCTGCACATTCTGCCACCAACAGTGGCCCGGAGCTGTAGCCATAAATCATTTATTGTGCTATCAAAGAAATAATTTACTCCCGTTTCTTCTCATAACATTCAAATCTCTGTTTTTCTAATACCCATACTAAGAGCCTTCGTGCACCCCCTGAGGTACTCTCTAATTTACTTGTGGTGCTATTGTTAAGCAGACACCTTGATGATGGAAGACCTCCTGTACATAATATGGGATTTCAAAATGTGTCAAGTCGGATGTAAATCTTAGCGGCGCCTCTGGTGAAACAGAGATTAATTTGAAACACTATGCTTGGCAGACTGATGGCCTCTTTTCCACATGTATTTCAGTATGAAATGAGTTCTCTGCAGGCTATAGGAGAGGTGAGAAAAAAGCCATATCAGAGGGCTGGATTGGCCTCTGTGGTATAATCTTTAATGAATTCCATTCTTATTTATGATCCGGCAGGGCACTGTAACTCACCTCCCAATACATACTGAATGGAATTACTATGGCTATACAGTAGCAATTGCATGTCAATTGCTTATGAAACAAAAGGTTATGGATAACAATCTATCAAAAACTCCATCAGGAAGTTTCTAGGTCAGAGGAAAAGAGACATAAACAAAGAATCCTTTAGCTAAGTCTTCCGGTTTGTCTTTCAAAAATAGCCTTTCAAAAATGTTCTTTGTTGATGATGGACAGAAAATAGGTTGGGCCTTTTCTAAAAGATTATTATTCATGAGACTGAAGGCAGCAAGGAGGAGGATGCTTCATTTTGAACTACTTTCGATTGGTTTATTAAAACAAACTTCATATTGGCTTCGAGTGTAACTTGATTGTTCATATCCTGGCAAGTGGGAACACTATAAATCACACTTACACTACACTGCACTCTCTATGAATATATTATCCTTATTGTTTTTAGGGCTGTGCTTTTGCATTTTCACAAAGTCCTTGCAATGATGCCATAACCTTTGTATTTAGATAAAAGGGGGGAAATAGCAATGATTAAAAACAAACTTACCTCCAGAGTGAGCTCTCAGTAACAGCGCCAAGGTTGAAGTCATACAGCTTAGTCAAGATCAGGATCACCTACAACATAACAGCAACAGACATGTTTAATTACATGCCAAAGTATGCACTAAAAAGCTTTTGCATAAGTTCCTTATTACCCGTCTGCACCTAATGGTGTGGAATTAATACGACATGTCTGCTAAATCCCTTTATTAATAAATATCAGTGCCATTCAGTCTGTTATCCAGTATGACAAGTGATACTTGTGTTGCCAGGAGATGTCAGTCTGCTCGTGGCAGGACCTAAAGGAGAAAATCCATGTGGTCTGTCAAGAATTGTGTCTCTATCTCATGTGGAATGATACCTACATAACAGCAAAATCTGAACATAATAGTTCACTGAACAATGAAAAGATATGCAGTCACCGGCTGCACAGCACAACCTTCTCCCCTTCTGCTTGCTTTTACCTTCAAAATAGTAAAGCAGTTCCAAAATCACCAACAAATGTTGACCTCAAATGTGGTTGGAAGATGTTATGTCAAAAAATATTTTACTCATTGGAAGACGTCCAGTTGCAGTCTTGGCTAAATGCTTTTGCGTGTTCTCTGAGGATGGTTGGACAATGTGTTTCTGGGGGAAACCAAAACGTGGCTCATAAAAGCCTGCCAAGGCATAGAGGGCAGAGTGAAATGGTGTGCAAACGAATTATTGTCACTCCAATGGCATTATAAATGACTTCCCATGGGGACGCTCATAACTCAGAATAGAAAGGGGGCTTGCGGTAGAGAGTTTAGGGCAGGGCATGGAGGGCGGAAGAAGGAATGGTAGATAATAACAATCAAGGAGCGAGAACACGGCATAATATGACGAATTTTTAAAAGGCCTGAAAGATATGTCAAAAGCTCAATTACAGTGAGTTTAAACACATTAACCTTATGGGACCCACGGAACGAGTCATTAAACCGTGAAAAGTCACACAAGACTCAGAGGAACAAAGACATGCCTCTAAGCCTGCTTTGAAAATGTTGAAAAACCAATTGACCCACAATTTAGCCATCAACGGCCACTGTGCATGGCTGGGGACTATCTGCATTACAGGTTAATTAACCAATCACACAGAGAGATAAGCATTTGCATAACTAAATGCACCATGTCTGCAAGGTCCAACACTGGAGTCTGAATCAATTTGGAGTACAGACTTAGTTAAGTGGCTGTGATGTTAGGCCTAATTGCCTGCTTTGAGAAATAGATACGAGAGAAAAACTCTGCCAAACTGTTGATCACTAGTCTCTTCAGTTCTCTTTTACGATCAACAATGACTCTGTGTCATGGGACATTATAAATACTACAAGGTAAATTGAATCTCGAATTGATTTCATCAGTGTCAACCTAGAGGCGATTCATTCTCAACCAAAGGGATTCAAATATCCAGCACTGCAAATTAACTGAGTGAAGAACGAATAAATGTTCACCGTTTTATGGGTTTCAATCACTTGCACCATCTTGCACATGGATCCAATTTAATCAAATGCTCACGAATTTAGTTGAGAACGTGAAACAGAGTCTAAAAATAGCCCGAAATGGCAACGCTTGATGACAAAAAGCCTCCCAGCACCCAAGCTGTCATTAGGAGCTCTGTCTTAAATGTTGTCAACGTGTTTGTGCTGTCGGCTCATTAACAAAAGCTGACCCATCGAAATGGGTCACTGGAGATCTACCTCAGGGACCAACAGACTAGTGAGGCAGATGACTGTTTGGTTGATTTGTCCCTAAGTAGATACATCAAATGTACATCACTAGAGACTGTGTGTTCCCATGTCTTCAACATTATTGATAGCTGTACATCTGTGGCTAACGTCAATAGGGAGCAATTACTATGCATGCAAATGCTGAGGGACAGCCATATGACTCGCACATCCGATGTGTGACTTAAAGAAATACTTCGAACCACAAAATGATCGTTTGTATATCAAGCATTCACCGAAGACTGTTATTGCATGCCTCAAGAATCCAAAAGAAAGAGAAAATAATTGATGAATTGAAGTAGATGGGATGCGCATATAACAACGGCAAAATTATACCACACAACTGTTTACAAATTCTCATACAACTTATTTATACAGTTGCATAAGCACGACTTCCCAGACACAAGCATCTTCCCTAAAACAATTTAAAACACTTCGGACCTGCACAGACGAGTAGCTACCTGCGTAAGCGTGAGACTGTTTATGAAGCATGACAAGCGTTTTAAATAATAAAGTGAAAATGCATGAAGAAGTGAGTACAGCATAAATGATAATAGAATGATGCAACAAGTTGTAAAGTTTGTAAACAGTATTTCTGTAGTTGTCGAACGCAAATTTCCTTTTTTCGCTCGTTTTTTAAAAAATCTTTGTTCACAGTGGACGCATGAGAAAAAAAACTGTTCATTCAAAAAATTCAAGATAACCCACTGTGAGGAAATTTTCTTTAAATGGTCATTTTGTAGTTCAAGTATTCCTTTAAACTATGAAGACCTGACAAATGAAGGAGCATAAAAAGCAAATTCTTAGAGTTTATGGTGCAGCCCTGCTTTTATGTAAATACTTGGAGCAAACAAACACAAAATGGCTTCCAGAATTATTTTGAGCCTTCTAGGTAAATACAATTTTCCATGCGTATCATCGCTCACTTGCATACATGAAATTAAGTAAGGACCCTGCAAGGCCAAAAGCAGTGCATTTATTCATGTTTATGTTTTATTGATGTGAGCAAAGAGAGCTTTGCCCCGGGAAAGTCAACCAATCATTTTTTCAGATTGGCTCTCCTCCTCCGAGGAGTTGGGTTTAGTCATCCTTTTATCCTAACGTTCTATTCTTGTCGCTTTCTTTCCCTTCTTTGCTTCCATATTTCTGTCATTTTCACTTTCTCTCTGTCATTCATTCCATCTTTCTGTCTTTTGTTTTTTTCTTTCTTCCTTTTAAAAAGAGGCTCTCCAGGTTATTTCTTTTGCTGTGTTTTTTTTTTTTGGTATCCATTTCACCTGCACATGGAGTAGACAGAGAAAAAAAACATTAAAGGCACAGTCAGGTGCTGTTTGGCCATGCAAAGGTATTAACTCTTTCTCGCTCAAATTTTTAAAGTGCTTCAGTGGGACGTGAGAGGCATCTCAACACCATGTTGGTGGGCAGAGGATTTTCTACACGGCTTGCCATTTAGCTATGAATCATCTCTGTGTACCGTCCTGCAATATGGCTATCAATAAAATGAAATAGACTCTTGCAGCACATCAGTGCAGCTTTATTGTGCTTTCTAACACCATGCTCCAAATGGAACCCGTTGCCCCCAGTGAAGCGTCATTAAGACAGCACCCGTCAAAAAACATTTCTGTTTAATTGGATAGCCGAGGGGAAAAAGGGACTCTTACGCCAAAAATCACACCTCCAGATTGTTGAATCTTTCCTTCTCAAGAGTAACACACAACGGGAAGTAGAAGAAATCTTGAGAAATGTAAGAAATGCAGCTACTTTCATGTAGATCTGGTACTGCTTTTGAACCTAGCCAGGGGGGGGCAACTGAAAGATCTAAATTAATTTCCAAGGGACCCCCAAAGTTGATAACAGTGAGTGATGTAAGGCTCTTTGTAATAACACGGCTAAAGGCTCATGCTCAGAGAAGCATTGACACATATATCCCTTTTATTTACCTTTACCATCTAGGGAAAAGTTTGCCACTGAAAAGATACACATTTACATTCTCATGAATACACATAAGCTTTTGTATATTGTACTATGGAGTAAACACATTCATACACAGTCCCATCCCGCTGGAGTAACCCTTTTCTATGTATTTCCTCTCAGTCTAACCAAAACATTAAAAAAAAAAGCCTGACAACTCACTGAAATGAGTCAACCCTAATTAAATCATGTGTTAAATTTAAGCTTTTATAAGCTCCCTTTTACCCAAATATGCCATCTTTCTCTGTCAGCTAGGGGTCAGTTTGTGTGGCCTTAGCAGGTCTGATTAAACAGATTCAAGGTGGGTTTTCAATCAGTCAAAAAAAATGAATTAAACATAATCTGACAAGCCTTGATTGCAGACAATATTTTATTTACTTTAGTTGTGTGTAGGTGGATTATTTCTATTTTTGTGCCATTACGTGTTTTTCTATTTTAAAACTATTTTTCATCATTTATAATAGTTATGAGACTAATAACATTTAACCAGATGAGAGCCTCACTAAGAGGTGCAATTTGGTTAAAATAGCAGCAGCACACAGTACATAACAAATACAAGTTACACAAATTGCAACATAGATCAAAGCAAGACTGATACTTCAGCAAATATTAGCAGATATATTGGTATGGTGTATATGTTGACCAATAAGTAACATAAAATTGTAGCACAGAAATGTCAAATTAGGTTTGAGGTCATTTAGAATGATGCAGTTTGTCTACCAGAAAGTACTGAAAAGTTATTTTTTTCCACTACTTATAATTTCTATATTACAATGTAGTCAAAAATATCCATTATAGCGATAAAAAATATAATAATCAAATGGATCTGTATTGAGGTTTTTTATACTGTGTGTTTGTGTTTATGTATAAAAAATGTTGACATCAACCATCTTTTCTCGTTAGCAAATATCTGTAATAATATCTGTTCAAACATCAGTTAGGCTATACCACAGAAAGGATAAGGTAATACACAGCTTTTACATATGTTATTTTATACCTGTGTCATTGCAATGATTTACCGACATTTACTCTATTTTGCTAGTATTGCTTCAGAAGCAGAATATGTGATCATGGAAAAGGAAGCAGACTAAAAAAGCACAGTTGGAAAAGTCAAGTTTACCAAATAATGCAGATCCGTGGGGGTCGAACTCATCCCGGCCATTACCAGCGCTGGCTGGCGTTTCGCAGTGAGAGGAGCAGGCTTGACTCCATTGTTCAAAGTACGACACTAAATTTCACTAGCCTGTTGCAATTATGAGAACACAAAAATAAAACCTGTTTCATGTGTTGTTGAGCTCATTACATTCTCAACTTCATTAAGAGAAATTAAATAGAACCCAAGTGCAGAGAGCAAGAGTCGTTTCAGTAATTTGACAAACACTGTGTTTTCTTAAAGGCAAATAACTAATTAACTTCCTAGATCTACGCACACATGTTATCACTTTTCATTGCCATTTCGTGTGGTATGAGGGGAAAAAAACCAAAGAAAGAATATTGTTTTCCTTCATTGAGACAAAAAAAACTATGAGTAGAACGCACAACACATCCAACGCCAAAGACATAACTTGTAACTTCCTTTTGTGTCTCATAAGATTAAAGATTAATATATTCATGCATCCATTAGAAATTATCTGATGCAAACACCTGCAGAGAAAAGAAATACAGTATTAGTTGAACATTTGCATAAATTTCTTTAAGGCTTGACAGCGACGAGGGCAAAATCAAGACGCACCGCAAGTGGGTGGAGGGATATAAACACAACGTCTTGATTGTGGCTCAGTGAGGATGCCTCCAAAGTAGAGCACTTAGCAGAAAAGACAAGCGTCTTTCAAGAGAAATGGAGCGGTCGAAGAGAGAGGCCTTACTCTGTCCTCATCTTATCTGTGGACCAAATTGATTGTTTGTACTTTTGTGGGCGAAAACATAGTCTGGGGATGCTGCTTTCATCAAGTAAACCCCAGCCAAATGTCCCTTGTGCATTAGTGTGCTGTCTGTATGTTTGCTCATCCTCCTGACTCCTGAGCTTTGGTCATATAGCCCTAATGCAAGTTTCAGCAATCAATTCAGTCCATTATTGGAGGGAAATGTATTAAGTGGACTGAATGGAAAAGGGATTCACTCCTAACGCAGCTCCATTGTGAGAAGATGTTTTGGGCATGTTATGCTGCTAACAACAAAACATAATAAAGTATGCTATTTTTGCTATTTGTGGGATAAGAGATGTGAGTGGTCTGCCTTTTGTAATTAAAGCAAACTTTTGATGGTAAAGTTACGGCACAATGTACTGTGGTTAATTCAAAAGGAAAAAAACAAGGAACACAGTACTCAAAAACAGTCATTTAAAAACAAAAATGATACGAGTCATTTAAATGTTTCGACACATTTGACAAAGTTTTAGTCACATCTTGTGCAATTTAAAATTAATTTGATGCATTGTAAGTGGCGTGAAGAGACAAAAACACTCATTAGCATTTTACTTTTAAAGTTTTTTTGGTTCTGTAACACTCTTGTTTGCTCATATTTATGTTCAGCAGATGAAGGTAAAGGCGCATGACTACATGTACTTCCTTTCGTGTTTAATCCTGTTATTCATTAAGCCATGGATAACAACAGAAATTGGGAATTTACTAGGGCGAGATATGATAATATAAAATCTTTGGAAAATAAACAGATTTTTGATCAATTTGAACTAGTTAGCTTTTACTGAACTGAACAATATGCAGGCAGGCATTTCCTTCAGTCTCTTCTATTTCTTCACAGATTTGGCTCTTAATGGCCTGGCTTCTGCCAGCGGGGGTCTGCACTGGAGCCAAAGGCGGTAGTGGGTCCAAATGGAGGTTTTGGAAGAGAGAGGCACTCCACCTTAAAAGGACCCCTTCACTACTAAAAGTGCAGTGAGACTGCGATCATGAGCTAAATGTGTCCCACAATTCCCTGTTTTGTCTTCCCACCCTACCCTCGCTGAGTGATTTGCATTTTTCATAACATGTAGAGTTAGAGACTGCTTTCTCTTCAAAATCAAGTAAAAATTCCGAATTACGTTTATATATATATATATATATATATATATATATATATATATATATATATATATATATATATATATATATATATAAAGTTCATATGCAGCTTTTTTTTTACATTAAAAGAGAAACATAAAGTCTACCACCACCAGTCTACCACTACCAGTCTGCTACTACCAGACCACCACTACCATTCACTATCAGTCTACTACTACTAGTCCAACACTACCAGTCTACCACCACCAGTCTACCACTACCAGTCCAACACTACCTGTCTAACACTACTAGTCTACCACTACCAGTCCACCACTACCAGCCTACCACCACCAGTCTACCACCACCAATCTACTACTACCAGTCTACCACTACCAGTCTACCACTACCTGTCTAACACCACCAGTCTAACACTACCAGTCTACCACTACCAGTCTACCACTACCAGTCTAACACTACCTGTGTAACACTACCAGTCTACTACGACCAGTCTACTACTACCAGTCTACCACTACCAGTCTAACACTCCCTGTCTGACACTACCAGTCTACCACTACAAGTCCACCACTACCAGCCAACCACTACCAGTCTGACACTACCAGTCTGACACTACCAGTCTTCCACTGAGCTACAGGCACCACTCAGACTGACAGGTCACTGGGCCAAGCCATTAAAATAAAGAGAAAGAGCATGCAGTAAAGAAAGACAGAATTAATGTGAATGTAATCAAAGATTAATATTTTAACTTTGTGAAGAGCATTATTTAACTAACAGAGTGTGTCAAGTAGAAAAGCACAAAATACAATATGATGTTGTTTCAATTTAATATTCAGTTGTTGAAATAATTTGATGATCTTATCAATGACAATTCACATCCGCTCCAATAGAATCACTAACTTGTGTAAGCGATGTGTAATTTGTGCCAAGTCGTTCCACTGCTGATGAATATTGCATCATTATTGCAGAATTGCCGTCATAATTGTGTCCATATTATTTTGTCAATTTATGTACATTCTGTTTTTTACTCTAAATCAACGTAGAGTTTTTGTTTATTTGAAGGCAAAAATAACCACTCATTTCAGAGGATTTTTCCAGGATACCAATTGAGTGAGTATGCCATTTTGTAAATGTGTAATTTTGTGTTTGGAAGTTTTCCATCATCTCCATTGATTGCTCAGTGTGTGTGTGTGTGTGTGTGTGTGTGTGTGTGTGTGCATGTGTGTGTGTGTGTGTGTGTGTGTGTGTGTGTGTGTGTGTGTGTGCGTGTGCATGTGCGTGCCTAGTGCTTTAGATTGCGTCTTTTCTATCTAAATAGGGAAACACATTTATATGAGCAATCCCTGTAATATTTAAATATATTATAGTAAATGCTGTTGGTTGAGGCAAAATGCTGTTTAAAGGGCCCGCAAGTCTCAAGGTATAATGTTACTAAACTTTGTTCTCCTTTTATAAAAACAATAATACTAAAGATCAGGTCCTTTAAGCATAAAAACTCAATCCATTAAGTGCCGCAGTTTGTATTAACTCTATCTCTGTGATGATTAATAAAGAGGTCATCACCCAATTTGAATTTGAAATTTGTGATTTTCCCAATCAGAAAATGCATAAATTTGTTTTCATAACCTAATCACTGCTAAAGTATGTGTCTACCACACTGCGACAGTTATTAAAGTAATTAATCAAATGCAAACCTGTCGAATATGATTTTGCACCCGCTTTGTCACTTTGATTAAAATAGAAATAAGTGTGTATGTGTGTGTGTGTGCGTTAAGAGAGAGAGAGAGAGAGAGAGAGAGAGAGAGAGAGAGAGAGAGAGAGAGAGAGGTGGGGGGGGGGGGTCAGACTGATAGGGAGGCAGATAAGAATCAAGCAACGACAGTGTGCTGGAACATACTGGTGGCAGGCCTCTATATTTGCTGTTTAAAATGCACTTTGTGAGCCCAAAGTACAGTCTAAGTGCTGAGAAACTGCTGAGAGCCTATGTTGATGTGATGCATTACAGCCCCCAAGCACAAATGATTCATGAAAAAAGGAGCACACATGCATGAGAGTGAACAACTGTATTTCTCTCATCAAATTATTTCTATACAGAGGGAGGAAATGGTATTCTGTGTAAAATGCCGTACAATAACATAAAAGCAAAAAAACATTGAACATTTTGTATTTCTTTTAGGATTTTTTTTAAATTTCCCACCTAGGTTCCTGAGAAATTGTTTTTGCTGTTGTAACCAGCAGTCTACCTCTTAAAGAGCACACAGGATTGTTGCCGTTTCTATCAGCATCTTACAATAACATCAATGGAAAGTGAACCGCTAAAGGCTTGAGACCGGCTGGATTAAGGAACAGATTTATGGTGCTGACACCCCTCGGGACAAGCAGGTGGAGGACAAAAATGGCTAAAATTACCATTATGTATTCACTTTCATTGGCTACCACTTTAAAATCCATATCTAGTTTAAAAAAAATAATCAGACACTTGACTGACCATCAGTTGAATCAGATGATGTATTAACAATATTATAGAAAACAAGTTTATCTGACAGATAAAAATGTCTAAATGCTGAGGTGCTGCACAATGAGAACGATTTGTAATGACATCTCAAAATGTCCTCAACCTTACTAAGGATAATATCCCCATAGCTAGCAACCAGGGGGCCAGGGGAAGATGAAAAGTGCATTAATAGAAATGTTTACCTGGTCACAGCTTTGCCCCCTTTGACTGAACATCACATGGTTTTTTGTTATTAAAACGGGATTGTACCCAACTATAAAAACAGTAGCTACAGTTGTGTTTGAAGAATATGAATTTAAAATGATCAGAAAAACAAAACCACATTGAAACGTTTCTATTTGTTCTATCTGAAGACCTCAAAGTTCTCTTTTTAATGCACTTTTCATCATCCTGTAAGACTCACAAACTCTGGTCAAATGCCTGTGTGAATTGGGAACCCATTCCATTTGATTTTATGGATCAAGGAGTTTCTATGGAACCAGCTCTGGCATGTTAAATGGAATGGCTGTCTATCTAATGAACCGGTTTTAAACACAAGTGTCCCCCAGGGCCGTGCCATTTCCTTTTTTTTATATTGTCTATTTATACCGTTGAGATTATGTGCAACAATAACCGCTTCGTTCTGATTAAGCATGCGGACAACACGGCCCAGGAGGCCTGTCTGATTCCCATTCAATCGCAGCAGAAAAAGACGAAAAAGATTTTACAGAGCTGACGGATTGGTTTGATTCTCGCCACCTCAGACAAAACATGACAAAGAAACAATGAGATTGACCCCTAAGCCAAGAAGAACAGTTGGCATCGTCAATGTCCAGCTCCTTCCAGAGCAAGTTTATAATAACAGACCACTGAAGATAATCAAACCTACAATCTCATTACAGGTGGACATTATTTACAACAACGCACAGCAGAATCTCAGACGCAAAAGCGCAAGAGATTTGACATCAATAAAGACGCTCATTAACTGCTTCAACACAGTGTCCTAGTTTGGTCAGCTGTCTGTGAGGAGCTTGCAAAAATGGTCAATCAGGAGCCTAAAATCATTTGGCTGCCAATAACTCACTGATCACCAGCTGGCTCGCACACTAAGACTTTTGCCTTTAGGGAGGTAGCAGGGGGGAGTCTCCATCCCTTGAGTGTAGAATGTACTGCAAAGGCTGTTTCGAAAGATAACCAACATCACATCACAGCTTGAACACCCATGTGAGGCAAAACGACTGAAATATTATTGATATACCATATAGTGCATCCCAAGCAAAGTGTGTTCATCCATCTTTTTTTATTTGGTTTAATTTCCGACTTTGTTCATATTCATGACACATGTCATTACAAATGCTGAATCTTTATATCTCCATTCCCATTCAGGGCAGATTTTTTTTTTAAAGTGCGTAACATGCAGTCAATCAATACTACATGTAGTTAAGAAGCGTGAATTTAAAAGGGAATTTGTGCAGTATATGTTTCCTCCCCATGGTCGAGTCCAATCAATGTTATCTCTCTTAAAGTCAGGGACTGTACAGCTATGACTCCAGGCTTTGATGTCTCAGACAATCCCAGAAATCAAATAATAGTTGGTAGGGCTGATTTGTGGACAGATTTTAGGTTTTATACGATGAAATTTTTTTATCAAATCTGAACTGTGAGGATCTCCCCTCCCCCGTGGCACATTCACCATCACCGTCTACATCATTCTCATTTCACTCCCTGTGGGATTTTACATCGTGGCCAGATCACAGGCAAAGTCTTGAATTGAATATTTGATAGAGCTACCCTAGACCATAGGCATGAAGTAATTTTCCTTCAAATGTCCCTTTTAGATTGGATTTATTATCAGTCATTTACATCTATTATAGTCTGAGGTCTAACACCCAGTCATAAAATGCCATCAATTTAAACTCTGCAGTTCCACTCATACTTTTTGAACCCCAGACAGGGGTTCAGACTGTATAAATCTCAAATGTTGACTGGCTGCAGTGACAAGCCCATCAGTGATGATCCAGTGAACAGTGTCCTGCAGTACAAAAGGCCATTGTTGGTGAAGACGTCTCAAACCAACAACATATTTCACAATGCAGCCCACAAATCAGATTTTACTAGGTGCATTTCTGGTTTATTTCCATAGACACTGTCCACAGCAATGCATCAACGTGGCCAAAGTCGGCAATGCCTCTAACGTAATGACATATGTCACCAAACAGAACATGAACCAGATGGAAAAAATACATGCACAGGCTAAAATAAGCCATCCTGGTAAATGTATCTGCATTGTTGGATATTATATGGATATTTACATAGTTTCTGGGACACACAAATCTTCTGATTAATGTTGCTGGCAGACACCTTTTTGCCTAGCAAACTGAGGTGATCTGAATTACCTGCAGTAAAAAAGGCAGAGTAGCCCTTTTGTTTTGTACAAGGCATTTTATAATTATAAGATCTTTGTACCTGATAAATGCTGAAGCTTGCAAACACTTGTGCATGCTGCATGAGATAAGAATCTTCATGGCTTTGTCTTTGTGATGGTAAAATGGTGTGCGTAAGTGTGTGTCTGTGTGAGGAAGGGGGAGCTGGGGGGTTGCTGCAATGTCTTAAGCTGGATATATTTCCATCAACCTGTTTTGAAGTGCAAAGCTTGGCAACTTTTCAACAGCAAACATATTGCAACGCTCTATTCACCCAGGCAATTAGACAACCACCAACAGTGTAAGTGTGAGTCAAATGTCAATGACAAAAGGCTGGTTCATTTGCAAGAAGGTCATACTGTTTCAGCGTCGCATTAGGGTTGGTTGGACACAATCCTTATTAGTATCTAGTGCCCCTTCCTGAGAGACATTTGATTAATTCATAAATAATTAATGTGTTGTGATTGCTGTCAAAATACCTGCACATTCACATAGCTCAGTGTCACATAAATGTACCTGCGGGGTTAACTGTTAATTTAAAGTTCAGGTGACAAACAAGTTGTTAAAAAAAATCACTCAGGTTTGAAGAAGCGAGAGGGAATCCTGCAGGTGAACAGGCATATCCACCGGGCGCGCAATCCGCTGACACAAATAACCTCTATAGCAATAACAAACAAACAACACGACCATGCATGTAAGCATATAACATGTACGGGTCAATTCAGGACTGTGTTAGAATAAAATAAATAGTTTGGGAGTAGAAATTCTCATCCTGAGCGCAGAAACGGCTGTGCGTAAAACTGGCACAAAATCATGTAAATGTATTTAAAATAGGTTCAGAATTTGAAATTCAGAGAGAGAGAGCGATACATATTTGCATTGGAATACGTGTGATGGAAAATAGCGTGTTCTCTAAAACCATGAGGATATGTTTTTGTGAAACTGAAACTCACGCTGCTGTTGTGTCCGGACCAGTGCACCATCGCCTGGTTGTGCGCTGAGTCTCCCGATAGAGCAAAAGTAGAAGTGTCCAGGTGTGGCACACTTTGCCTCGGGTTCGACCCTCTGGCTTCCTCCCCAGTGCGCCGGTAATCGGGTCTGGAGTTGGAAACCCCTTGGACAGTCTCCACAAACCTCTCTCTTGACTGCGCTTCTCCACTTGTACTCCTATCCACATTGTCGGTGTATGTTTCACGCACACTCCTTTTTGCCCTCTTTTTTAGCTCAGGAAATGTGTTTTCTAACAGTGTATTCGCTGCAGGTCGCCCTTGGTTGTCCTCGGATATGTTATCCCACTTTTTACCTGGTATTTTCAGACGGTTTTGGCCATTTGGTGCCATATTGTTGCCGATCAGCGCACCGTGTCCAAGTCCGGTCTGTGTTTCATTTCCTTCCTCCTTGCCATTGTTCGGTTTTAAAGCAACGGCACTATCCGATTCAGAAGCGATGAAAACTTTTGCGCTATTGTCGACTTTAACCTCCGTTGATTTTCGGATCGTACGTGCCTCCAGCGGTGTTACCTCCAGGCGATAAAATCTTCCTTTTGGAGAACTCACTTCCGCTTGAGTCACAAACTTGGGGTGAAAGAAGGAGTAGAGCAACACGAAAGCCCAAAAAGAAAAACTCAGAAATGACAGTCCCATTGTGTTCTTCCAAAGTGATAGTCTACCACCGGGGAGAAAATAGGTAAAGCAACTTCTAAAACATTCAGGGTATCATCTTTACGAGCAAGAAGCCATCAGCAGACCAGCTCACGTCCAGGAATTTGTCAAAGTGAGGGACCAGTTGGGGAGGCGCTGCGCATCAGGCAAACGCGCCGGCAGAGAGTGACTGCAGAAACGATTTGAGCTCATTGCTCACGAGGACATTTCAGAAGAAAAGACTTTAAAAATGCTGGAACTCTTTTCAAAATTATTCCACGATTTAATTTTTCGTCTGGGACGGCAGCGTTTTTCATTTGTAATGTATTTATAAAAAGTTACTCAAAACAGCACGTTATTGACTCGGAGCAGTTGACGGGGAAAGTAATTTGTGATTTGCAGAACAGTGTTGTGTTTACGCTATGGTTATTGTTGCATTTGAAACGACAGAAAAACCTAATTTACTTGCATCAATCACGTCCGGATTCACCTGTCAACCATGTGCAAGCGCGTGTGCACGCGTAGGACATTTTGGGCAAATTCAGTTGGACTTCCTGACAAAGATCCAGACGTGATCTGATGTCATTTTGTGTGCAGAACTGCAGAGGTGCAGGGTTTTCTATACTATGTCTGTATTTCTGGTGACACACTAAGCTTTTTTTATAATTAGGCCGCTAATTCAATGCACCTCAGGCCTCCTACTGCACAACAGCCTAGGAAACAAGAGGACCTTTGAAGTCACACTGTGATATGTTTGCTGTGATCTTCATGACTTTTGGTGCCACACAGGCAACAGAAAGCCTTCAAAAACTCTGTTTTAATCTTGACACCTTCACATTTTTGCATTTCTTCTTTATTATTCATTTTTTTCACTGCTCACATGCGAAAAATAAAAACAACTTTCTCTAAATCAATACGCTATTTGAAATGTATTAGTTTCAATTAGTGGAGCCAAATGAATTCTGAAAGGCAAGTCCTATTTCCTGCTGGTAGGCTCTCTGTCAGTTGTTGAATCAATTCTATGTTAGTCATTTTATTTTATGTTTTTAATTCCTCATTCCTTATTTAATCCCCCCCTTCCCTCCCCACTTAGAAATGTATGATGCCTGGTGATAAAGAGTTGAAACACACGTTAGATATGTTTGCTTCAGTATGCAGCTGCACAAGGGAGAACCTTCAAAAGAAGGATTTCCATCTTTTTCAAGGACGACAAACCCCTATTTGAAATACAATAACAGGACATAGAATGTAACCAGATATGATGCTGTAATGTGTGGGTGGATGTTACATATGATATGAGAGCAATTACTCCTTTCTGTCAAGGTTAAACCAATCCAAGACCTGAGCATACTCGGCGCAAACTTCCACACTTGCGCGAACATGTCAAGTAGTCCTGATTGGTAGTCATGAGAGAAACTAAAAAAGTGAAGAGGGGACTATTACTGTGCAGCCAACTGTCCTGTCCTACTCTTCATTCGATGGTGAACACAATGTCTAAAAACAGATACAACCATATCACATATATTTTCAGAAATCATGTTGGACGACAGCTTGTTACTGTACTGTCGATGAACTCTCGGCTGCAAAATCATGCATCTGCTGAGCTGTAGAACATGCTGTGGAGTGGGGGGGGGGGGGGGGGTACAAAAATCCACCGTCCTTGAATGCTGCACAGCCAGAAATAAGCACAAAACAACTCAGTGGAAGGAATGACATTGACATGAGTTCATTGCTGAGAACAGCACCTTCTGATCTTGCACATGTCCTCAGACAGGGCAGTGAAAACAGCAATCAGAAGGCGAGCCAGTACTGCCATCCTCCTCAGAGGGATCACTTCTTGGTCACCATTTTTTGGCATGGCTGTACAAACAAATTGAGATTCATACAAGTGAGGGCTCTGGGCAGCAGGTGCTACTGTGGCAACTCCGCTGCACGCCAGACAGCTCCCTCTCTCTACAAGCCATTCCCGCCAGAACGCCTCTGCAATGAGGGGGTAATTGGACTGATCACACTCTGTTTACCCATTATGCTGCTAAAATGAAGTGGGTTGTTCCCAAACACACAGTGACAGGCCGGGGAGGGAGGAGGAGCCTCTTCCATCAATGACACGTCTTTTAATCAGTACTAACCTTGGGCCGGCAGAGCATTGTGCGGATTTCAGCATGTTTGTGTCTTTTTGCACGTGCATGTGTGTGAGAGAGAAAGGAAGAGGCCTGCGTTAATATGTGAAGGGATATTTTTTTGGGGGGGGGGTGTGGGGGCGGGGGAGGGTTTAAGAGTTGTAATGTGTCCTAGTGTGCGTGTCTATATGGCCCACATCCTGCGTGTGATTGAATTATGACAAGGAATATTGAATATTCCTGGGTGGCAAACATCTCCAATTCTGCATAAATCTGAACCACAGTGAAAGGGAATAAGAGAAAAAGAGAGATGATAGGGCGAGACTGAAAACTGTGTACATCGGTGTCGCTCATTCATTTTTATGTGCTCTCCTCCCCAGTGTAGATCATTAGCAAGATTATCAGATGTAATCATCCCATTCTGGTGGCGCATAACTTAACTCAGTCACCGCAAACAGCACCATCCTCTCTCCTGTTTCTACTGAAGACAGGGAGCAAACTCTAAAGCTTTCAGGACAAAATCCCATTTGTGCATCCGCTGTCTGCATCCCAAGCTTGTTAGTTCCAACACTTCAGTGATCCCGGCGGAGCAGACGCATAGGCAGTAGCAGGAACCATAATGGCCATCACCCAGACAGCTCACACTCGCATGCAGGAGATGAACAGCAAGGTGCACACTCCACTCGGCTATACCCACGCCATTAAAAAGAGAAACTCTCTTTTATTGCAGATGGCAACACTTATTTTGTACCTCCTTCATCGTCTAGATGAAACAAAGGCATTTTAAAATCACAGTGGGAGTAGTTTAGGACAGTTTGCCACTATAATAAACTGGCCCTGTCCCTGAGAATACAACGCTGCTCATTGGTGAATCACTGGATTACTATTATCTCTTTGATGTCTTTGTTCTTGAGCCTTTTCCCTGTACATGAACACAGGGACAAGCCTGTCGAGATATCAATACAATTTGCTTGATCTCCCACAGCTGCAGCTCATCTTTAGTAACAGTTTGCTGGATTTTCTCAGATGTTCCAGGTCAGTTGTAATTTGTGTTCCTTCATCCATATTCTTTAACATGATCAATATTGTTTAGGATATTTTCAGTTTATTGCAACTTGGATTGTCATAATTTGGCCATTGTGTCTGTCAGTTATGATAATAGTGTGCACATCAAAGAAACTGCTGTTTCTGGGAACAGGGAGACATGATGAGAGGAAAAACACAAGCAGTTAGATGATGAGCTTGTCAGCCAACAGTTCAGGTACATTGGTCATCATTCTTTTCCAGGTAAAATATTTAGTGAGCGCTCCCAGACTCCTGTCTATTTGCATTTACATTCATTTACACCTAATAAAGCAACAGCGAAAAGGTAAGAAAAATAATATTACCCCAAATCTTTTTTCTATCAATATAATGAGGAAATTATGTTAATGAACGTCTCAAAATGGTGTGAACTGAGCATATCAGTCAAATGTTCACTGACAATGTATGTCATTAGTTTTCCCTACAGTGCAATCTCCTCTCTTGCAATACAAAATCCACTATTAGCAATTGAGCATAATAAACATTATATCTGGTTATGTTTAGACACTCCCCTAAGGGTATGACAGAACGATAGATGAGAGATACATGTGTACCATGGTTCCAGTAAACACAACAAAGATGGCAAGAGCCGGAGCATCAAAATACTAAAGAGACATTAATTAAAAATCCATAACAAAGAGGGGGACAACATTTCCCTGAGGAAAGTTCTAAATGCCTTTAGCTTTTGTTGACTAAAACTAATATCCATTTTTCATTTTTTGTAAAAAAAAATGAAGACCAAATAAAAAAAAACAGGTGCCAACATGAAAACTGCAGAGCTCAAAATCAATGCAACTATTACATTTATTTTCAGAATGTGTAATATTAAGTATCCACACATCATTTCTAAAAGACAGGGTTGCTGATTGTACAACAACTGTTGTTGTGCTAATTGTTGCAGTTCCCTTTCATTTTCAAACTTTGTTGAGAACCTGATCATCTGACTGCTTTTGTTTTGTCACCGTGTTTGATGGATTTTGGCAAAAACTAAAAAATAGAATTCACGCCGTTAAAATCATCATGATCCCTTCGCAAAGGGTTCCGGAGTGAATACCGCTCTCATTTCTTCTTTACACAATTGGAACTTTGTTTCTTTACACTAGTGAGTTTGCATGTTCTCGCCTCCAACATGCAATTTGGGAGAAATTCATCCCTAAAATCGACACACCTAAGCAGGAATGTGTCAATCATGAGATGGACTGACAACCTTTCTGCAGGCTGGTTTCCCGTCATGTGCCAAATGTATGAGGCAAGTAACTCTGAGTAGGGTTATTATGTAAGGTAAAATAAATGAATCATTCTATCAAACTACTTCTGGGAGTGTATGTGTGTGTGTGTGTGTGTGTGTGTGTGTGTGTGTGTGTGTGTGTGTGTGTGTGTGTGTGTGTGTGTGTGTGTGTGTGTGTGTGTGCATTATGTGTCTCCAAATGTTTTTTCATCCAATTAGCTCAAATATGTCCCCACAATACAACCAACAGATATATTAACACAATTATGAAGCTGCTCTGTTCATTTCTAATGAACTTGTTTGTTTATTGATACTGGAGAGCAGACGCCATCTGTTATCCAGAAATTCTTTGACCCACTTTGAAAATAACAGATCTGTCTCTGAAAGGGAAACACAAGCAATTTTTTGATGCACAAGTGCAGTTTGACTTGCACAAATGAACATGTCAACTGTTTTGAACCGTTGCCCGGTTGTTAGCATAGGCCACTAACTGCAGTGTCTTCTCTTCAGCATGGATGTATGGTGGTGTTTTACCTACAAAGACATATTGCATCTTCTCAATGGAGCCAATTTCTAACATCATAGGACAGCGAGAGGACTCTTTAAAGCCATACTTGTGTTCAATAAAACCGACTGTAAAAAGTGAAGCTTATGCATAATTGATTTACAATATATTGAAGAGTGAAATTAAGAAGGGATTTGTGAGAAACATTATAAATATGCTCATGTGGTTCCTACATAATTTGGATGATTATTCTGTCTGATAACAAGTTGTGCCTTACTGTACTGCCGCAGCTCATTTACAGCTTATATAAATCAAATTTTGTTGTTTGTTAAAGTTGATGCAAAGCATCCCCTGAATCTACAAAGTGACCTCTGTTATCAACAGAACAGTATCAGTAAGAAATCATTTTATGGACAAAATCTTGGTTCTCTGGTTTCTAGCTTTAGGACATCTTTTATGTTCACAAATACTGCTTAGACAATATTGTGGGAGGAATATATGCATGCTTAAAACTCAACTGGTAGTTTTATTTAAGTTAGTTCCAGTAGGAGTGGATGGCAAACAACAACAGGAATAGATTAGATTAGAAAAGTGATAAAACATTTTTTTAAAAACAGCACGACGAGTTCACCCAAATCCCTTCTCTCCTTTTTAGCATTAGGATGATGTCGGGGCAGATTTATAGCAGTATAACATGGCAAATTAAAAGGAACCAGTACGTGTTTAGAATGACAACTGATGAAGAATTTTCCCTGCTCCGGCATCATAAACAAGTAACGGTTGTAGTCTTTACTGTCGTGTTGTATTTTATGCTGACAAGAGAAAAGCCAGAGGAAAGAAACGTCTTCCCCATTATGGATTGTGTCCCACATTTAGACATCTGCTGTGTGGACTCACTCGGACTTTCAGTGGGGTTCCTAGGCTTTTCTCACAGATTGAAAGGATAGTCGATACCACTGAAATCCTTAATTCCAACCTTTCAAATATTTTTTTTTTTTCCAAAAGAGGTCTTCAGAACTTGACCAAAAGTGTCTTCTGCTCCCTCACCTTTGTGGGTCTATTGGTAGGCAATTGCTTCCCCACAACCAGCCTTTTCTTCCCACCAGAAACATGTACATCACACCACGTTTCTCCTCTTTGTCTCCCTCTTCTTCTTGGTCTGTTTGTCTTCCTTTCAAGTACATTCCCACCACCATCCATGCCCAACCCTCTCTCTATGTGCCTCCACTTGCATTTCCTCGCTTCTTTCCCATCTCACGCCTTTTGAAGTCTAAGACAGCTCGAAATCCAACGTGATTCTTTTTTTTTGGACAGCCGAGGGGAAATGGTTCGGAAAGATGGGCTCAAGTTCGATTACAGCTGTTAATCAAAAATCTACACTGCCCAGCATGGCGTGATGTGAGAAATGATTTTGGTTTCCATGTGTCAAAGTCACTATATGTTACACGCACGGGCCCATATGAAGATATAGTGTCCTGTGTATTTGGACACATTTACTCCCTGGGCAGAATTAGAACAATGAAAACGTGCTAGGACAATACAGAATACATACTCGAGAAGATATGCAAGAGAGGACAAAAGAAACTGAAAACAGAATACATACACACCAAATATCCGTGCTCAAGCTACTGTATCTTCTATGCTTCAGTGCAACTCATTCACCATATATATATTACTATTCTGCAAACCCTGGATTATGTCCTCTGACAATATTGTTTTTACCCTCAATGGTTTCTAAATGTTTTATGTGATTGTAACATCTTTCAAATCATTCTGATTGCATGTTTTTGTTGCTGGGAGCAGCATGCATTAAGGTCAAATCATTTTTTTGTTTGTTTGTTTTAAAACTTAGGGGCTCGTCAAAGTACAAAATGTTCAAACTCGTCACATGGTGGTTCCAAAGGATCATTTTGGTGTTCTTACAACTTATTTTTGCAAAGTACATCCAAGGAACACCAAATCTCCTTCATCCATATATATTTGTTAAAAAGCCAGCATAGAAAACACAATATTCAACTTTTAAATAACCAAGAGTCACATTTCTTCTGTTTTTGTAGAGATAAGACACTTTACTACACAATCCCAATGTCAAGCTAACAGGAACAGTCTGCCAACTGAAGACAGAGTGATATCAACCATGCATGAACTCAGAGTAAGAACAAGTCGACCCTCTAACTGTCAAAGTAAAGGAGCTTTACTTTTCCTAATGTTTTCCAATGTTAAATTCAAAAAGTAATCCCTTACACTAGGACATCACCAAAAAATACAACTAAAGCGTCAAGAAATACAAACTCTGAGCCAACTTTGACCTACTGTGCTTGTCGTGGATGTGTACAATGTTAATGTAACAACAGAAAGGATGGCCATCATGTTAAACAAACAGGAATAGTGCGCTGTACACTAAAATTGTACTCATCCACCATCGCCACTTGTACCACACAATCAGATTACAGGTTGCAAAAATACTTTAAAATGAAAGTCAGAAAAAATGTATTGCGAATAAAATCAAGTGAAAGTTGAAAAGCAATATTTTATTGTCATTTAGTTTTTGTCTCATTGAAAAGTCATGGGAATGAACACTAATAATCCAAGCTGTCAGCATTCATCCACTGGCCACCTTTGCTTGTTGTATCTGCATCATTATCTCATGGTCCCACTATCTTTCATATTCATGCAGTGGAGTAGACTGATGGCGTTGAATTGCATGCCATGAGACTCACCTAATATATTTTTTTCTACTTTTCAATTGGAATACCAAGCTGTCACATTTACAGGCTCCACTGTAAAACTGTGCAAATAAAGAGTGTGAGACAGATGTATTCAACTTTCTCATTTCTCACGGTGCACATGCATACTGTACCTGGAGGACCGGAGCACAGCAGACAGCTAATTATAAAGCCTGGGTCAGTTCAGGGCATAATATGGAGACAAATTAAATGAAAGAACATTGAGAAAGCCTGGAGGACGACACATGATACAGTTATGGAGTAGAAGAGCTGCAGATGGATATGCAATATTCTGAATCATCCCTAAAAACACTGTATTTTGTCACTATTATCATACTGCCCAAAAACAGTATAACATATTTACTCTATTTGTGTGAATGTACAGTATACGTATCAAAGTACATCAAAATATTCATTTTTATATGGTCAAAAAATATGTGGATGTCCTTTTTTCCATACTTTGGTGTAGTTTTGTGTGAAACCGATTAGTGAACTCCACCTCCCATCTCGCAGAATGCACGTCACCAGCACAGCCGTTACCTTCGCTTGCTAGCTAGCCAGGTAACTGATTACATATTCACATACATACATGACATTTGGTATCTTCATTTAACCCATCCTAAGGAGCAGTGGGCTGATGTGGGGCCCAACCTGGGGTTCAGTATCTTGCTCAAGGACGCTTCGACATGCGAACTATGGGGGAGACCAGGGATCCAACCAGCTACCTTGTGCTTTCAGAACGACCCCTCTGCCCATGAGCTACAGCCGCCCCAGCATGCACAAATGTAACATTATCTTCTCTGATGTATTTAATCCACCAACTTTATTTATATTACAACAGTAATGAAAACCAAAAATATATTAAATTGTAATTTTCAGAATATCTGTTGTATATACAGTGTTATATATTGTCAGATTGTTTTATTGTATCAGAAATATCATGAGACTTTTTAAATATAAAGACATATTTGTCATACATTTTCAATTCTTTTTTTTACAAATTCTTTGTACCTGAGAACATACATGGCAATAAATGGTTTTGATTCAGATTTATTGGACTGTGTTACTCAGTAAATAAATGGTATAAATAATGTACAGTTGACATAAACATACTGTACTATATGTGACAAATTGCTTTTTGAATGATTTTTTCTCGTTCAATATAAACTGTCTGTCTCCTTGATTTACTAAGCAGATGCAAACAGCTTCTTGTGCGTGATTCAACACAACCCTTTACAGGGTTGTGTTGATTTCCGGCCTCCAATGATGGAATCTTGCTACTGATACTTCTGTAATCTTAGTGAGGAATTACTTACTCAGAAAGAAAGAGGACCACTGCTCTCCATCTGGTCCTGTGGTCCTCTATCCTTCTCATCTGGTCCTGTGGTCCTCTTTCCTTCTCATCTTCTCCATCATCAAGGAGATCCTCAGTGTTGCTACAATTGTGTCACGGCCATCGATACCTGAGTAAAAGAGACTTGGGGACTTTTCTTAACGTTGGTAATTTTGACCACACATATGTCTGGTTCAGTCACCTTCACCTAACTATAAAAATAGAGAGTAAAATTAGGGGATTTGTGTTATTGTTGGCATTAAGTGTTGACGCACCTTTGTCTAAAGACCTCTAGACTTTATGAAGAAAATACACAACATAACAGCCATTTACAGTTAACTTACCTCTGGTTTAAGCCATCATCAACTTTTACTCAAAAAGAAAATACATAAAAAACAGTGTGGTGTTAGGCATGGTTGGGCTCAGCTGCCAGAGGGAGTGGTACAGGGATCAGTGGCTTAATATAACCGACCGAACCAGCTGAATTTGATTGGATGAAGGAGGGAGAGGAGAAGACCTGGAGACACCATCTGCGAACAAGGCAGAACGAGACCGTTGGAGGAGAAGGAACCGGCAGGTGCGTATAAAATGATGGCAGGAGATGGCGTGCAGTCTTTCTTAGAGACATTCAAGGCCATGGCTGAGGCCTGCGGTGAAGTGGGCGGTCTGATTCCTGCCTCTTCTCACTAAATATTGGGGCTTTTGCTAACTTATTCTACCGACTCACTAATGACACAGATCTGTCAGTTTGTGTTGGTTGCCTTCATGGTCTTTTGGTGTCAGGACCACACCAACATCTGACTGGACTGAAGAGACATTGGTAGGTAAGTATATCTGCAGTTAATTGTGCTGTGGCTGAGCTACTAACTAGACTTTAAATTGATGCTAGTGCTCTTTTGTGTCTCAATGGCATTCAAATGACAAGCAAAACTATGTGTCACTATCATAAACTAAAATTTAAATTTCTACCTTTTTTGGATTTTCAAAATGAGAACACAGAGCTTATGAGATATGCTGTACCGGACAAAAACAATATTTCAGTTGACTTCCGATTTATTTAGCCCTACCTCTAATTTATATAAAACTGACAAGTGGCTCTAATGGACTCAATAATCAAAGTGCATTCAATTTATACTCGCATGATGCAAGTATATTTTATTAATTGAATTAATGTTAAATTACAAATCCAAATTGATCTGTTGCTCTCATAGCTCCAACACTTTGTTAATGTAATTGAAATGTTGTTTTCCCTCAAGGCATCTCTTTTGTGGAGAAGCTGTAAAAACGTACTGTACACTTAGAGTGACTAACTTGTGAACATAGTCGAGCAACAGAAGAGTCAGATATTTCCCTCAAGAGGAGGAAGAGCCAAAACTGATCGGAAACGAGAGTGAATATTGAATTTGACAGCTCAACACAAACATGACTCCAAATGAATACTAATGTTGCTCTGTATCAATAACTAATTTATTTTAGGATTACACACATTTGACTTATATTATTGTGTTTACTTGTTGGGCTGCCCCTAAGTGGCCACAGAAATCCACTAATGCAAGTTCAAAAAACAGATTAAATGTTCCCATGCATTACTTTAACAGCACCAGAAAAACTGCTAAGAAATACTCAGCTGCATTCTTGTCACAAATGCAGGATAGGACTCAAACATGTGTATTCAGAATGGAAGAGTTAAATGCCTTGTTGCCCTCATGAAGGTATAGGCTATGTATGCATGCTAGCAGGCAAGTGCAGGTGGGCCAGATTCACTTATCAGAAACTCAAAAGAGAAAAAAACACAAAGCAAGAAAGGAACATTGCAACCTTGTTGAACTGACAGGGAATGACTGGAACTAGGCCGGTGAGTGGCTGATGAGGGAATGAGATTCATGTGAGGTCAGTGGTTAAGGCAACTGCAGAGCAGATAAGGGAAGTGCAAACGGGCACACTGTTGTGTAGCGTAGTCGGATCCATTGTGCTCACTACCTTTCCAACACGGCGGGGTTTATACATATCACTGCAGAGAGAAAATGGACCTCAAAGTTTGTTGCACAATATTTTTATGACACTTGTCATTCATCCCGGAAACTGTAGCAACAGTGGCGCTCAGTGTTTTCCGATTGAATGTTCCCCAGTTACATAGATGGGTGGAGTAATCAGGTGATGGGGCGGGAGGAGGGGGAGCGAGAGCATCGAGTGGATGAAACGGGGGATGTTGCTGGAGAGGAACGACGCAGACAGACTGTGACAATTCTAGTGTTCATTTTTTTAAAGAATAAAATTGGTTCTTATACTGCCTCTTTAACATGCCTGAGTGCTGCAATGAAAATATGAATCATGAATAACTGAAAGATCACATTTAATTTGATGTTTTACCAATGTGCCAACATTGTCATTGCAAGCCACTGAAGCAAAAAATAAGTGGTAGTGTGGAGTTTTTAATGCTGAGGGTAGAAAACAGGGTATAAGAGTCTGGTGGGCATTCATAATTTCCAAAGTTTAAACTGCCTCCTGGAGGGCCAAGGGCTGAGCCTTATCAGGAATGACACCACGTTTACTCTCTGGATCCCCCGACTACTCACAGTTGTTAACTTTAATGCTTTACATGTCTTCACTCCGTGCTGAGGAAAAAAAATGCACCAGTTAAACTGCAGAATGATTACGGCGCAAGTATACCTACATATGTTCTTATCTATTACCAAATCATTTGCCATCCCAGGAGGTCTAACGGAGGTACTGCGGTGGAAGCAAACGATGTGAGAAGGCAACACATAGCTACAGTGCTTCACGCTGTGCTCTTCCTCCCAGGAAGGATAGAGGTGTAATGCTTTCCTCTGAGACTAAATTAAAGGATCTTACCCCCTGTGCCCTGGTTCCTCTGTACTCCACTCCCTCTATGTTGGTTGCCGTTCACCACAATGAGATGGAAATGTGACACAGTTAGGTGGGACTCCTGCCTGGGTCTGTACAGGGAGGACTGGAGGTGTGTGTGACATATTTCCAGCGACTCCTAGCTGTTCCCAGAACAGCTGCTGAGGACTATTATGACAGCTTTCCACTGAGAGCACAAGAATCCATCTTCTCTCCACGACACTGCTATTCCAGTTCAGTCACTCTTATTTTTCTTTTTTTCACAGGTTTTGCAATGCTGTCATTCGTGCAGCCTAGATTGGGCTGCGCGGCGTTGAAAAAGTGGTCAAACGTATTACTTTTTTTGGAATAACAATTGGTAGACGTAATTACCCAGGTCTGTGAAACATTCATACAGTGTCAGGAAACAGAGTTCCTAAATGCTCACGCTACTGGCAGACAGATATTAGAAAGACGCCCTTTGATCTTGTGTTGTCTAACCATGCTTTCATGTAACTTTTGACAGCTTTATCAAATCAGAGGTATAGGCATAATGCTTGTGGACACATCTGGGCTCAGATATAGACAAGAAAGGCAAAACAAAACTCTTTCTTTTTAGTTTAAGCCATTGTACAATCTTTCATTTGGTGTGCTGAGTGAAAACACATATTTTGTACTTCCCATGAACTCTGCAGAAAGGTAGAGTAGTGTGCAGTTCAGTAACACACTTCACTTACGCTGAATAATCTTAAAACGGGCACCTGTTTATCCTGGCTTTGCTGTGCAATAGCAGCAGGAGACCAGAAGGAGAACCGATTTTTTTCTGAGCAGAAGCTTATACATAAAGCTTTGCTGCAAGACACAATGTGTAAAAGTAAGAATTTAAATCCTTCACCACTAGAAGCCCAGAAAACAATAGAATAGGATTTTATATGTGTTTGCTGTGAGTCATTTAGAAGGCAAAGAGCAAAATCTTATTTATTTTAATAATCTCTCTGAAACAGATGACATTCATGTTCCCCTGACGCAGTCTAGCTGCGGGTTTAAGGCTAACATATTCATTGGCTGTTGTGTATACATAAATATATATAGGTGTATATAAATATGAGTGCAGAAGTAAGAGCTTAAGAGACAACCACGGGGCAGTTAGTCAGACGGGCTCGCAGCGAGTGTGTTTGCAATAAACAGAACTACTGGGCTCTCGACAGTTAATGTGGAAGCCACCAGAACACATACAAAAATTATGATAATGTGCAGTGGTGAATAATTAGTCACATTGAGGGACAGAGCAGTGAAGGGAATAGAATAACTAATAAGGCAACCCCAAGAAAAAAATGACTGTAATTGAAACTGTATTTTTATTGGAAATTCTTTTTAATTTTATGTTCGCAGCATCGTAAGAAAACTACTCTTCAATCAATGGTTTGACTACGTGATGATATCCTGAAGTTGTCTGGTCCTTTTTTTCCCTAATTATATTCTATTATGTTAAAAGATGATAAACGTGTGTTGGAAAATATGACAGTAGTAGAAGTAACAATAACAATTTCTGAGTGTTATTGGTCTCAAAACATGACAGAAGTGGTGATAAACAGTCGCTTTGTTTGGAGCATAGATTTCCCATGAATGAATACCATATGTAATTACATTAACCTCCTCGAACCCACCAACCGTAACATGCTGTCGTATGTACTGTACATATGTAATCAACCCTCCGACCCAAGAACAGCTATTACATTGAGAGAATAATCTTAGGCTTTCAGATAATGCATACCTTCTTCAATAAGTTCCTTACTGATTACCCAAAAAACCACAACAAATGTGTGTTTTTACTTGTTTATTCAAGATGTATAAAAAGGGGACGCCTTAAAGAGCCCAGATTTATGAGCAACAACACTGGTCACATTTATTGATTGCAATCTATAAATCAAAGTTAAATACAGCAAGCACAACATATTCTTCCTGTTGTATATTTCCATGTGACCCATACAGTAGTACCATGTCTATAAAAGAGGATCTGCAGAGGAAATTAACCTGTGAGTCTGGAAATGTTGCTGTCCACGGGATTTTGTTGGACAGATAGCTCTCCACCGCTGTTGGATAAAAAAAAGATAAAGGTTACACTGGAGAGCAATTTGTGCTTTCCAGAGGAATGAATTTAAATTTTGTGCGACCTTGCAGTCAGGTGAGCGTAAGGCAATACTTAGGTAGCTGATTCTAAATACTGCTTGAGCAGGGGCAGATCAAACTCTGCCTAAAGCCTTTCTGAGCCCCAAACTCTCAAATCACCACTCCTCAACCAGCAGACCACAGTGCGTGGCCTCGGCGGCTCTCCCCGGCTTATGTGTATGTATTTCTGCCACTTTGTTCTGAGCCTTTATGCCTCACACCATTAGCAAGTCACCTCTCTCTCCCCCTTTCTTTCCCTCTCTCTCCGCCTCTGTTTCCTGCACACGCCAGCAGGATTTAGATACCCTATGTATTATGGATGGGAAAAATAAACAGAATGCGCCAGCCATTTATATGACACACTTGTGAGATCACAGGACAGGAGCGATTAGAGTGGTCAAATAAAGCTTCAGCGGGAGACATGGGGGGAAAAAAAAAGAGAAACTGAGATGGAGCAGGTCTTATAAATCTTCCTCATTTTTTGTGACGCTTCCCTCCGCATGTCGTCTTGTAACCAATTACATTAAGCCACCACTCCCACTCTTGCTGGGAGTCTATTAAAGTAAGCCGTAATCTAATAGAGGACTTATGTATGTGTTGTTGTGATAATTATTCCTCTCATTGAGGGTGATAGCACCTTCATCAAGCACAGCTAGACTCCGGAGGACCTCCCTATGCACAAGTAAATTAAAATAGCTGCATATGCAACGTTGTTATGCACTGCAGCGTTACGCTTGTGAGCATAATTATTCCCAAGGTTGGGAAGGGGGACTTTTCTAATAAATGGTCCCTAACCTTACGACTCCGATAGTCCTCTTCATATTCAAAAAATCCACAGAATATTTTGTCAAATGATCATGGAAGCTCAAGGTCCCACCTAGAACGTTAAACATTGTAGGTCAGGTGTAAAAAAAATAATAATACATTGGTACGTTATGAAGATCAGTGGATGTTTGAATTGGATCAGACAAAATAACTCATTATTGTCACTGAAATTGCATGTTGTTTCGTCAGTTTGGCAGAAAAACTTTATTTTTTTGTTTTGAGGTAACCGCTTTCGGGATTTGTATGGACCTCATGTTTTAATTTAAGGCCCTGAAAATTATTTTCTGAATTGACTTCTTATTATGAATAATAATAAAAACACACAGTTTTCCCAAAGCTTCAAACAGTTTGGCTATTTCACATAACAGAGGCTTGTTTGTGTTTCAGTTTCTGCTGTTCAAACTGGTTCAGTTGGCAAAATGATTTTAGGACTTTCTTTGCATCAAGATTTGTAAATATTCAAATGTGATGATGGGGATGAGGCTGTGCAGAGACCAATTTCCCTAAGGAGATTAATAAAGTTCTTCTTCTTCTTCTTCTTCTTCTTCTTCTTCTTCTTCTTCTTCTTCTTCTTCTTCTTCCTCTTCTTCTTCCTCTTCTTCTTCTTCTTCTTCTTCTTCTTCTCCTTCTTCTCCTTCTTCTCCTTCTTCTCCTTCTTCTTCTTCTTCTTCTTCTTCTTCTTCTTCTTCTTCATCAAAGTGGATCAAAAGACACCCTAATAGTCTTGTGTAAGTATATTAACTGAGTAGTTTAGGTTGTGTTTTTTTTACACTGATTGTTGCTTGTTTAATAATTAACGTGAGGTTATACGTTTTCTGGTCTTTAATATTATGTATGATGGTCAAAATGTTCCGAAACACACTCAGATCATCGAAAATATAAAAAAACTGATCCAAACAAATGATCACCAATTGTTCCAAAACAAAATGTGTGGCAGCAGAATTGTACTTTTTCACCCTAAAACTAATGCTTGAATGGAGTTTACATTAAATGGTGCAAATTCAGGCGAAACCTCTGTCTAATTTAATCCATAACACTGCAAACAGTGGGTGGAACGGGAATTAATCATCAGCAGTTACTTTGAGACAGGCACACACAGGTTTCACAAAACAAGTGATGTGAATATTTCCATCAAACATTTTATAGGGACACATCACAAGCCAGAACAGCTAGACTCGATGAATTCCACAATGCACCTCCATGGGTGGTACACAAAAGTTCATAATATCATAGTGCATCAGCTGATGATAAGCTATCCAGGAAATTTGAAGGCCTGTAGAGAAAATTACACATATCGCAACACTGATATTTTGACCAAAATGAAAGTGATAAGTGTGTAACATAGGTGAGAATAAAGCTATGAATATATCAGTGTTAGGGTGCAATAACTCTGATTGTCCAAGTGGATCCAAAGCTTATGATTTTTGACATCATTTATATGGATATAAAAATAAATGTATGGCCTCTATTTCCTAAAGACGGGACAGTGCGATGGCACAGACAAGCTTAAGACAAAACAGCACTCAGTAAGACATCACTGATGCTGGCAATTCTGCACTTCTGTATCTCTGTGAACACGTCGTCTCGTATCAGAGGCTGTTACTGTTTTGCCAAAAAAGAAATTCAACTGCGACTGCATCCTGAGTATCAGATTGAAAACCAGCTGTGTTAAATTATCCTAAAAAAAAGAATTATGTCGCTGCATTGTAGTGCATTTTTCAGATTTTTTCAAATGAAAATACATCCAGAATTGAACCAGACCAGGAACTTTGCCACCGAGAATCCAACACTGTTCTTTTACAACTGGCTTCCAAATCATCTCACATCAACTCAAGAAAGGGGTTAAAGGAAGTCCAAGTAGACAAATTGTTTATTTTCTCGCACTGCTCATATACATCTCACCCACTTATTCCCACCAAAGAGGAAGGGGATCAGGATCACGGCCCACAATGCTAAGCAAAACTGTTTGGCACAGACACTGAGCCCATTTTACAAGTACCAACCACAGTGTTTCCTGTCAGCTGCATGACAAATAACACTCTGGGGTCCTCAAACGCACCAACTTCCCAAAGTTGGATGAAGATGAATTCAAGTTCTCATTTATGCATAATTCATTGTCATTATTCTTTCTATCCTGTCAGTTGGCAATGTGTTTGAGTTCAAGGGCAAAGATGAAATGATAGTACAAAGAGGTTGGATAACTCACAATGGTAAAATGGCATTATATCTCTTCCTTAATGTTTAATCAACGCTGTCACTGAGCCCACACAAGGCTCAGTCAGACTACTCAATTTCAATGACTTCCCTGTGTGAGCGTGTGTGTGTGTGTGTGCGTGTGTGTGTGTGTGTGTGTGTGTGTGTGTGTGTGTGTGTGTGCATGACTGTGTATGTGACCAGCTTAGAAGCTAACGTTCTCTCTGAAATGTCCTAGAAACT
This sequence comes from Clinocottus analis, assembly GCF_023055335.1. NCBI lineage: Eukaryota > Metazoa > Chordata > Actinopteri > Perciformes > Cottidae > Clinocottus > Clinocottus analis. Next base: position 8,147,756 of record NW_027176240.1, read on the forward strand.
TTCTCTGCCGTCGGTGTATTTTTGGTGCAGAATAAGAGCTGAAAATCACCAATTAAAATGTCAATGCTAAAACCAGCCGTCAGGACAATGACAGACTTTCATCACGCTGATGCAGTGTGTTCCACATACATATTTCATAATTGCTTTACCAGTTAAATTAATGAATTCTCCCCTTTCATCAAAAGTAGCTGCAACCAAACCTGGTCATCTCGTTCATGTTCAGCCAATTGGAAGGAAAACTGGACCAGTGACAATTTTAATTATTACAACTAGCTGAAAACACTGTATGCTTTTTTCATGAAATGCTGGCTACTGTAATAGGCTTTATTACATGCAATAGAGGCTACCAAAAGCTTAGAAAATAGGATCATGGTTTTTCAACACAATCCTTTTTGAAAATTTTGATCACACTCACTATAGTCTCGCAAAAAAAGTGTTCAGGTCTTAAACTATTCAACATAAAAAAGGTGATCTCACAATGTAACAGTCAGACAATGTTTTGAAACAATGCACAATCCGTGACTTTATTTTGCAAAATTTCCTGCTTTCTGAAACAAATACATCAATAAAAAAGGAATAGAAAACTCTCAGAATTCCAAATTTAAGGTAGAAATTGAAAGCGGCATACTTATACACTAACAACTAATAGTAAGATCTTCTCCATAGTCTCCCCGAACTGCTGCAACACCTTCTGGACAACCGGCAAGCCAAGCTCTTATTCCTCAGCTTCACAGCCTCTTTCAGCAGTGCAGGCTCATAGGTTACTGCCATTCACTGACACCTCTGACTTCTAGCAGCCTCTTCAACAATAAAGGCTTCGAACACGCCCCATTCTACCGTATGGACAGGAGCCTCATCCAGATGTTCCCAGTTTTTACTACACCAAGGTTTACCAGGTCTGTGGAACTGCCACAAGTTGCTTGGCAGCAAGCTCCCATACTGGGGCTGCAGAAGAAGCCCCTTCACACCTCACTTTACTGGGCGAGCTGTGCCAACTCTTTTCTGACCTATTCATACAGGGTCTTTATTATTTTTGGCAACATGATTTTGGTCTTTGGCCTCAACTGGATGGCCTTGTTTTGTAACATGCCAGTAAGGCGACAGTTGTTCGAAACCTTAAAAAAGATGTCTGCCAAGAGGTTGATCTTTCTAAGTGGGAACAAATGCAAATGAGTTTTTAGCTGTTTTGACATCTGCCTTTTTAGAAAAGAATCTTTAGCAACAATAGTGATTGCAGTAATTAATCTTTAGACCTTCCATAATTAAACTTATCTTTGGTCAAATGCAATATCTTCAGAAAAAACTCATCCTTGGTAATAAATAATATAAATCAACACTGAACAGCGTTGAAGAATGAGAACTTCTTTTTTCAGTTCTTTGTCAGTGATGCTGGTGTATGTTGCTCTGCTGCAACAGATGAGGAAATGCTACATCATGCTGTTATGTGGGGATTTTAGCATGCTGTACGGTAGTCCCATTGTTCTGAAAATGATGATATGCAAGATTAACTAACTTTGGCCAATATAAAGACTGTTATGGTAAAATGATGAAATGTCAATGCCAGCTACTCATGAAAGACAGAACTTCACAGCCACAACAAAGGCTCAACAGCATACCTCTATGGTCGAAAGAATCGTAGAGTCCATCTCCTGACAGACAGTGTGCTATATTCTGACTCTGCGGGTACTCTGAACCCATCATGAGGAATATTGAGCCTTTATACACCGCCGTACAACATCCTATACATTTTACATTTCAGGGTACACAATCATATATTCAGTAAATTCGGGTCTTTTTTTGTACCTGCAGAATAATACATCACAGTTTATTTATGAAAATAAATGTGTATTCAAGCTGCAACTAAAGAATAAAATGTGTCTTTTAGTTACTTTTGACTCTATTTCGACTTGTTGCTTGAAAAGATGTAGCTTGTGGAGCTATCACGGGAATGAGTATATGCAGGTCTTTCGTATGGTGTAAGATTTTAGCCTTTTCATGTGTCACCATTATGCATGCTAACAATGTACACCTACAGATAATAATTGCCACTCCCATTATAAAGTCCTGGTGCACCAATTCAACAGTTGTACAAGCATACTTCTGACGTCTAGCAGTTGAGAACTGTATTTGCATTTGGTTTAAAATGAAAGAAAGTGATTTATGAACTATATAAATTAATACAATTTAAAATTAAAACGTAAGAACTAACATCTCAGAAATTGTGTGGGCAAAAAAAATCTAATAAATGTAACTGAATTCAACCATATATATTTTTAGTGTTACACATAGCTAAAATGTTGAAATGACTTCTACGCTTGCTAGGATCCTTCTGCAGAGTGCATGTGTGCTAAAATCTATAAAAAAATATGAGTTTCACATAGCAGCTTTAATACAGCGCACATGGAGATCAAAGAGGAGGGTAAGAAAGAGGAGAGAAAGTAGTGTGACAGCAAATTACAGCAAAATCCAGTAAAGATTCACTCTGAGCTGAAACTAAACTCCAGATTAGGTTATGGCACTGCATCAATGCAGAATCATCTTGCATCTTAAAGTTGAGACATTTCCACTTCTCTACCGAACAGACAGTCACCGTTTATCACTTGCTGGTGAGCATAATGGAGCATTTAGCAGCTAAAGAGCAAAACCTTTACCTCGGAAATTGCTGTAGGAAAAGACTAAAAACAAAAGCAGATTGGACATCAGCCATCAGTCTGACAAGACTTAAAAGAACTCAATAATCTGAATATTTGAAAAAGTCTGTGTCCATAACACAAACACACCTATTTAATACAATAACCATATATTAAATAGTCCATTTCACTCCAGTGTCCCCAGCTCATTGCAATGATAGCACAGTGAATTTCATTTGTATTATATACATTCAAAATAGATGAAAGTAACCATTTAACTTGAGAATCTGAGACAAAAAAATAATACAGGAAAGTAGCCTTCACTCCAGTATTCCATAAAAACATCTAAAAATATGAACTAACTCTGCACAAACTCCAGTATTCCCGGCCAACAAACTCTGACAGAACCTTAACAGCCAGATCTATCAACATAATCAAACTCACATTTGTATTTGGTAAATACAAATTACTTTGATTGTAACACAATGTAAATGATGCATTATTTATTTGCAGCAAAACTCTTTTTTTTTTGTTTATAAAAACCAGCAATGGTTTTCAATCTTGAACAAACAAACTGACATATATTGAGGATGTAAAATACTGACTCTAGTAGAAATCATAAAAATGTTTTTATCTATCACATAATTTGTGTAATTATTATTATTTTGTGTTGTTGTATATGTCACTATATGAATAGAGCCAGTCTGAAGCTTATCTGGATGCACAATGTCCCAGACTTCTAAGAAATCTAAATGAGAAGTCATTACGTTTGACGAGAAAATATCCCTATGATTTCCTTTTCAAAGCAGTCCCTTGAACGCAAAACAAACAACCCAAGCCATCACAATATCCAAGGCATCATGGCAAGAGAAGATTATGTTCTCTTGACAAGTCTTATTTAGATGTGTGCACTAGAACACATTAGACTCTTTATTTACTCTCTCTGAAGACATTAGAAACACTTAGCCAGAGTGCCTGCCAGATGATACATGTTTTAGAATTCTACAATGAAAGTGAGTCCAATTTTCATTTCAGATCATTGCAAATTTGAGGATACATATGTAAACAAAATTATCTTTGTTTGTTTTTTAAATGCATGTGACCATTAACTCGCGATCACATCCCCTTAGAATAAAAATCACAGATTATAAAATGTTCGGGCATGAAACTCTCCCACGCTCTTCAAAGAGGAGGGATAAGCAGGGAGATGGGATGGCTTTTCATCAGGCATATCCTATACTGGTTCTGTTTTATGTCATGTAAAGTATATCCATCTGAGTGGCAGCAAATAATCTAACACTACATGAAGCGCCTCTCGCAGCGGACCACTATTCTGGAGACAGATAGCATTGAGGCGTTCAATCAGCAGTCAGGAGTGGAACAAGAGTGAAATCCTTTCCAGTGGTGTCTAATAGCATAAGTCCATGTCACAAACATGGGAGGGAGTCATGGGCAAAGGTGATTCCGCCTTTCTTGATATCCGAACCACAGCGACAGATCTTCAGCAGATGCGTGAGAAGAATACGAGAATTGCCTGGATTTAATGAGTGTGGCACCCTTCCAAAAATGTGTCCCTTTCCGTGTCTATAACTGTGAAAGTTATCTGACTTCGGGGGAGAGGTGGTCTCTCTTGCACCCCCCAGTCAATTTGTGTCTTGAGTCAAGTCCTTTTCAGATCAAGCTGTTTGATCCGGCTTTGTTGGCACTGTCGTCTGCTCAGAGTCCATGAGCAGCTCTGGCCTATTGACCGAGGCAGCTGTGTCGCCTGCTACAGCGGATGCCGCAGAATTTCCGTTCAGTTCATGTCAGAGTTGAAAAAAAAGAAGCTTCAGCTCTGGAAATAAGAACATGTCAACATTGATTCATGTCAAAAAGAAGAAAAAAAAGATTGTATCCTGGCCCCTGATGAGTGTGTGAGACAGCCAGTGTGTATTTCTGTGTGTATGTGTGTTGGCGCTTGCTTAAATTGTTCATTGTATTGATATTTTCCAATTGGTTTTATACTACAAAAGCCAAGCACTGCACTGTGTCACTTGAGCTAAAATTCTAAAACGCCATGATGGACATAAAAATGTGTCCAACACATAATTTATATGATAGAAAACGTTGCCAATGCTTATCAAAAGATGCATACTACCCTCCGATAAATAGATTTTTCAAGCATGAAGCCGTGTATTTATGTAGAGGTACTTACTTTAGAACTTTACATTTCATACTACTTACTACCTCTACTAATTTACATTTCAGAGGGACATTTACTACACCACTACATTTCTTTGTTAGAAATACACAAACATGTAGGTACACCTAGCTAAGACGAATGCAGTCTAACGGTCCTTGAAGTGTATGGAATTACACAGGAGAAGTGTTTCTGATATTTAATTTACCTTCATTGATATATGGGTGGACAAATACAACAACAACATAAAACAAATCCGATCAAAATCATGGTCACGATGTTTATTTATTGGGTGATCACTTTTACAGTCTGTAACAGAAAACTAACAAAGTGTTAAAAGCAAATTGAAAATTTGACAACGGCATGTTTGAGAAGAGATAATTAGAGATTTATGTGCACGACGTTTAGATCAATACAAATCACACTATTCAAACAAAGTTATTAGATACAGACGTAATATAACAGGTTAAGCCAATTGTGATCCAAGAACAGTTATCCTATTATTACAGTACTTGTCATTATACTTTTAATCACAGCAATTACGTGTAATCTACAAACGATTTCATATTAGCACTACACTGTAGCAGTGTTGATTTTAGGTCGCTAATTGATTTTATTACAAAATTGCTTTGCAGTATATGTGCACACTGTCAGGATGACCAGAGGGGAAAATGTGTCTTTCAAACACACAAGTAGCATTGCTAGCATAAGAACCAAACAGAATAAGTTCCAGAGGGTTGGAATTATTTTTATGTTACACAAAGAGAGAAAGAAATGTGAGAAGAAGAGGGAGAGAAAGCAGAGAGGAAAAAGAGCGAGTTTGTGTTTAGATGTATTTTTGTGTTTTGTGGGATGTATCACAGGAGGCCTTGGCATACATTGAACCTAACATAAATGCCAGATGATCAAAAGGATGAATGCTACTCTGATTTAATATACTGTTTGAACATTCACTACATTTCCAATAAATTAATATTCTTCTTTGGTCAGCCTGTGTTTTGACTGTCACACATTCCACCACATCTTAGATTGTTTGCATCCCACCTGCCAGTTTACTAACTCTGACACAGTTTAGCTCTCATTCTCCTCACCTGGCTCTCCACACCCATCTCACCTACAGCACATCCCCTTATCGGTCCTCCACTGTTTAAGCCCTCCACTTGCACTTGTTCCCTGTCAGATTGTCTTGTGTGTTACTGCTGAGCTCTCCAGCATTACTCCTGAGTCCATCCCTTATCTGCTTGTCCTGACCTTGCCTGTTCTCGACTATGGATTCTCTCTTTGCCCCTTTTGGATTTGTTTGCCTTTATGACTGATCTCCCAGTGTTGACCCAGCCTGAACATGAGTAAACCAAACTGTCCTGGTTTATCCGTTTCTGCTTTTGGGTACTACGAACCATTACACTGACAAATAACACTAATAATTAAGTCTCAGAAAAAGAAATTACCTGTGAAGACAGAAAACTTAGATACTTTATTAATCATGCAAGGAGAAATGGTTTCGTTAGAGCAGCATTTATACATACAAGTAGAGCAATATTACATTAAAAATTTAAAAATGATTGAATGAACTAACAAGACAATAGTGCAAAGAGGTCAATAAACAAACGGCGTAACAGTGTTATAGTTGACTGACTCTAAGAGCTATTGCCATTGGGGTCATCCATGCACATTGCTAAAGATTTTGTTCATGCCTTTGTGCCCTGCACATGCCCCCCTAAACTTGCAACACATAACAGTCACGTTACAATTGTGCTGCTCCCAGTTTAAACCAGCATTTCTTCAGCTGGTGTTTCTGTCATCATAGAATATGGAGTTACAATATCAAACATGTTACAATTATTTGCCTTCTGAAAGCTATCGCTATTGAGTTAGAGAGCAAGCTGATGTAGTCTTTGCCCTACTGTGAAACCAAGGTCCACAAGCAGACAACATACACCTGTTCACAAACCGTAAATGCCATGCGTAATGAAGCAGGGAGCAACCAACTACATCAAAGTTGATACCATGTCAGCTCCATCTGGAGAAAAATGGGGCGGGGGATGTTGTGCTGTATTCACACAGCGCTGTCACTGTAAAAGAGTGGGACATTGATTATGTACCATGATGATGATCGCATTAAAGGCGCATTGTTTGAAACATGCGTAAAAGCACCAGATCAGGCAATGCTTCATAGCATTTTTAGCACTGAATGAGTCAGGGAGGACTCAGATATATCTCGCAGATAGAAATGGATGAAAGGGCATGGAGGAGCCCAGGATGCCGTTGCACAGATGTCTGACTCTGTCATCCTTTTGAGGAGGGCCATGGATGAAAATTTAAAAAAATGCAAACAAACTGTTGAGAGACACTGCTATCTTACAATCTTCCCCTGTGGCATTAATCTATGTGTGTTGGTGCCAATGTTGTGTTTAATGTGCCACTTTGTACAGCTGTACGGTCCGTGTACATTTAGATAGTTTGTATACTGGATTGAATCCAAAGTGGAAGAAACAAGAAAATCATTAGCATTTCTGTTTTGTCTTCCCCAATAGACGACTGTTCAGTTAGCGGAGCTGTTGTAACACACATTTAGCCAACGCAAACACCAGCGCAAGATCTGATCCCGGAACGTCTCGACTCCAATCTGATAATCCACTTTCTGTGACTGCCGTTACACCGGTTGTCATAAAATACGCTGGGATTCCTGGTGCCAGGGTTTGCGTTGGCTTATTGCTAGTTGCTACAGCTAACAGCTAGCTAAAGATCTGTTTTCTGAAGCCGCCACCCACCATCCTTCCGGCAACGTGCAATAACAATACAAGCAATTTTCTTATTTCTGATACATTGGATTTATTCCATTTAACAAACTCTCAAAAATGCTACCTTGTTACCAATGTGATTGACACGTCCTCAGGGCTGCGCTACTCTCTCGTTCTCTCACGTTGTAAAATTCTGGCTAGATCTTAAACATTGCAACTTTACCCAAGAAGTTATTTAAACTGCTTCTTTGCAACTCTTTCCCTTTTAAATTGATAATATAATTTTACACAGAACAAGGAATATGGATTTTTTATCACTCATCATTGGAAGCATGTTGAAAGGGAATTCTTTACAGTCTTCAAGGATTTGTCCTTGTGTAGCACTTTTCTGGTTTTCACTCAGAACACTTTCACACTACAGTAATTCACCCATTCAAACACTGATGGCAGGGACTACAACGCAAGGTGCCACCTGTCCATCTGGACTAACTAATATACCCACATGTACACTGATGGCACAGCTTTTGGAAATTTGCAGTTAAGTGTCATGCCCAAGGACTCATCACCATGGAGTAGCTGAGTGGTGAATCGAACCTTTAATTGGAAGACAACCTGTTCTTCCATTGAGCCATACACAAAACATGTTTAGTGGACTGAGTAGCAGAGTTAGTGAGTGGTGTTAGAGTTCCATAGGGGCCCTGACAGGATCAGAGCTGACCATCCTGATGGCCTGTTTACTCCTTAAGTGTTCTTTTCTTAATTAGTGCAATGTCCATTCACAAACGGACTGAGACCAGGCCATTAGCTTGGCCTCCGTTATTGTTGCTTGCACCTTTTTTAAAACTGCTGATCCAAACAAATTCAATTCACACTCTATACTGCACTTCGCTTGGTTCCTCAGCAATACTGCCATGACATCGTTGCATTTCTTTGCAATGCTAGGTATATGCCTAATTTGCTAACAGCTTGCTATTTGGGATCAGGCTATTTTCACATTCATTTTGCAAGGTACATTGTGTGTGCTTGAAATGTTTAAGTTGGCTACAGTGTAACATCTCCGCTCTCTCTTTTTTCTTCTGTTCTTGAATGTACTATAGTGAGCAACGGAGAGCGAGTTGTACACAGCATGCAGAGGTTAATAAGGGTCTCCTCTCAATACATAGAACAGTGTGGACATAACACAACTAATAAATATGTCTCCTCTCTTGGATTCTTTGCAATAGATCCACCAAGTGCAATTTGATCAATGATTGTTGAAAAAATCAAAGGCCAGACATATAGATTTAAAAAGACTTCTTGCATGTAGACACTTCTTCTGTTGTAGTTAGATGCTGTGAGCACCACAAAGTTCCATTAAGTACATTTTATTCCAGTTTCACCTCAGTTGAGTTGGCAGCACAGATCTCAGAGATAGGTAAACAAAACCAAAATGATATGCATTGCCTCCCTAGAGGCAAGTATGGTCTTGTACTTTCAATGACCCAACCATTTAATATGTAACAACCATGTCCCCATGTAATTAAGTCTTAAGGGAATTAATTATATGGCTTATGTATGTACTGTATGTACATATGTATGTACTTTATGTATCTACATATACATATATTTATGTACATATTTATGCACACATGTATGGATGTATATGTACATATGTACTTCTGTATGTATTCTCAATAATTCTGTAGAAAAAGATCTCAAACATGCACAACTCTCCATATTCAATACAGTGAAATCTTGCTGGGGGAAATAGGCCTACAGTAGGCTACGCCAGGAGTTGATATGAGAAGAGTGAAATTGTATAAGAAATAGAGGCAATACTCATCTGCCAAGAGATTGCAGGGCAGACTGACATTTTGATATCTTTCCTGCAAGTTTGATGTTAATGATTTGGCTTTGGATGGGGGACCTTCATAGAGTCTGAGCCATATGAGTGCAATTTCCGTCCTGGGGATGAAAGCACATCGATTGCCCTCTGATGGTTTTTATGGGGGGCTGCTTTCATCCAGACTGAAACATTATTGAACTGCATTCACCATTAATGCAGGGCTGAATCTGTGTAACTATATCAACAGGAGTCCAGCAAACATTCAACATGCTATACTTGTATGATTTAGCTACTGTGCTATTTTAAAGGAACCTCATTGTTTTTGAGTAAATATGCAAATATCAAAGTTAATTGTTACATTTTCTAACAATGGTGGGAAAACCTTATGTGATACTGCAAATTTAGACTACAGGAAGTGAGCAAGCCAACCACCGTTTGTAGGCATAAAACATAGCTTTTTATTCTTTGTAATTGATTAATTTTGCAATTATACTTTGCAATCGCCAAACCCCTCAGTATTCACATTAGGACATTTTATCCCTGCTGATGTGCAGTAGGGAGGGTGCTGTTGGAAGCCTTTCAGTCTTTATGAATCCGTCTCCCAGTGTCTGGTTGGATTAAGGAATCATCCACAGCTGCCGCGACTCCGCTGATGGGGTTTATACTCGGGTTAAATGCTGAAATGTGCTCAAATGATCCCCTTATAGTCCAAACCTTGCTGAATTGACCCACAAAGACACGGAGGAATGCAACTGTCTAAATGAATACGTCTAGACAAAAGCTATTTTGAAGACATGAAACACACACTATATTTTGTTTGTAGTGCTACAACAGCAGCAATACACTAGTTATTTACCTCTAAAAAGGACATTTTTTTAAAATATTTATTGTAAATAAGTGTATATTCACCTTATTATGGTATGATGTAGTTCAAGTTAGGTCATTAAGAGTAACAAATACCTGTTCAGAAATGCAGTAAAAAAAAAAAGAAAGAAAGAAAAAAGGCACGGAAGGGAAATGATGGCTTTAATACAATTGTTACTGAGCCATGTGAGCTTTCATGAGTTGTCTTCATCAGAGATTATATTCCCGTTGACAGGACAAAGATGGTAAAATGTTAACTCTTACATGTCTGTGCAAAAAAATCCATTTGTAAAGCATGGTTGAATGTGCCTTTCTGCCTCTGAAAGCATGAACAAACATTCGATATATTTAATCAATCTTGCGACTTGGCTGTAGTGAACGGTTGAGTAATGACTGATGTCCTTACTCTTTAAAGTGAAAATTCCTAGTTAGACCACAATCTACAATAGTAATAGGAACACCTGGTGATATTTAGTACCCAATACAAGACTGCAGAGTCTGCATATTTGCCCGGAGGGCAGACATTGACCTCTGCTCTTTTTACTTAATTTACTGTCAAAATATAAATATGGAACACAGAGGACTCACCTTTGCACAGCACAAGGTGCGCTAAAGGTCAGGGGTGATTTTAGAAGTCAGGTGTGTGTGTGCATTACTGTGGTATAAACATAAACCCATATGCATGTGAAGAAGTCCAATTAAGTCCTTCATTACAATAAGTGCACAGCTGATTCAGAAGGTGTGACTCTCCTAAATAATGACTAGGAAATCTGAAGCCAACGCTGCTCACAAACAATGCAGCACATTACCCTCAATACTGTTCCTCCTTGTTAATCTGAGATCTCCTCGTTCCTTCTCCACTGCACCTAATAGTCTGGAGTTACGGGAGCACGACTGATTGTTGGTCCAACCTGAACAACATGTTACGCGAAAGCCAGCGCACCCACAGGACACTTGCATCTCATCCAATCCAATTTACAATTTTGTTCTTTAGCCTGCTCACTCTCTTTTTAGTTCTCCTTTTCCCTCAGAACTAAGACCCACAATCCCCTCAGATCTCAAGAGGCTTAATCAGTGTCTGTGTCAGACTACTTCACGGCAGCCTTTGGCCACAGCGGATATTATCCATCTTTTCCTTCTAACAAATCTGTCAATCCACTCAACGGGAAATGAAACTTCTCCTTTTGGAGACAAGAAAACTGTTTGTCTGCAGCAACACGCTGGCAAAATAAGAAAAGCAGAGCAACATGAATTCAACATTAAACACACAACGAGGATTGCTCAGAGGTGATGTTAAAGTGGCACAGGCTTCGCGAAAAGTAAAATCAGGAATAAAATATTGGTCTCAAATTCACAATGTATGCAAAGGGGTAACCAACCAAGGGAAAGCTTGCTTTGATTTGACTCAATTTGCATAAACCCTCCCAACTATGCTTTTAATAAGTGATCTTCACCCAGGGAGTTGCCGGTGCATAGCAGATTAGCATATCCCAGACAACATAACCACCGGTTGGTTTGGAGGAAAAAAAGAAAGACAGAAACAGAAAAAAAGACAGGAAGAAAAAAGTGGTATGAGGGCAAATCTGAGGAATAGCAGGGGAGAATGGGGGAAATTGTGCCAAACAGACCTGTTTGTTTTGAAATTCGTTTTCAGTAACACAGCAACAAACAGCTACTGCTGGAGAAATAACCATCCCTTTACGACAACCCTGCTAATTTGCTAATAGCTGTGTTGTTTCACAGTGCCCCCTAGTGGTTTGAAAGAGCCCATTTCTCTGATGCCAGAGGAATTGGTTGATTAGAAAAGCAAATGTATGCAACAGCAGAGTAAGACCAAAAGAGACTGACGGCAAAAATTGGCTGGAGAGGGAGTTATGAGGAAAACACACAGCCAAGATGCAACCTGACATTGAAATTATATTTTATTCATTTGTAGAGCAATTCTCTGTGGTCTTCAAAAAATGGTACAATGCTGCAATATTAGAAAAACACACTGAAACCGGCTATTTATGTGTGATGTACGTATGGCTATGGAGGACCTTTGAGGCAGGAGTCGACTTTATGATGATTTCTTTACACACTAGAGGGGGCTAGATCATTGGGAGGAAGTCATATAGCTGATTATGATTACAGAAAGTGCTCTGGTCG